>NC_091822.1:3120000-3495000 GCF_038994185.2 Dermacentor albipictus | reverse complement strand
AGCATGCACATGCTGCTTTTGAAGGAGCGCGCACGTGGATTTCTGCCAAACGACGTGCCAAGCACGCCCATGGTGCTCTTTTGAGCGCACGCGCTTGGATTTGTGCCAAAACCACTTGTTAAGGATGCACATGCATCATTTAGTAGACACGCATTGTTTTCTGCCAAACTACAATTTAAACAGGCACATGCTGTTTGTGGCAGAGCGCGCACGTGAATTTCTGCCAAACCACGTGCTAAGCACGCCCATGCTGCTCCTTTTTGCACCCGCGCATGGATTTGTGCCAAACCACTTGTTGAGCATGCACATGCATCATTTAGTAAACACGCATTGTTTTCTGCCAAATTAGAAGATAAGCGTGGACATGCTGCTTTCGGCCGAGCGCGTATGTGGATTTCTGCGAAACCACGTGCTATGCACGCCCATGTCCGTTTTTAGCACACGCCCATGGATTTGTGCCAAACCACTTGTTAAGCATGCACATGTTGCTTTTGGAAGAGCGCGCACGTGGATTTCTGCCAAGCCACGTGCTAAGCACGCCTATGCTGCTCTTCCCAGTACATGCGCATGGATTTGTTGGAAACCACTTGTTAAGCATGCACATGCATCTTTAGGTAGGCGCGCACGTTGTTTTCTGCCAAACCACAAGTTACGCATGCACATGCTGCTTTTGGCAGGGCGCGCACGTGGATTTCTGCCAAAGACGTGTTTAGCGCTCCCATGCTGCTTGTGTTAGCACCCGCGAATGGATTTGTGCCAAACCACTTGTTAAGCATGCACATGCATCTTTTGGCAGACGCGTAGGCTGTTTTCTGCCAAACTACAAGTTATGCATGCACATGCTGCTTTTGTGAGAATGCGCACATGGATTTCTGCCAAACGACATGCTAAGCACGCCCATGCGGCTCTTCTCAGCGCACGCGCATGGAATTGTTGCAAACCACTTGTTCAGCATGCACATGCCTCTTTAGGTAGATGCGCACGTTGTTTTCTGCCAAACCACAAGATATGCATGCACATGCTGCTTTTGGCAGAGCGCGCACGTGGATTTCTGCCAAAGACGTGCTCAGCACGCCCATGTTGGTTTTTTTAGCACTCGCGCATGGATTTTTGCGAAAGTCCTTGTTGAGCATGCACATGCATCTTTCGGTAGACGCGCACGTTGTTTTCTGCCAAACCACGTGCAAAACAGCATGCACATGCTGTTTTTGCAAGAGCGCGCACGTGGATTTCTGCCAAGCCACGTGCTAAGCACGCCCATGCTGCTCTTCTCAGCGCACGCGCATGGATTTGTTCCAAACCACTTTTAAGCATGCACATGCATCTTTAGGTAGACGCGCACCTTGTTTTCTGCGAAACCACAAGTTGTGCATGCACATGCTGCTTTTGGCAGACGCGCACGTCGTTTTCTGCCAAACCACAAGCAAAGTATGCACATGCCGCTTAAGGCATAGCGGGCATGTGGATTTCTGCCAAACGACGTGCCAAGCACGCCCATGGTGCTCTTTTCAGCGCACGCGCATGAATTTGTTCCAAACCGCTTGTTAATCATGCACATGCATCTTTTAGTAGACGAGCGTTGTTTTCTTCCAAAGCAAAAGTTAAGCATGCACATGCTGCTTTTGGCAGAGCGCGCACGTGGATTTCTGTCAAACCACGAGCTAAGCACGCCCATGCTGCTCTTTTCAGAGCACGCGCATGGATTTGTGGCAAACCACTTGTTAAGCATGCACATGCCTCTTTTAGTAGACGCACACGTTGTTTTCTGCCAAACCACAAGCTAAGCATCCACATGCAGCTTTAGGCTGAGCGCGCACGTGGATTTCTGCCAAACGACGTGCTAAGCATGGACATGCTGCCGTTTTTAGCACACGCCCATGGATTTGCGCCAAACCACTTGTTAAGCATGCACATGCATCTTTTGGTAGGCGCGCACGTCCTTTTCTGCCAAACCACAAGTTAAGCGTGCACATGCTGCTTTTGGAAGAGCGCGCACGTGGATTTCTGCCAAGCCACGTGCTAAGCACGCCCATGCTGCTCTGTTGAGCACACGCGCACGGATTTGTGCCAAACCACTTGTTGAGCATGCACATGCATCTTTTCGTAGACGCGCACGTTGTTTTCTGCCAAACCACTAGTTAAGCATGCACATGCTGCTTTTGAAAGAGCGCGCACGTGGATTTCTGCCAAACGACGTGCCAAGCACGCCCATGGTGCTCTTTTGAGCGCACGCGCATGGATTTGTGCCAAAACCACTTGTTAAGGATGCACATGCATCATTTAGTAGACACGCATTGTTTTCTGCCAAACTACAATTTAAGCAGGCACGTGCTGTTTGTGGCAGAGCGCGCGCGTGAATTTCCGCCAAACCACGTGCTAAGCACGCCCATGCTGCTCTTTTTAGCACTCGCGCATGGATTTGTGCCAAACCACTTGGTAAGCATGCACATGCATGTTTTGGTAGCCGCATACGTTGTTTTCTGCCAAACTAGAAGATAAGCGTGTACATGCTGCTTTTGGCCGAGCGCGTAGGTGGATTTCTGCGAAACCACGTGCTATGCACGCCCATGTCCGTTTTTAGCACACGCCCATGGATTTGTGCCAAACCACTTGTTAAGCATGCACATGCACCATTTGGTAGGCGCGCACGTCGTTTTCTTCCAAACCAGAAGTTAAGCATGCACATGTTGCTTTTGGAAGAGCGCGCACGTGGATTTCTACCAAGCCACGTGCTAAGCACGTCTATGCTGCTCTTCCCAGTACACGCGCATGGATTTGTTGCAAACCACTTGTTAAGCATGCACATGCATCTTTAGGTAGGCGCGCACGTTGTTTTCTGCCAAACCACAAGTTATGTATGCACATGCTGCTTTTGGCAGGGCGCGCACGTGGATTTCTGCCAAAGACGTGCTAAGCGCTTCCATGCTGCTTGTGGTAGCACCCGCGAATGGATTTGGGCCAAACCAATTGTTAAGCATGCACATGCATCTTTTGGCAGACGCGTAGGTCGTTTTCTGCCAAACTACAAGTTATGCATGCACATGCTGCTTTTGTGAGAATGCACACATGGATTTCTGCCAAACGACATGCTAAGCACGCCCATGCTGCTCTTCTCAGCGCACGCGCATGGAATTGTTGCAAACCACTTGTTCAGCATGCACATGCCTCTTTAGGTAGACGCGCACGTTGTTTTCTGCAAAACCACAAGTTATACATGCACATGCTGCTTTTGCCAGAGCGCTCGCGTGAATGTCTGCCAAAGACGTGCTCAGCACGCCCATGTTGGTTTTTTTAGCACACGCGCATGGATTTCTGCCAAGCCACTTGTTGAGCATGCACATGCATCTTTTGGTAGACGCGCACGTTGTTTTCTGCCAAACCACAAGTAAAGCATGTACATGCTGCTTTTGGAAGAGCGCGCAAGTGGATTTCTGCCAAACGACGTGCTAAGCGCGCCCATGGTGCTCTTTGTAGCACCCGCGCATGGATTTTTGCCAAAACACTCTTTAAGCGCGCACATGCATCTTTTGGTAGATGCAGACGTTGTTTTCTGCCAAACCACAAGCTAAGCATGCACATGCATCTTTTGGCAGACGCGTAGGTTGTTTTCTGCCAAACAACATGTTATGCGTGCACATGCTGCTTTTGGGAGAGCGCGCACGTGAATTTCTTACAAGCGACATGCTAAGCATGCCCATGCTGCTATTTTTAGCACCCGCGCATGGATTTGTACCAAACCACTTGTTAAGCGTGCGCATGCACGTTTTGGTAGACGCGCACGTCGTTTTCTGCAAAACCACAAGATAAGCATACACATGCAGCTTTTGGCAGAATGCACACGTGGATTTCTACCAAACCACGTGCCCAGCACGCCCATGCTCCTCTTTGCAGCGCACGCGCATGGATTTGTGCCAAACCACTTGTTAAGCATGCACATGCATCTTTTCGTAGACGCGCACGTTGTTTTCTGCCAAGCCACAAGGTAAGCATGCACATGCCGCTTTTGGCAGAGCGCGCACGTGAATTTCTGCCAAACCACGTGCTAAGCACGCCCATGCTGCTCTTTTTTGCACCCGCGCATGGATTTGTGCGAAACCACTTGTTCAGCATGCACGTGCATCTTTTGGTAGACGCACACGTTGTTGTTTGCCAAACCACTGGTTAAGTATGCACATGCTGCTTTTGGAAGCGCGCACACGTGAATTTCTGCCAAGCCACGTTCCAAGCACGCCCGTGTTGCTCTTTTCAGCGCACGCGCGTGGATTTGTGGCAAACCACTTGTTAAGCATGCACATGCATCTTTTGGCAGACGCGTAGGTTGTTTTCTGCCAAATCACATGTTATGCATGCACATGCTGCTTTTGGGAGAGCGCGCACGTGAATTTCTTCCAAACGACATGCTAAGCACGCCCAAGCTGCTATTTTTAACACCCTCGCATGGATTTGTACCAAACCACTTGTTAAGCATGCACATGCATCTTTTGGTAGACGCGCACATCATTTTCTGCCAAACCACAAGTTAGCATGCACATGCTGCTTTTGGGAGAATGCGCACATGGATTTCTGCAAAACCACGTGCTAAGCACGCCCATGCTCCTCTTTTCAGCGCACGCACATGGATTTGTGCCACACCACTTGTTGAGCATGCACATGCATCTTCTGGTAGACGCACACGTTGTTTTCTGCCAAACCAAAAGCTGAGCATGCACATTCTGCTTTTGGCAGAGCGCGCACGTGGATTTATGCCGAACGACGTGATAAGCACGCCCATGCTGCTCTTTTTAGCACCCGTGCATGGATTTATGCCAAACCACTTGTTAAGCATGTATATGCATCTTTTGGTAGACGCACACGTTGTTTTCTGCCAAACCACAAGTTCAGCGTGCACATGGTCCTTTTGGCAGAATGCGCACGTGGACTTCTGCCAAACCACGTGCCAAGCACGCCCATGGTGCTCTTTTGAATGCAGGCGCATGGATTTGTGCCAAAACCACTTCTTAAGGATGCACGTCCATCTCTTAGTAGACGCGCGTTGTTTCCTGCCAAACTACAGGTTAAGCATGCACATGCTGCTTGTGGCAGAGCGCGCACGTGAAATTCTGCCAAACCACGTGCTAAGCACGCCCTTGCTGCTCTTTTTAGCACTCGCGCATGGATTTGTGCCAAACCACTTGTTAAGCATGCACGTGCATCTTTTGGGAGACGCGCACGTTGTTTTCTGCCAAACCACAAGTTAAGCATGCACATGTTGCTTTTGGAAGCGCGCACACGTGAATTTCTGCCAAGCCACGTGCTAAGCACGCCCATGCTGCTTGTCTCAGCGCACGCGCATGGATTTGTTGCAAACCACTTGTTAAGCATGCACATGCATCTTTAGGTTGACGCGCACGTTGTTTTCTGCCAAACCACAAGTTATGCATGCACATGCAGCTTTAGGCTGAGCGCGCACGTGGATTTCTGCCAAACCACGTGCTAAGCACGCCCATGCTGCTCTTCTCAGCCCACGCGCATGGATTTCTGCCAAACCACTTGTTGAGCATGCACATGCAACTTTTGGTACACGCGCACGTTGTTTTCTGCCAAACCACTAGTTAAGCATGCACATGCTGCTTTTGGAAGAGCGCGCACGTGGATTTCTGCCAAACGACGTGCCAAGCATGCCCATGGGGCTCTTTTCACCGCACGCGCATGGATTTTTGCCAAAACAACTTGTTAAGCATGCACATGTATCTTTAATAGACGCGCGTTCTTTTCTTTCAAACCACAACTTAAGGATGCAGATGCTGCTTTTGGCAGAGCGCGCACAAGGATTTCTGCCAAACCACCTTCTAAGCACGCCCATGCTGCTCTTTTCAGCGCACGCGTATGGATTTGTGGCAAACCACTTGTTAAGCATGCACATGAATCTTTTGGTAGCCGCACACATTGCTTCCTGTCAAACCCCAAGCTAAGCATGCACATGCAGCTTTTGGCAGAGCGCGCACGTGGATTTCTGCGAAACTCCGTGCCAAGCACGCCCATGCTCCTCTTTTGAGTGCATGCACATGGATCTTTTGGCAGACGCGCATGTTTTCTGCCAAACTACAAGTTAAGCATGCACATGCTGCTTTCGGCCGAGCGCGCACGTGGATTTCTGCCAAACCACATGCTAAGCACGCCATGTTGCTTTTTTTAGCACCCGCGCATGAATTTGTGCCAAACCACTTGTTAAGCATGCACGTGCATCTTTTGGTAGATGCGCACGTTGTTTTTTGCCAAACCACAAGTTAAGCATGCACATGCATCTTTTGGGAGACGCGCCCGTCGTTTCCTGCCAAACCAGAAGTTGAGTATGTACATGCTGCTTTTGGCAGCGCGCACGTGGATGTCTGCCAAGCCACGTGCTAAGCACGCCCATGCTGCTCTTTTCAGCGCACGCACATTGATTTGTGCCAAACCACTTGTTAAGCACGCACATGCGTCGTTTAATAGACGCACAGTGGTTTTCTGCTAAACCACAAGCTAAGAATGCACATGCAGCTTTAGGCAGACGCGTAGGTCGTTTTCTGCCAAACTACAAGTTATGCATGCACATGCTGCTTTTGTGAGAATGCACACATGGATTTCTGCCAAACGACATGCTAAGCACGCCCATGCTGCTCTTCTCAGCGCACGCGCATGGAATTGTTGCAAACCACTTGTTCAGCATGCACATGCCTCTTTAGGTAGACGCGCACGTTGTTTTCTGCAAAACCACAAGTTATACATGCACATGCTGCTTTTGCCAGAGCGCGCGCGTGAATGTCTGCCAAAGACGTGCTCAGCACGCCCATGTTGGTTTTTTTAGCACTCGCGCATGGATTTCTGCCAAGCCACTTGTTGAGCATGCACATGCATCTTTTGGTAGACGCGCACGTTGTTTTCTGCCAAACCAAAAGTAAAGCATGTACATGCTGCTTTTGGTAGAGCGCGCACGTGGATTTCTGCCGAACGACGTGATAAGCACGCCCATGCTGCTCTTTTTAGCACCCGTGCATGAATTTATGCCAAACCACTTGTTAAGCATGTATATGCATCTTTTGGTAGACGCACACGTTGTTTTCTGCCAAACCACAAGTTCAGCGTGCACATGGCCCTTTTGGCAGAATGCGCACGTGGACTTCTGCCAAACCACGTGCCAAGCACGCCCATGGTGCTCTTTTGAATGCAGGCGCATGGATTTGTGCCAAAACCACTTCTTAAGGATGCACGTCCATCTTTTAGTAGACGCGCGTTGTTTCCTGCCAAACTACAAGTTAAGCATGCACATGCTGCTTGTGGCAGAGCGCGCACGTGAAATTCTGCCAAACCACGTGCTAAGCACGCCCTTGCTGCTCTTTTTAGCACTCGCGCATGGATTTGTGCCAAACCACTTGTTAAGCATGCACATGCATCTTTTGGGAGACGCGCACGTTGTTTTCTGCCAAACCACAAGTTAAGCATGCACATGTTGCTTTTGGAAGCGCGCACACGTGAATTTCTGCCAAGCCACGTGCTAAGCACGCCCATGCTGCTTGTCTCAGCGCACGCGCATGGATTTGTTGCAAACCACTTGTTAAGCATGCACATGCATCTTTAGGTCGACGCGCACGTTGTTTTCTGCCAAACCACAAGTTATGCATGCACATGCAGCTTTAGGCTGAGCGCGCACGTGGATTTCTCCCAAACCACGTGCTAAGCACGCCCATGCTGCTCTTTTTAGCACACGCGCATGGATTTGTGCCAAACCACTTGTTAAGCGTGCACATGCATCTTTTGGTAGACGCAGACGTTGTTTTCTCCCAAACCACAAGTTAAGCATGCACATGCTGCTTTTGGAAGAGCGCGCACGTGGATTTCTGCCAAGCCACGTGCTGAGCACGCCCATGCTGCTCTTCTCAGCCCACGCGCATGGATTTCTGCCAAACCACTTGTTGAGCATGCACATGCAACTTTTGGTACACGCGCACGTTGTTTTCTGCCAAACCACTAGTTAAGCATGCACATGCTGCTTTTGGAAGAGCGCGCACGTGGATTTCTGCCAAACGACGTGCCAAGCATGCCCATGGGGCTCTTTTCACCGCACGCGCATGGATTTTTGCCAAAACAACTTGTTAAGCATGCACATGTATTTTTAATAGACGCGCGTTCTTTTCTTCCAAACCACAAGTTAAGGATGCAGATGCTGCTTTTGGCAGAGCGCGCACAAGGATTTCTGCCAAACCACCTTCTAAGCACGCCCATGCTGCTCTTTTCAGCGCACGCGCATGGATTTGTGGCAAACCACTTGTTAAGCATGCACATGAATCTTTTTGTAGCCGCACACATTGTTTTCTGTCAAACCCCAAGCTAAGCATGCACATGCAGCTTTTGGCAGAGCGCGCACGTGGATTTCTGCGAAACTCCGTGCCAAGCACGCCCATGCTCCTCTTTTGAGTGCATGCACATGGATCTTTTGGCAGACGCACATGTTTTCTGCCAAACTACAAGTTAAGCATGCACATGCTGCTTTCGGCCGAGCGCGCACGTGGATTTCTGCCAAACCACATGCTAAGCACGCCATGTTGCTTTTTTTAGCACCCGCGCATGGATTTGTGCCAAACCACTTGTTAAGCATGCACGTGCATCTTTTGGTAGATGCGCACGTTGTTTTTTGCCAAACCACAATTTAAGCATGCACATGCATCTTTTGGGAGACGCGCCCGTCGTTTCCTGCCAAACCAGAAGTTGAGTATGTACATGCTGCTTTTGGCAGCGCGCACGTGGATGTCTGCCAAGCCACGTGCTAAGCACGCCCATGCTGCTCTTTTCAGCGCACGCACATTGATTTGTGCCAAACCACTTGTTAAGCACGCACATGCGTCGTTTAATAGACGCACAGTTGTTTTCTGCTAAACCACAAGCTAAGAATGCACATGCAGCTTTAGGCTGAGCGCGCACGTGGATGTCTGCCAAACCACGTGCTATGGACGCCCATGCTGCTCTTTTTAGCACACGCGCATGGATTTGTGTCTAACCACTTGTTGAGCGTGCACATGCATCTTTTCGTAGACGCGCGCGTTATTTTCTGCCTGTGGCCATATCACGCTGTCATTCTGATAGCGCCCAGACTGTTAACACGTGACGTCTACGTCACCCCCTTTCCAAGTCGCAACGCCAACCAGTCCCAACCAGCCTAAACGCCAAGATCTACGATTGTGAAGACCGAAGATGGTCGTGAGATCCGTCGCATATGAGAACAGCTGCGGTAGGCAGCACCTTAACCGGAGCCAGAATCAACCTCGCAGGGGTCTTCAGAAGACGAGCTCCAGCCTGGAAAACCCCAGTTGCGCAGGAGTACAAGATTGCGTCGGGAACCCTCTCGATACCCGTTGCCAGATGAAACTTCTAGACCTTCTCATCATTAAAGGGTAGATGTGGCCATATCACGCTGTCATTCTGATAGCGCCCAGACTGTTAACACGTGACGTCTACGTCACCCCCTTTCGAAGTGTACATATATCGCTCCCTCCCATGAATAAAGCACTTTCATTACCATACCGCCGGCCTGCCTACACTGCCAAACTACAAGTTAAGCATGCACATGGTGCTTTTGGCCGAGCGTGCAGGTGGATTTCTGCCAAACCACGTGCTATGCACGCCCATGCTGCCCTTTTTAGCACGCATCCATGGATTTGCGCCAAACCACTTGTTAAGCATGTACATGTATCTAATAATCTCTCTACACATGCTAATGCACATCTCAACACATGCGTATAGTCTCACTACAGGGGTAATAGTACTCCCCTAGAATGAGTGCTTCTACTCCTTCAGTGTATTTCTATTCCTCCGAGCTGGGTGCTTCTTAGAACGAGGGAAAGCTGAGCTAGTTGGTAAGGATTCATTATGCAAAAAAGGTGAGGCGTGCAGACACGACCCAAGAGGAGAGAAGTGGACAATCCGAACGTCGACTATCAACTGAAGGGAGCACTGAGGCGAAAAAAAGAAAGAAGGCACAAAACACATCTGCGCAAGCTCTAAAATGGTATCACCACGTGTCCGTCGGGTACATGTGCCGGTCTACGTGAGAGATAGCTGCTAAGGCACTTAATCTCGTCCGTATGTAAAGTATTCGAAGGTTGACTCACGCACACACTTCCACCATTATAGATCTGCCATGCTTCTACCATAAGACGCGTGTCTTCATTCTTGTGTCTGTAGAATGTCGCGCATTCATCTAACTCTGGTGTGCAGTTACAATCTTGGCAAGTCGGGAAAGATTAGAAGGCGATCCACCTGTTAACGACCTTTTATGTTCCATTGGCCTCTGATTTATACACCACCCCGTTTGCCCTACGTAGAACTGGCCATAGATAAAGAGAACATTATAAACCACACCCATACGGCAGTCAGTAAAACTTGTTCTTATTGTTCTTCACTGGACAAATATCTGTTCTTTTTCTGCTTTTTACCTGCTCCTTCTCCCTCTGCACGGCAGTGTATATCATACCTAGGTTATTGGGAGCTCTGAAGGCAACAATACCATCACATCTACTTGCCACTTTTTTAAGCCTGTGCGATACCGAATGAATGTACAGAGTAGCCACTACACATTTTTGCTATTACTGCTTTCTGTAATCACGTCCGTCACCCTCGAAACTGACTTCTTTAGGCGTTCAGCCACAGTGGCCACTGTTACGCTAGAATAACCTGCTTCTAATAGGCGCCGCACCTGTGCATTTAAACTGGCGCTCATTTTGTTTATGCAGAATCAGGTGAGAGAAGGCTTAAGGCACAACATGGCAATTCCGTTTTTTACTACTTTGGAATGCTTGGATTGAAAGTTCCACACCGGCTTCAAAGATCTTGGGGCGTACTGCCAACGAACGTGATTTTGGTCGAAGACCAATGATATGTCTAGAAACTGAATCACTCGTAGCTGAGGAAATTCCTTGGGAAACTTTAATCTCCTTCCATAAAGTTTAAATTGCTCACTTACTAAGGTAGCAGCGGAATCGAATTCTTCACCGTTGCAAAAAATCGAGTAATCATCAACGTAACGAAATATCTTGATAACGCAATCACCTAGGTGACCCCTTGGTGGGCTAGGTGACAGCAGTGCCGGCAAGATGCTCATCCGAATATTTTTCTTCGTGCAGCTTCTCGGCTGCGTGGCTGTTACCGTTGAGTGCTGTGCTGCTCCCTTTGGCTGCAACATTTCTTCGTGCCCAGCTCCTCACAAGGTCGGCACGTGCAGTGCAGTGACGATGCGCGTCTGAACTGCCCTATCACCCTGTGTGATAGCCCTGGCCCGTTCATCGGCGTATCTGGCGACCACCTGCACGCCTTTGCCTATGCCTCACTGGGTCAGCCGGCCATCAGCGGTCTCCGCGCTGCTATTATGTCATCTACCGAGGATATAAAAGCGTTGCCCCCAGCACCCTTCTTCACTGTGCTAGGTGACAACAGTGCCGGCAAGATGTTCACCCGATTATTTTTCTTGGTGCAGGTATGTTACCGCAAAGGAGCTCATTCTATTAGATCTACCGATAGCTTTCTACTGCTGTTCCTATGCCCACAAGATGTTGTTTCCTGTTCTTCACAAATGATGTATTGCTTGAGTCGCCTTCAGTTGAGCGGTGACGTGGAAGTCAACCCCGGCCCTCCAAAGAAAAATCCTGGTCTTCACACTTCCTCCAAAATTCATATGGCTTCGAGTTGCCTTACGAGATCCGCGGCAGCCGCTGCTTCCACGTCACACGCCGACGCTACGGCCGCAGATGCTATTGACACTATGATTGCCAAAATGCTATGTGAACTGTTAGATGGGCAGAAGCGATTAGCTCATGACATAGCCGACATAAAGTTGGTTGGTTGAAGGTTTATTTCCGCAACTGGTGTTGCGAGGACAGCCAGGGAAAAAGGTGTATAGACAGCTTGAGAGGTCCTGGCTTCCTCTTACAGTGCAGCATTGACGGCGGCGGAGTACAACAACAAACAAAACACGAGGAGAAAAAAAAACAAAAAAAAACCACGTACGTTCGGTACAGAGAATGAGACATGCACGTTCAGTACGCAGTACATTGTACTTGTACAGCACAAAACTACACGAACATTTGGGGCAATTCTTTCAGAGAAATATTAGATAAATCAATATTCTCGTAGCAGTACAAATGGTTCAGAAGTGTCGGTAAGGTATGCTGCAACATTTGTTTGCCATAGTTTGTGCGGCATTTCTTAACATTCCAAGGTTCTGTTGTGCAGGTATCATACACAGTTCTGCTCTGCTCTAACCCAGCAAGTCTAAGCAAGGAGTCATCATTTTTCATCATGGCGAGTTTATATTTGTAGCACAGTCTGTAGTTATACATGGACTTCATCTGTATAATGTTGTGTTGATGGAAAAGGCCTGCAGTGTGGAAGAAATACGGCACTTTACATGCAATGCGTATAATACGTTTTTGTAAGACAGTGAGTTTGTTAATGTTTCCAGCTGTTGTTGTTGCCCACACCATACATCCGTAGTTGGCTATGGAAGAGAACAAAGAGTGGTAAAGTAACAAGTTAACTGATGTAGGAAAATTAAAGCAATTGCGGCGCATGATACCAACTGTTCTGGAAAGTTTCTGAACTACGTAATTAAAATGATCATTCCACGACATATCTGCTGCAAAGTAAACGCCCAGAGTTTTCACAGACTGCACAAATTCTATTCTGGTATTGTTTAATTCAATTAGAGGAGGTTCAAAGTGTTTGTGACGTGGGTGAAACATGACTGCTGCAGTTTTGCTAACGTTAATTCTTAAGTGATTATCAGCCGCCCAAGTATTTATTTCTTTTAAGGTTTTATTAGCTCGATTTGCGAGATCAGCAGTTGAAGTACCCGAAAAAAACAAGCTGGTGTCATCTGCGTAAATTATGTACTTAGCAGTGCTGTGGATGTGGACAATATCATTGACATAAAGAACAAAAAGAAACGGACCCAAAATGCTCCCTTGCGGAACGCCGGAAGCTACCGCTTTCAACTGGGAGCATTCACCGGCAATACTAACAAACTGAGACCTATGTCGCAAGTATGAGGCAATCAGCGTATGGGCTATGCCTCTATTACCGTAATGATCCAATTTTTTAAGCAGCACAGAGTGATTAACAAGGTCGAACGCCTTTGAAAAATCTAGAAATAATCCTAGTACCATGTTTTTTGATTCAAAATTTTCTAGTATGAATTCTTTTTGAGCAAGGAGAGCTAACTCAGTAGATCTGTTTTTACGAAAGCCATATTGAGCTGAAGTGATAATGTTGTATCTTTCACTAAAACAAGATAGCCGTTTAAGAACAACTTTTTCGAGGCCTTTAGAGAACACAGGTAAGATGGATATCGGGCGATAGTTTCCCACTACATTTTTGTTCCCTTTTTTATATATTACTATAACTTTTGCCCTTTGCATAAGACGCGGGAAAACGCCGGAAACTAAAGATAAGTTGAAGATATGGGCAAGGCAAGGTGCAAGAATGTCGATAGTAAATTTTATGGGCTAATTTTATAAGTCACTCCCGAAAACTGTCGACGAGCGTTTCCAACCTCTCGATTCTAGTGTGACTGCGCTTGAGTCTTCACCACCGGAGAAGTGCGACATCTTACGTGCTCAACTTGATTCTTTGACTGTTGCTGTGGCGCAGCTGAGTAAGAAAAATGATGATCTGGAAAATAGATCTCGTCGGAACAACTTAATCGTATATGGCATTCGAGAAGACCCAAATGAAGATGGGGAGGACTTTTTAAACAAGATGTCAAGTGTCATTTCAGAGAAATTGTCGATCCAATGTCCAAGAATCGAACGCTGTCATAGCCTTGGTAGGGTACGTGAGGACCGTCCACGTCCTGTTATTCTGAGGATTTTGGACTACTCCGAGAAAATTACCATACTGAAGAACGTACACAAATTTGAAGACACTGACTGCCATGCGACCGAAGACTTCTCCTTTAAAATTTGTGCACTCCGAAAAAAGCTTTGGGAAGCGTCCCAGGTATATCGCAACAATGGCACTGAGGTGAAGCTTCGCTTCAATGACATTCTCATCGATAAATCTCGGTACGTCTGGAACGCTGATAAGGATGCCCTTGAGAAGGTCCACAGGCAGCACCCCAAACGCACATCCCGACATTTTACTTCGCCTTCTGTTTGACCTCCTAAGCAAAGGCATGAAAAGCTCTCGATTGTGAATATTAACGCCAGAAGTATTATACACAAATTTCCTGACTTCTTGTCTCTTGTGCGTTCGCGCTCCCCAGATACTGTGGGCATTGCGGAAACGTGGCTTCACAATGGCGTCCATGATACAGAATTCACTCGCCCAGGCTACGTGGCGATACGAGCGTATCGACATATAGCAAAGGTGGAGGGGTCGCTCTTATCGTTCGATCTCACATTGAGTTCTCCGTTATGAAGGCGCCAGCAGAAACCGAATCTGTCAGTCAGTGAGTGAAGAACTTTATAGAGGTCCTGAGGGGTCTAAGCCGTTGGAGACCTTGAGTCTGGTGTAAAATTTTTCCTAATAAACAGTCCATTGTAATCGGCATTCTTTATCGGCCACCAGGTTCATCTGTCAATGTATTGCACATCCTTAATAATTATTTGAACATACAAACATTCAAACTGTCTAATCTTATTTTGATGAGCCATTTCAACGCTCTAGGTATCCATTCGCCATCACTTACGTTTCCTGGTCGAGATACATCCATCTGTCAAGAATTGTTGAACATTTCCTTGTTCTTAGATCTAAAGCAAATTGTTAACGAAGCAACAAGAGGTGACTCGCTGCTTGGCTTGGTCTTTCTCGGTTCAAATATTTATCAGTGTGGTTTTGGATGTGATATCGCTAATGGAATTTCGGACCACAAGGCTGTAGCAGTTACTATTAACTGTCCTGTTTTCGCGCTGCTGTCGACTTTCAGCACATTTCCTGATTTCGCTCGCGCTGACGATATTGCTATCACTGATTTTTTGCTTCTTCTTTTGATGCATTGCACACGATTAATCACATGGGTGACATCAACGAACTAGTAAGCAAATTTGAAACCATTGTCAGTGACTGCATGCAACGTTTTGTTCCGCTAAAACAAAGAAAAAGAACCTCAAAATACCCTGGATGACACGTGATATGCTTCACGTATCACGCTGCGTTGAACACCTCAGGCGCATGAACCGTTTATCAGACCCTCGTAGTGTTATCAAGTTTCGCAGGGCAAAGGAAGAACTGCAATAATTACGAAATCAGCAAAAGATCGTTTTTTTCAATGTACAGTTAGGAAATCTAAAAAGTAATCCTCGCAAATTTTGGTGCTCTGTCTTGCCAACAGAGTTTGCATCGGCGTCTATAATCGTCGATAATAAAACAACTAACGTTCCGCTAATAATAGTTGATGCTTTTAATATGCCTACTTTAAATCTATGTTTTCATCAGCTACCCACGACGTTCTATCCTTTGACCCTCCTAATGTGGCAACCCCGATTAGTGATATCATGATAATGAGCATGGCGCACTGAACCCAATACTACATTTAGACACTAAAAAATCGACTGGTCCTGATGATATAACCAATTCTTTTCTGGTACGTTATTCATTACGGTCTGCTCGCTACCTAACCATCATCATTCAAAAGTAGCTCAATACAGGCATTGTTCCATCCTCATGGAAGCTGGTCAAAGTACATCCGTTATTCAAATGTGGTAATAAACAGCTCTTATTTAAGGAGGTATGGTAGGGTAAATGGTACATGTTACATTTAACGTATTATTTTAGAAACAAGTGCAGATATTTACATCAAATTTCGTACGCTCACAACAGATGCCCCTGCGTGCAATATCGAACACTTTTTGTGAGCTTAGATTGTTTACCTGTCATTTGGCCCATTCCCAAAATGTCAGGTGTGTTTAATTATTCAATGTACGTTTTCTCTGTAACCACTCAGTAATGTGGTGATATTAGGCAGTGTTGTTCTACATACCCATATGTTATATCTGAACTAAAGAGTTAAGTTATCGGGTTTTACGTACCAAAACCACTCTCTGATTATGAGGCACGCCATAGTGGGGGACTCCGGAAATTTCGACCACCTGGGGTTCTTTAACGTGCACCTAAATCTAAGTACACGGGTGTTTTCGCATTTCGCCCCCACCGAAATGCGGCCGCCGTGGCCGGGATTCGATCCCGCGACCTCGTGCTCAGCAGCCTAACACCATAGCCACTGAGCAACCACGGCGGGTTGAACTAAAGACATGCCACATTCTTTTAGGAATTTGTTCCCTAAAAAAAATAATACCGCTGCATGCACAGAGGCACAAGGGTCGTAACCGAAGTCTTGAAGTGTAATTTTTTTGCAGTGTTATCATTCATATCATCTGCAATTTTTTTTTGTTTCGAATATTTAGGACTGGCTAGTGTACATGTGGGCAAAGTTTCACTGAAATCCGATGAATACTTTCTAAGAAAAGATACATTGAATTTGAGGAACTTGCAAAAAAACACAATTTCAGAAAAATGAAGCTTTATGTTTGCATACTTCTCATACATGCTCAAGATGCCCCAGGAGAATACATTTCACGGCTGACATTCTTGCAGGTGTCTCCAAAACCCTTCTTAGAGTTCCTTTTTACCCGTCGTGTTTCCTTGCTCTCGGCAGAGTCATACAATTCTGCCCTGTCAACGCGCTCTTTGTCCATTCTGTCGAGGGCAACATCACAAAACACACCTGGAACAATTCCCAGAGCCTCTAGAACAGCTTTTCTTGCAGAGTTACCATCATTGTAGTAGGCTACGGCATCGTTAGCTGCTGTCCTGAAGGTGTCAGCACTGACAAATGTTGTCTTAGCGCAACGACACCAGATGAGTTGGTTCAGCGACTCATTGGTGTTCTGTGTTCGTCCGTGAAGACATTTACTCAGAAGACCTGGATCTGACAACGCCTTGAACACTGGCTTGATGACGTCCATCACGGCCTCAGGAAGGTAGCTTTTGTGGGAGTAGGTCTCAAGGCTTCCCTCAACAAGGCTGCGGTTATACCCACACCATGGGCGCGGAATACCCACACCACGCTAGTGGGCGCGGAAGCACAAGTGGAATGAAGGACTCACAGCGCATCTTTTTTGTTGTGCAGCTTCTGGGCTTCCTTTCAAGCAATGGCCCGGATCATCGAACGCCTCCTGCTGTCCAAATCCCTTGTTGCTGCTCGACATCGACACGCCCGGCTATCAACTGCGCCGCCACTGAATCTTCACGTGCGTTAGAGGGCAGAGCGCCCAGCCCTTCTGACGTCATTCCTTGCCCGAACCTCGAGCAACGCCATCCACCGTCAGCGACATCGTCATGGGCGATAACGGACAGTTTAAAAGCACGCACCGCTTGCTGCCACGCTAGTGGGCGCGGAAGCACAAGTGGAATGAAGGACTCACAGCGCATCTTTTTTGTTGTGCAGCTTCTGGGCTTCCTTTCAAGCAATGGCCCGGATCATCGAAAGCCTCCTGCTGTCCAAATCCCTTGTTGCTGCTCGACATCGACACGCCCGGCTATCAACTGCGCCGCCACTGAATCTTCACGTGCGTTAGAGGGCAGAGCGCCCAGCCCTTCTGACGTCATTCCTTGCCCGAACCTCGAGCAACGCCATCCACCGTCAGCGACATCCTCATGGGCGATAACGGACAGTTTAAAAGCACGCACCGCTTGCTGCCACGCTAGTGGGCGCGGAAGCACAAGTGGAATGAAGGACTCACAGCGCATCTTTTTTGTTGTGCAGGTTGGTGGTAACCTTTTCCTACCTTGTAAATGTTACAAGACAGACGACCGATTTGCGGTTGTGCTTCCGTGCCCAGAAGCATTGTTGAAACCCTTCTGTTCTTTGCTGCTTTTGCTTTGTGGCGACATTGAAGAAAATCCGGGGCCTGACAAGGCCATGGCGGAACTAATTCAGATGGTCAAAGAGACAAATGAGCGCTGTATTCGGATCGAATCTAACCAATCCAGTATGTCACAGGCAATGGCGGATCTTAAGATTTCCCATGAGACGGTTTCTGCTATTGTAACCGACATTACCGCGCGGTTGCAAACTGTAGAAAATAGGATTAACGATCTTCCAAATCTGCAGCAAGAACTATCTAAGACACGTCAATCGCTAAACCGCGTGGAACAAGAGGCGGTTGAGCTACGAGCCCGCCTTGACGAAGCCGAAGATAGGTCTCGACGGGACAACCTACTGTTTCACGGCATATCGGACACTTCAGATGAGAACGCCCGCCAGTCTGAAGAAAAAGTTATTGCTATGGCCCGTGACAGGCTGGACATTCACATGTCACCTAAAGACATAGCACGTACGCACAGAATAGGCAGATATGTGACAGGCCAAGATCGACCACTCATTGTTAAATTTTCTTGCTTCAAATCAAAAGAACTCTTATTATCTAAGCGGTCTGCCTTGCGGGGTACCGGCATCAGCATTACTGAAGATTTCTCCGCACCAACTCGCCATGCTCGTAAAAAACTGGTGGAATTCGGCCTGGGTCTAAAAACGCCTTTTAAGCTGCGGTACAAACGGCTATATGCAAACAAAAAATGTTACATTTATGATGCTTCCGAGAATTCCGTCTGCGAGGCACCTTCCAACACCACTTCGCCAAGTACCGATGCCCTTTCCCCGAGGGCGACCCGCTCAGGCCGTGCCTACTCTGCTGCTAGCTAGGACAGTGCGAGGGGTGGCGGTACCCCGTCAGTGCTTTCCGTGCTTTCTACAAATATTCGCAGTCTTATCCCGAAAAGAGACAATCTAAGCGCCTTAATTAATGATACAGATGCTGATATAATATTGCTGACTGAAACTTGGCTATCTGACAAAATTTCAACCCGTGAACTTTTTCAGTGCGAGAAAAGATTCACCGTATATCGTCGTGACCGCGCTGAGAGAACGGGTGGCGGTGTCCTCATTGCCGTGAATGAATGTTTTGAATGCACTCTTTTGAACATTCCATGTAATTTAGAAATAGTGTGGTGTTGTATAACCATTGCTTTTAGAAAAATGCTTTTTGGAATTTGTTACCGCCCGCCTAACTCCAACAGCTCTTTTTGCGAGGCAATTCATGATTGTCTAAGCCAGATCTCAGCCAGATTTCCCGGTATACCAGTTTTTCTTCTAGGTGATTTTAATTTTCCATCAATCCAATGGTCTCATTTATGTCCGCTTGCAGAACCTGCTTCCGCCGAAACTAGTAGCTTCCTAGCCACATGCTTGGATTTCAGCTTATCGCAACTAGTCCGCCTTCCTACACGTGTTACTTCTACGACATCATCCTTACTAGATTTGATACTAACGTCATCTCCTGAAATTGTATCAACAATAACTCACCTGCCAGGGCTCAGTGATCACGACGTGATACATTTTTCTGTCTCTGTACCAACTGCTAAAAGGAACAAGCGCTTTAAACTTATCAGAGATTATAATAAAGCTAACTTTGACGCCATTAACACCAATCTTTCTTCCTTCCTCGACAGTTTTTGTATATCTTACACTGACGCATCAGTCGAAGAATTGTGGGCATCATTTAAATGTAAAGCAATGCATCTAATAAACAAATACATTCCCTTAAGAAAGGTTTATCAATCATCTAACGCACCGTGGTACACCAGACACCTTAACCGACTATCTAACAAAAAAGGCAGACTTTTCCGTGCTGCAAAACAATCGTCAACTACTGACAAGTGGTCCGCTTATGCCGTCGCAGCAAAACTCTACTCCAATGCTTTAAAAGAAACTAAATTTAATTTCTATAACACCACGCTTCCATCATTACTCAGAACGAATCCGAGACGCTTTTGGAACGTCGTGAAAAACCGCGATAGTCAAGGTATAACCCTTACTAATGAATTAGGTGAGATAATCCCAAGCCGTTATTGCGCGTCTACACTGAACATCGCTTTCACCCATTCATTTTGCCCCACTCATTCAGGCAGCTCTCCACCATTCATAGCACCTAGTTTCTTTCCAATGGAACCGATTTTACTCGACTCATCTGGTATCCGCTCTATTATTAACAAACTAAAAAGATCATCTTCGTGCGGTATTGATAGCATTACGTCCAAATTCTTGCAAGGTACTGCCGAATATAGTTCCATTATATTAAACTTGATTTTTACAAAATCTCTGAACAATAGCTCTTTGCCCAGAGACTGGAAAAAAGGAAAGGTGATTCCACTTCACAAGTCAGGCGACACCCATAACCCATACAACTACAGACCTATTTCCTTGACATCAGTACCGTGTAAAATATTTGAACATATAATTTTCTCTCATCTTGTCAACTTTTTGGAATCAAACCAGTTTTTTCATAACAGTCAACATGGGTTCCGTAAGTCCTTCTCATGTGAAACGCAGTTATTAACATTTTGTAGCGATCTCCATACTTTCCTAGACGCTGGCTTTATAGTAGACTGTATATTTTTAGATTTTGCAAAAGCCTTCGACAGAGTTAACCACCACTTACTCCTACTAAAACTCGGCCAGCTAAATATTGATCCCCTGGTCTTCAACTGGATTCGAGAGTTTCTTTCTAACCGTACACAATATGTAAGCATTAATGATAATGATTCTCCTGAAGTTCCGGTCGGTTCAGGGGTACCTCAAGGCTCTGTTTTGGCACCCTTACTTTTCTTAATTTATATCAATGATCTTCCTAACCAAATTTCAAGTTCCATTTGTCTATTTGCTGACGACTGTGTTATATACCGCAAGATTGAAAGCACTAACGATACTTTAACACTCCAGGATGATCTCAGTAACACTGCAGCATGGTGCAAGCTTTGGCTAATGGAACTAAACACTTCTAAATGCAAAACAATGAGAATTTCCCGTAACCAGTCAGCCTGCCCCGCCTACATACTTAATGATACTCCCCTTGACCCAGTACTTTTTTACAAATATCTCGGTGTGTATATTGCTAACAATCTTTCATGGAAAAGACACATCGAATACATCACGTCGAAAGCCAACCGCATGCTAGGCTATCTCAGACGTAACTTTTCTTTAGCTCCACCGAAACTAAAACAACAACTCTACGTCACTTATGTCAGGCCTAACCTCGAATACGCATGCTCGATATGGGACCCTGGGCATGCTACTCTAATAAATATCCTTGAAAGTGTCCAAAATCGATCGGTCCGTTTCATTCTTAACAATTATCACCGTACTTCTAGCGTTACTAACATGAAACTTGCTCTTGGCATTCCCCTTCTCTATTCCCGAAGAAAATTATCTCGTCTTTCGCTCTTTCATAAAATTTACTATCATAACCATGAGCTCAAGTCCCGATACATTACACCAGCATCTTATGTCTCCGCACGTATCGATCATCGCTTCAAAGTTCATGTACCTGCGCAGCGCACAGTCACCTACACACAGTCATTCTGGCCGAGAACGTGTCTTGAGTGGAACCACCTGCCTGCGTCACTAGTTGCTATCACTGATACAGACCGTTTTCGCAGAGCACTGTCAAACGAATTATAAGCCTACTTCAAAACTGCGTCACTATCACGTTGTCACCTATTGCTATTATTCCATGTTTTCGTTTTTGATATTCTTGTTACTTGATTTTTAAGTGTTTATTTTTGCCTTGTTACTTTTGTGCTTTATTGTTGCTTATTTGCTTGTTTGTTGCTTTATTGTTATTATTGTTGCTTTATTGTTGCGCTATTGTATTTGTTGCTGTATATTATTTGCGGTATAACTGTTCTTCACTTCTCCTTGTATATATTTTATATGTACTGATATTCTAATGCCCCTCCCCTCTATAATGCTTCTTGTAAGCCCTGAGGGTAATAATAAATAAATAAATAAATGAAGAGGGTCCCTTTGGGCAGAGTCCATGGTGGGGCTTGGTATCTGTGGATAACTTATGAAAGTATATTGCCCACACCGCTCGTCTCATATTATCCAGACTGTCTGTATTTCCCCGAATAGCTTTGCCATAGTAAACCTCAAGGGAGTCAATGTCCTTTTCTGTGAGGTGCCCTTTCCCGGAAAGTGGTAGACCACCGGCAAGCTTTTTCCCCTTCTCATTCTTCTTGATGTTCCTGAGCCTTGTGCCCATTCGCTTCTAGACATGTCCTACACATTCATGTTTTTCATGGTCTTCTCGTATGGCTGCGAGTCTCTTACCGAAATGTACGCCTTACTGTCTCCATCACCAATGTAACTTGTGTACATTAGTTGGTGCTTTTCAATAGAGCGCCCAAAGATTTTTACTGCTCCAGCAGATTCCATTCCACCAGATGGCCCATCGTAGGTAACTTTACATTCATTCAAGTTGTCATCTGTGTGAAGATTGTGGGCACACATGTGGCAAAACTTGGACTCTACTTCAAAGTCGAGCACTTTTCCAGTGTCGGCCGATATCGCTGCTACGACGCCATGTAGTGAAGAATCACCCCGCTTCATCCACGTCCCATCCATTGTGACCGCAGTTTTCAGCTCTCCATCAGAGGCGAAGGCCTCTTTATTAAGTTCTTTGGCAGCTTTTGCCATACTATTACTCACAGCGGTCGTAGATGCACAAAGAAGCCTCGCGTTGTACGATGCAAACTTTGCTGGCGGTGGCGGTAGATTGAGCACAGCACACATGATGCGACCAGATGCCAAACCTCTGCTGCAGGTGCGAAGGGCATAAACGAACCTTTGATTTGCTTCAAAGACGTTGCCAGCAATGCGCCTTGATGTCTCAAGCACACTGAGAGCATCGCACTCGCTGGAGGTGAAATTTATGGAGGATGCCAAACCGCTTCGCCTGTTAATAGCTTCTTCCAGTATTGTTGCACCCTTGTTGCACTTTTTACAAACAGCAACATCTTGCAAGAAACTGCGGAGAAGAGCGAAGTCGATTAGACGGTAGCCAGTCGTACTTGCCCCGTCTACATCAAAGGAATCACAACTGATCCTCTCCCCAAGTTTTGTGAAGCTTGCGCTTCGTCGTGCCGGTTTCTCACTGCCCTTCTTGTTAGTGAACCGTTTACCTTTGAAAGTTCTCTTTCTGCTCCATTGGCTGGACGATCATGCCATCTTATGGGCAAGCAATACGTTTGAAACACGAAACAGACACGACCGCAACCGTAATGATGCCAACAATAACAAACACGAAACACGCTACAAGAGCACCACTAGCGGAACATCTGCTATCAAAGTAAATATTTTTAATACAATATGATCTTTTAATGTACAACATTTATTTGCCACACATACCCAAGCAAAAAAAAAACCGCGCCATAATGAAGGAAATTGCGAAAGACAACGATAAACAAACCGGCCTCCGAACTCCGTCCGCCATTTTTAAACACCAGAGCGCGCGGCACATTTTGGCGCGGCATTTAAACCATTTTGAGTGGGCGCTCGAGGCCGCGCTTCCGCAGGTTTATTTTTCATAGTGAACTCGATTTTTCTTGGCCAAAATTGGAAATTCGATTTTTTGGAGGTTTACCCTACCTTACCTCCTTAATTATATACCTATTTTATTAACATCATAGTCATGTAAGATGCTGGAGCACATAATTCACAAACATATAATGGCATTTCTGGAATCTAGTAACATGCTTTATAACTTTCAGCACGGTTTTAGGAAAGGTTTCAACACCTTAACACAACTAGTTGAATTCTCACACGACATTCTCTTCACCCTTGATATCGGCACCTGCCCCCCAGGTCGACGCTATATCTATAGATTTTTCCAAGGCTTTCGATACTGTACTACATTCTAATCTGTTAATAAAGCTTAACATAATCTTGAAAAATTCCCAATTGGTTAGCTGGATTGCCAGTTTCCTTTCTCATCGTTCACAATTTGTGTTATAATTCAACTAATTCTTCTGTTGACGTGTCGTATGGTACCCCAAGGCTCGGTTCTTGGTTCTTTAGTATTTCTACTATACATTATTTACTTTCCTTGAAACATCACTTCACACATACGCCTTTATGCGGACGACTGTGTTTTTTATCGTGTGATTAACACAGCACCAGAAGATCAGCCTGAACTAAATTCCTCGTTTGTCAGCTTCTGTACCTGGTGCAACACTTGGCAAATGAAAATAAATTTTACTAAAACTGTGATAATGCCATTTGCTAATAATGCCTCTCCTTCATTGATAAATTGCACTTTCAACGACTTAACCTTGCACAGGGTCTCGGAATACAAGTATCTTGGCGTCAAATATACCACTAACATGTCCTGGTCAAAACACATCAATTTCATTTGCACTAAAGCAATAGGGAAGCTTGGATATTTGAGGCGCAATTTCAACAATTATCCAAAGGAAACTACCTTACTAATGTATAAAACTTTAATTCGCCCAATCCTAGAATATGCTTCTCCTGTCTGGAACCCTCATAAGAAGTGTGGCATTAACTCCATTGAGAGCATACCACGAAAATCTATTAGGTTCATACATCGTCGCTATGATCACTATTTTTCACCATCTCGTGCCTTATCTACTTTGAACCTAACCCCTTTAGCCATACGCCGTCACATTGAGTCACTGAAGTTTCTGCATGGCATCGTCAATTGTTTTTTATCGTGTCTCACATCCCATATATATTCCTTCAGACATTCCTCGGTCAAGTAGGAGTCACCATAGCCTTAATATTAAGCCTTACTTTGCTAGATGTAGTAAATTCAAGTACAGCTGTTTCCCACGTACTATTGAATTCTGGAACTTAATTCCCAGAGCAATTAGGTCACTGCCATTTAACGATTTCCGGTTAAAAGTTAACGACACCTGATTTTATGTATTGTCTTGCTGTTACAGCGTATTGACTCATTCTCGTTTTTGTACTGACTCTCAGTGTTGCTGTTATATTGAGTTTCATTTGTGTCATCCGCTTTATTTCTTGTGAATTTTTAATATGTTACTCTTGACTTGTTTTTTTGCATGACTTCTTTTTGTCTAACCCCCTCCTGCAATAGCCCGATAAAGGGGCTGCAGTATGTATGAATAAAATAAATAATGTACTTCCTAAGCAGCTGTCAAACTTACTCATGTAAATATCGCTAGGAATAGGGGCAACTTTTGAGTCAATACAAATGCCTGATTCCTGCTGAAACACGCCATCGCTCCATCCAATCAGCGTCGACTTTAAGCACATTGAGATGATTTCTAGACAATCTCTCATGCAAACACCGCATCTGTCAATGAAAGCCGACTCTTGCACTTGTTCTTTACTACACTCATTTACGGAAATTAGCAACTCGTCATGCGGCAAGGAGTAGTACAGGTATTCGATATCTATACCGAGCGCCAGTTTTAATGCACAGGTTCGGCGCCTATTAGAAGCAGGTTATTCTAGCGTAACAGTGGCCACGGTGGCTGAACACCTAAAGAAGCCGGTTTTGAGGGTGATGGCGTGATTACAAAAAGCAGTAATAGCAAAAAAAGAATAGCGGCTATTCCGTACATTCACTCAGTATCGCAGAGGCTTAAAAAGTGGCAAGTAGATATGATGTTAATGTTTCTTTCATTGCTCCCAATAAGCTAGGTAAGATATGTGCTGCCGTGCAGAGGGAAAAGGAGCAGGTAAAAGGCTGAAAAAGAACACATATTTGCCCTGTGAAGCACGATAAGGGCAACAGTTTTACTGACTGTCCTATGGGTGTGGTTTATGATGTTCGCTTTATTTGTGGCCAGTTCTACGTAGGACAAACGAGGCGGTGTATCAATCAGAGACTAATGTAACATAAAAGGTAGTTAACCGGTGGATCGCCTTCTAATCTTTTTCCTACATTATGAAGATTGTAACGGCACGGCAGATTTAGATGAATGCGCGATATTGTACAGGCACACAAGATATAGGCATGTCATATCTATAATGATGGAAGTGCGTGCGTGAGTCAACCTTTGATTACATTACATAAGGAAGAGATCTGTCTGTCCGTCCGTCCGTCCGTCCGTCCCTCCGTCCGTCCCTCCGTCCCTCCGTCCGTCCGTCCGTCCGTCCGTCCGTCCGTCCGTCCGTCCGTCTGTCTGTCTGTCTGTCTGTCTGTCTGTCTGTCTGTCTGTCTGTCTGTCTGTCTGTCTGTCTGTCTGTCTGTCTGTCTGTCTGTCTGTCTGTCTGTCTGTCTGTCTGTCTGTCTGTCTGTCTGTCTGTCTGTCTGTCTGTCTGTCTGTCTGTCTGTCTGTCTGTCTGTCTGTCTGTCTGTCTGTCTGTCTGTCTGTCTGTCTGTCTGTCTGTCTGTCTGTCTGTCTGTCTGTCTGTCTGTCTGTCTGTCTGTCTGTCTGTCTGTCTGTCTGTCTGTCTGTCTGTCTGTCTGTCTGTCTGTCTGTCTGTCTGTCTGTCTGTCTGTCTGTCTGTCTGTCTGTCTGTCTGTCTGTCTGTCTGTCTGTCTGTCTGTCTGTCTGTCTGTCTGTCTGTCTGTCTGTCTGTCTGTCTGTCTGTCTGTCTGTCTGTCTGTCTGTCTGTCTGTCTGTCTGTCTGTCTGTCTGTCTGTCTGTCTGTCTGTCTGTCTGTCTGTCTGTCTGTCTGTCTGTCTGTCTGTCTGTCTGTCTGTCTGTCTGTCTGTCTGTCTGTCTGTCTGTCTGTCTGTCTGTCTGTCTGTCTGTCTGTCTGTCTGTCTGTCTGTCTGTCTGTCTGTCTGTCTGTCTGTCTGTCTGTCTGTCTGTCTGTCTGTCTGTCTGTCTGTCTGTCTGTCTGTCTGTCTGTCTGTCTGTCTGTCTGTCTGTCTGTCTGTCTGTCTGTCTGTCTGTCTGTCTGTCTGTCTGTCTGTCTGTCTGTCTGTCTGTCTGTCTGTCTGTCTGTCTGTCTGTCTGTCTGTCTGTCTGTCTGTCTGTCTGTCTGTCTGTCTGTCTGTCTGTCTGTCTGTCTGTCTGTCTGTCTGTCTGTCTGTCTGTCTGTCTGTCTGTCTGTCTGTCTGTCTGTCTGTCTGTCTGTCTGTCTGTCTGTCTGTCTGTCTGTCTGTCTGTCTGTCTGTCTGTCTGTCTGTCTGTCTGTCTGTCTGTCTGTCTGTCTGTCTGTCTGTCTGTCTGTCTGTCTGTCTGTCTGTCTGTCTGTCTGTCTGTCTGTCTGTCTGTCTGTCTGTCTGTCTGTCTGTCTGTCTGTCTGTCTGTCTGTCTGTCTGTCTGTCTGTCTGTCTGTCTGTCTGTCTGTCTGTCTGTCTGTCTGTCTGTCTGTCTGTCTGTCTGTCTGTCTGTCTGTCTGTCTGTCTGTCTGTCTGTCTGTCTGTCTGTCTGTCTGTCTGTCTGTCTGTCTGTCTGTCTGTCTGTCTGTCTGTCTGTCTGTCTGTCTGTCTGTCTGTCTGTCTGTCTGTCTGTCTGTCTGTCTGTCTGTCTGTCTGTCTGTCTGTCTGTCTGTCTGTCTGTCTGTCTGTCTGTCTGTCTGTCTGTCTGTCTGTCTGTCTGTCTGTCTGTCTGTCTGTCTGTCTGTCTGTCTGTCTGTCTGTCTGTCTGTCTGTCTGTCTGTCTGTCTGTCTGTCTGTCTGTCTGTCTGTCTGTCTGTCTGTCTGTCTGTCTGTCTGTCTGTCTGTCTGTCTGTCTGTCTGTCTGTCTGTCTGTCTGTCTGTCTGTCTGTCTGTCTGTCTGTCTGTCTGTCTGTCTGTCTGTCTGTCTGTCTGTCTGTCTGTCTGTCTGTCTGTCTGTCTGTCTGTCTGTCTGTCTGTCTGTCTGTCTGTCTGTCTGTCTGTCTGTCTGTCTGTCTGTCTGTCTGTCTGTCTGTCTGTCTGTCTGTCTGTCTGTCTGTCTGTCTGTCTGTCTGTCTGTCTGTCTGTCTGTCTGTCTGTCTGTCTGTCTGTCCGTCCCGTCCCGTCCCGTCCCGTCCGTATTCGGTTAACTTCTTTCACACAACCTTGGGCGCTTGTGTAGTTCATGGTATAATGGCTAAGCTATGTGACACCGGACATGTGCTGGTTTTCGACGAACTCATTTCTTGCCAACTTAGATCAGTGGGTACGTACCAATGGACATGTTTCGCTTTTAAACAAACATCTTCATGCCAACTTCTCTTAGTGGGTATGCGCGACTGGTTATGTGCTGTTCTTCAATAAGCCTCTTTGATGCCGGCTTAGATCATTCAATAGGGCTCACTAGTTACGTGTTTCTATTGGCACTAATAATCATAGCACAAAAGGAATATTTTCTATTGTACACCTGTCATAGGACTGCTAATCGCTCTAAAACCCCCTATCAGGATAGATCCGCCACAAGTCTTTCCCTGAGCTGCCCAGGGATTACTCGAAAAATTGACTGACATAGTATTGCTGGCATGTGTCACTAATGCCAGACGGAATAAACGGACAGTCCTCCATGAGGCTAAAGAATGTTGACTTGCAGAGTCACGAACATCAGACATTTACTTTATTTTCTTCGCAGAGTATCAAGGGTTGCGGAAGCACGAACAGCAATGTGAATATGAATTTCATAAGGTTCATATGCAACAACAATGCTCAACGTATGGTCGACAACATAATGAAAATTGGCAGCAGCAGTTGTTTGTGAATATGAAGGACAAAGAGCTGATTATATTGCAGCAACCTGCCAATGTGAGCAAGTTGGTAAGGATATGGAAAGAGACGTGGCGAACATGACAGATAACGAAGGCGAGCAGCTATAGCTCACAACAATCCATTTAAGAACAATCAGCTAATTCAACAACACAGCCCGACAAAACAAAGCAACGAAATCAATGACTAAAATATATCAGCACAATGGCACCACAACACACCACCGAAAAGAAAGGCAACCACCATTTTTACAGATACGTAATTTCCTTACCATGCGGTACAAGTGGTATTGAGCTTACGCAGTAAATGTTTTTCCAACGAATGCCACAAGACTCATCAATTTCCAGAGCTGGGCCATGACATTGGAAGTGAGTTCGGGCAAAATCAAAAGCTGGTAGATGCCGATGACTCTCATAGCCTAAATTAATTATTGCGAGCTGTAATTAGGCGCAATAATGCTCGTTACATTAACAAACTTCCATATGAGCTACAAAACACTGCAGCGTCGGAGCAGGTCACGTGATTTACCTGAATCGCAATCAACGACACACATCGGGCAAGACCACGAACTTAACGTCAGTACCCGCCGCTGTTCACTTTTGGCCTCAGCTCCCAACACAGTACCACCCATCACTTTCCATTTCATCTTTACCTCTCTACACTGTTTTACCTTTATTTACTGAGTAATCATTCTCACCTACGTTACATCGGTGGTAATTATTAGCCATAGCTAAGCTGTATTTTATTTCCCTGTGTATCACATAGATAACTCTTTGCTTCCTACAAGCAGGAAGGTAATTTCTTGACACTAATACCTTGCTAAATTTGTCGAAACCAAGCAGTTATTCTTAGCAAATGTTTTGCTGTACTAACCTCTAACGTCACAAACCATGTGCCGCACCCTTTCGTTCTCACTGCGTATAAGTCTGCACAGCGTGAGCAGGCTTTACCGATTACCCAGCTTTTGCGATTAATTGTTCCAAAGTAGATAATGAGGGCTGCAGTCTACTTTCAGTCTTCTGCTACTGCTATCTCTACTTTCTTCATTGTATTGTCCACTGAAGCAAATGACGTCCTCTAGAAAAAAATGAATTATGTAGAAGACATCGACGTTGACTGGCAATGTAAGGAAATAGCCGAGCACTTCTAGGAAGCTATTCGATTTCACCACCGGAAATATTCTACAAGCAGCGACGCGCACCAGCAGAATAAACTGCCCTATTTATTTACGGGTTTTAAGGTAAAAATATTGCTCTCCTTACTGCTGTTTGGCAGTGAAAATGGCTTATGCTAAAAGCGGGAGCTTTGCACTGTTCGTCTCCTATTTGGGCTGATCACTTTACCTTTTATGGTGCGTCTTAATTGAATGTAAAGGAACTAAAGCGGTGTCCAAGAAGGCCTGCATGCTCGTACAGGTGCGTGCAGAGAGCAGTCGGATGGTGCCGTTTAACATATAAGTGAGTAAAAGTGACAAATATTTTAAAGCTTCTTTATGTGTTGACAAATTTTTCATTAACATGTTCATTTCCCCACGACAGCTTGCGTAGGGGTTTGTATTTGCAACCACTCAAATGTTTGCAAAATTTACGATTGTTCTTGATAATATAAGCCCATAATATGATCGGTGAATGAGTAATATGTTGCGTTTCCGGTTTTTTGCAAAATACTCTAACTGAAGGACCTCTCTGTAACCTCGTCATGCCGACAGTGTGTGCCCCGGGGACTTTCCAGTGCATAAATGAAGGTTCCTGATGTGCTTACATGGCCAGTTTCCTGCACTGATCGTGACAAAGTTTCGACAAACGAACACGCATTGCGAGTGTATGCTGTCTTCAATTTTAATATTTACACATCTTCGAAGAATGACAGACGTTGAAATGGAAGTAAAGATAGAATTGTTCATCGATATAAGGCTGTGTATGCGGCGGTCACAGATATGTTGATCTGTGCTTTTCGGCTATGGTGGGCCAGGGCGGGAGAGTCCATACTGCAGGTGATTTCCCAGAGAATAAATCTTATCGATGCGCCATTGAATGCGGGCACAGTAGCGTCACAAGCAATGCCATCGTACACAACCAGAACGAGATAGCAGAACACATGGGTGAGGCTGTGGCCGAAGCAAAGACTGTGCCTTCACCGACTGGTGCCTCCTGCAAGCTGGATGCCACCACTCTGCTTCCCAATGGAATACTGTTTCTGGCGTCCTCCATTATCATATCAGCGGCTTTCTCGGCGATCATCATGACCGGCGCATTCAGGTGGCCTGACAGCATGTCCGGTATGACGGAGGCATCCACTACGCGAAGTCCACTCACGCCTCCGCGCACCCTAGAAAGAGTAGAAAAAATAAAGACGGAAACCCGTGTCACATCACAAATGCATGACCAACGTAGAAAAATGAAAAAAAAAGTCGACTTAGGGGCAGAATTACTACTGCACTTTAGGCCGCTGTATTCGGACTATTAACGTATTTAGCGAAAATTATTTGCTTGTTTGTTGTACACTGATTGCTAAGCAGCCAGGAGCGAACAAACGTGTACCACGGCTGATTTCTCTGCAGTTATGCTGTAGGACCTCGTAGGGCCTCGTAGGGCCGTATACGCGTCACGTCGGCCTGTTTCTAATGGTGGAAGAATACGAAAGAAATTATAGCTTCAGTAAAAAAAGTACACGTTACCGAAAAAAATATTATAGGACGGCAGAGGCGTCTATGTGTCCCGTATAGGACATTTTTGTGGAATAATGACTTTTTAGGTCGTATGTCCTTCGCTTTCTTCAAGTGGTCGTGTGTCGTCCGTAGCGGCATAAGAAAAGCTTACCTAGACGATGGTGCTCACCATTGCGGCAGCAACTCTGAATCACCAATTTTGAGAAAAGAAAATACGAATTCAGCCACTCTTAGAACACACGAACACTGGGTACTCGTAAAGTTCACCAAGATATGGGCTACATAGCAAAGCTCCTCCATCGAGGTGTGTCCATTCCTATGATTACAACATCCTGAAAAAAGGGAAGTCAAAATTTAATTAAAAAACAACTGCGGCGAACAGTTTTTCAGGTGATCGTCCCAGTAGGGTAAAAGCGCCTGCGGACCGCAGAAATAAAAAGGCAAAGCACGAATATTTCCTAAATATACTGCTGACATCGGGAAGGACTTGTGATGATGGCACACAGATTATCATCGAGATGTTTCGGAAGACAGCATGGCAGCTTGATGACAATAGAATGTAGACGAATAAACACATGACGGCGCGAGGACGATAGCAGCATTATCAATGTGGCATAAACGGTATAAAGTCGTACGTTGTGGCACAGTGCCACCACCAACAACAACATAAAAAACGCGGACGCCACATATCTCTCGTCCAAGAGCACGTGCCTCTTAAAGCGCTAGATGGAGTTGAGCGACAAACATGGCAAACTTGTGCATAGCACGCCTTCTCTCCCACCTCTCACTCATGCGACACCGGCGTCGAACTTATACAAAGTTACGCAAGTCTTGACGGAGGCTTGAGCCAATCGCTCTCTCTCGCTCCATTATCACGCGTTTGCATAGTTGCAGGTGGTTCCCGCTAGGAGGCCATGGTGTGCGGACGTGTTTTCGCATCAGCTCCTGTTTCGTATCTGTATTTTGGATGATCATCGACTCGGACTCCCGATTCATCCATACCACGCGACTCACCTAGTGCATAGAGTTTCATAAAATAATTATTAGAGGGAACTCTGGCGCTGCGGTCGTTGTACCACCATGGGATTTATGGGAAGTACATGAATTTGTCTGATCTTCCTGGTTGTGGATTCAGAAGTTCTTGTGGCTTTTTCTATTACGCTATACAAATATTACTGTTGTACGTTTCCGCGCAATCTATACTATTCGATGTGCAGAAGACGCCGCGAACGTGCCTAATTGCTATTGTAAGGATTGAGCTTGTCAAGGTGGCTAAGTTGAAACGCGCCAAGTGTCTCAAGGCACTGGTATTATCATTATTATCAGCCTGGTTACGCCCACTGCAGGGCAAAGGCCTCTTCCATACTTCTACAACTACCCCGGTCATGTACTAATTGTGGCCATGTTGTCCCTGCAAACTTCTTAATCTCATCCGCCCACCTAACTTTCTGCCGCCCTCTAATACGCTTCCCTTCCCTTGGAATCCATTCCGTAACTCTTAATGACCATCGGTTATCTTCTCTGCTCATTTCGTGTCCTGCTCATGCCCATTTCTTTTTCTTGATTTCAACTAAGATCCTTATTTTCTTATACCTTAAAGTTACACCCATAATTCTTCTTTCCATAGCCCGTTGCGTCGTCCTCAATTTAAGTAGAACCTTTTTCGTAATTCTCCAGCTTTCTGCCCCATACGTGAGTACTGGTAAGACACAGCTGTTATAAACTTTTCTCTTAAGGGATAATGGCAACCTGCTGTTAATGATTTGACAAGGCCTGCCAAACGTGCCCCAGCCCATTCTAATTCTTCTGATTATTTCAGTCTCATGATCCGGATCCGCAGTCACTACCTGTCCTAAGTAGATGTATCCCTTACCACTTCCAGTGCCTCACTACCTATCGTAAACTGCTGTTCTGTTCCGACAGTGTTAAACATTCCTTTAGTTTTCTGGAAATTAATTTTTAGACCCACGCTTCGGCTTTTCCTCTCCAGGTCAGTGAGCATTCATCGCAATTTGTCCCCTGAGTTACTAAGAAAGGCACTATCAGCAGCGAATCGCAAGTTACTAAGGTATTCTCCGTTAACTCTGATCCCCAGTTCTTCCAAGTCCAGGTCTCCGAATACGTCCTGTATATACGCTGTGAATAGCATTGGAGAGATCGTATCCCCCCGCCTGACACCCTTCTTTATTGGGGTTTTGTTTCTTTCTTTATGGAGGACTACGGTGGCTGTGGAGCCGCTATAGATATCTTTCAGTATTTTTACATGCGGCTCGTCTGCACCCTGATTCCGCAATGCCTCCATGACTGCTGAGGTTTCGACTGAATCAAACGCTTTCTCGTAATCAATGAAAGCTGTATACAAAGGTTGGGTATATTCCGCACATTTTTTTACCATCTGATTGATAGTGTGAATATGGTCTATTGTTGAGTAGCCTTTACGGAATCCTGCCTAGTCCTTTGGTTGACGGAAGTCTAAGGTGTTCGTGATTCCATTTGCAAGTACCTTAGTAAACACTTTGTAGCACTGGCACTTTGGCACTGGCAAGCCTGCGATAAATTCATAAGGGTGTTTCATTCGATTGTCGATACATGCCTGCGTGGCTTAATGGTTTGAATATCAGGCTTCTGTGCTAGAATTCCAGTGTTCGAATCCTGCCATTGGACAATGTTAATAATGTTTATTTAATTATTTATTACGTAGTACAGTGTTGAAAATGACCAGTTCACAAAGTCACAAAGCCGTTGCAAGCGAAAAAGGACGAATTTTAGGCAAATTCACGTATTCTCGTAATTCCCATGCTGGTACAATCACTCTCACTGCAGCTCCCGTAGACACTAGCGCCAGAGTTCCCTCCAGTGATTATTGTAAGAAACTCTATGACCTAGTGGACTGGAGCTACCCGCAAGCGCTGGGGTCACAATGAGTCCATATTCCATCAAATCACAAGCCTTAAAGAATTCGACGCGGCAAACACCCCATTAAGCCTAAAGGCACCGGCGTCTGGCCAACCTCTGCATGGCACCGTCGATGCATGCCATTCACGATGGGGAAAAGTCCACCTCGCGTTCTTACTGACGACATGAACAGCCATGAAGAAGGCAGTCTAGCATCATTACCACTTTTATGCACCATTTCGGAGAACAGTAACCAGGAAATGGCACCGAGAATGTCTAGCGACGCCGAAGAGATGCTCCCAATAACCGACAAGCCAACTGTCGGGGCATCGAGCGCCCATGACGCTGTCAGCATTTTCGTAGCAAAACATAGGAATGACGTACAACCTGGGGAGAACATGGGCGAGGATAATACACATTTCGCTAATGAAAACGAAAAGAACAAAGAGTACAGCGATGCCTGCTGGAAGGTGGCCGGCAACAAGCGACGCACACGCGACGTTGCTTCCCATGAAACAGCGTCGCTCCCGCAGAACGCGTCTGAGCACCCTTCCACCAAGTCCAAGCAGAGCGGGCCAAAGCACCTGCCTCCTCTTCCCCTACGAGATGGAAAAGTTGTACTCCGGCCTCTCGGAGGCCTCAGATTGGACGAATGGGCCAGGCCAACGTTGGGCGCCCCGCTTTGGATGCGGCCGAAGTAAACCCGAAAGACCGCAGAGACCTCATCCTAAGGACCCTGCCAGAACAAAACATGGCCTTAATAAGCACCCGTCATCAGACGTCGCAGACGCCCTGCTGAACATCCAGGAACTGTCAATCAGCCAACGCACCTACCCGGTTTCCACATATCTAGCAGCCCCAGATGATTCGTGCAGCAAGGGTGTCGTTCCGGGACTGGAACCAGGCATCCCGCACATACGCTAGTAGAGGAGATGCAAGCATCCGGTATCCAGATACTACAGACCCGGATGACGGGTCAGTCGAGTATTGGACTAGTAACCTTCGAGGGCCTACGTGTACCGCGCTTCGTCCGATTTCTTAGGGCAGAGCTCCGCTGCTATCCACACCGTCCACGCCAGCAGGTCTGCAGGATTTGCCTCAAATTGGGACACCGATCCGACCACTGACCCAGACCGGACGTCATCATTTGCGAGTAGTGCGGCATCGATAATAATGTCATATCACACCCATGCTCTCCACATTGTAATTCCTGTGGAGGGGATCATCCTACAACTGAACCGAAGTGCCCGCGACGGCAGCGACAACCTTTCAACCGAGCCTGTGTCAAAAAAGCCACCGAATATGAACAGTGGACATTGACGGTCTGCGCGAGCGCGGCTTCTTCATCAGCGACAACCACTACTTCTGGAACATCATTTAAGAAAACTGAGCGGTCTCGCGCAAAAACGCGGTCCAGATCCCGCCCCAAAGCACGGGAAAAATCCAAGTCCCATTCGCGATCCCGCTTCCAGAGGTCCTCCGCCCGCAACCACGTGAGGCGTCAGGCTGCCCAGCCATCACATGCATCCCCCTAACCATACAAGAAGGAGCTATTTTGTAAGCCCGCAACCTCAGCAGCTACTCCAGACCGTCAGCAGCTACGGGCCATGGAGAACACTAATGCCAAGGCGGCATCTCGGGAGGTAAGTTGCCCGGGGTATCCTGCAGAGCTCGCTCCTCTCCCCCCCCCCCCCCCAATCTTCACCCCAACTCTACTCTCACACCGAACACCAACAACGATCCTTTCCCCGAAATTTCGTGGATACGCCGTGACATGGAGGCGCGTTATGCGCAAATGCATGCACAGCTGGAAGCTGCAATAGAGGGTAAATATGCTAGAGTACAGGCAGCTATACAGAGCACGCGGCACGAATGTCTAGCGCTACGGCAGAAAATCATTACCGGTATACGCGCTTCAGAGGAGCCCACCTACCTAAATATATGCACCCTATCTACAACAGAGGAGAGCTCACAGGACTAAGGCTCTAGTAAATAAACTTAAACACACACCGGCGCATAACGTAGCGTACGTGGACGCCGCCTGCGGCAGAGACGGAGCTGCGTTATCGATGGCGGTTGATGGCGACGGGTGCGTTAAGATAACGTGCTCCACGTGCACGAGGGACGCCTGTACAGCCGAGGAGGTTGCAGTAGCGCTCGCTTGTGCGGGTACAAAAGCGGGAGTAATATTACGCGATAACCAATTAGCTATTCAAAATTTTAACAAAGGGAGAATCTCGGAAGAAGCCCTCCACATTCTACTCAAAAACCTTCCCAGGAGCGATATAATTTGGGTACCGGCCCATGAAGAAGTCCCAGGCAACGAAGCCGATCACGAGCTCGCCCGAGCACTCTACCACCGGGCAACACTAGAGCAGCCAGTTCCAGGGATAAAAGATAGCATGATCCCGTACAGGGAAATTGTCGATCACTACAAAGCCGAAAGAAGAATCTTTCCGCCTCCGCATCGGTCTCTCTCTCTGAGGGACGCTCGCATTTGGCGACGCCTCCAGGGAAACAATTATACATCACCACATTGGATCTACTTAACACAGACGAGGGACTATAACGACGCCCTCTGCAAAATTGGTAAGCAAAAAGGTACGCTAGACCATATATTATGGGAGTGTGCTGGCTCCCCAGGGGCCAAGGAAAACATTGACAGTAGAGAAGCCTGGGAGGCCTTGCTCCAGGGCGAGGCTGAAGACGACCAGCGTCGAGCAATCCGCCTGGCCGGTGAGGCCGTGAAGACTCACCGTCCTCAACGCGCGGAGACTGGTTCGTCCTCCCCCCCTACCTACGTGTAGGTTAAGAGGCGGGCACCCCAGCTCGGTGGAACAATAAAGTTTTCAATCAATCAATCCCGTTCGGATTTTATATGTGCCCCCCTGCCGGCTTCCTAGTCCGCGCGGCCCCAGCCACCCCTCACAGGTGCTTGATCGGACCCATACTCACGCCCGGCCGCTTCCTCTCACGAAGATGATGATGGCCCTTAGCCAGCAGCAGATCGAAGTCTGGCAGTGGAACTACAGAGGATGCCGTAAAAAAAAAGCATCCCTGCAACATTACACTGCTATGTCCACGCACCCTCCTGATAATAAGCTCCTACAAGAACCAAACTGCTCTCCTTCTCTATCCGGCTGCAGCACTCTTACGGGTACATCTCCACTCGTGAGGGCATCAGTATCAAATGGCTTAAAGTGCAACTCCCATACTATAAACATTGACATTCCACACCTAGTTCTCGAAATCATTACACAGGACAAGAACAGCCGCAGTCTCTACATGCTCAATGTATACAGTTCGCCGCGCTCACGAACACACTCATTTCATCTCCTTCTAATAGAATTTGACCGCCTTGGACGTACCCTTCTCGTGTGCGGTGACTTCAACGCTCCGCATATTGTCACGTGGTAGTGACGGTGAAGAAAGAAGCAGTACGGTGGAATACGAAACTAGCTTTTATTGGGCGAACCTGTGCCCACAAAACAGGCTACACTTATAGCACAACGATAGCGGCGAACACGGTCGGCGATCGTCGGAAAATCTTATCAGCCGGTCAAGCGCGTCGGCTTTTATAGAGCAGTCGTCAAATGTTCCAGACTAATCGTTCGGACCCGCGTGCCTTCCACAAAGTTCTACACCATTCGTGTTACGCGATAAAATCAGATAACACAAGGTTCGGCGACAACAGATAGCCGGGTAGAAGCATCGATAACTTTCCAGAAATGTCGGATACATGCAGGCGCGTTCCTCGCTGTGCGATTACAGTTTTCAAGCGGCGAAACGTGGTCGCCTGATAAAGATAAGTACACGTGTCAATGTAGCGTGGGGGTACCGCAAATATGAAGCCAAAGGAAGTCGGCTCTGGGATGACATATGCAACTTGAGATACACCTTACATGCGGACCCATGGCACCCAACACGTTTAGGTAACAGCGTCACACATGACACATGGCCTAACCTTACTTTTTTCTGAAAATACAGGACCAGTGATTGCACACGATCCCCTTGACGCACGTCTAGACATTGATCATTACATCGTTGCCGCTACCCTACCACTGCACAGTGCACACTGTTTCGAGCGCAAGGTGCGGATCACGGATTAGACGCGGCTCAGGGAGCGTCGACACACACCTCCAAAAGAGATCGGATACGAGCAATGGCTCGAGTCTCTCTGTGGTGACCTAGACGCGTGTGCGCGCACACTGGTTACCACAACTGCAACCTCGGACGTGGACCCGCACCTACTGCATATGTGGGAGGCCCGTAGAGGGCTCACGTGGCACTGGAAATGTCTACGCCTCAATCACAAGCTTCGCTGGTGTATCGACGAAATTTCGCTGAGGCACAAGAATATGCTCAGATTCTCGTGCATAACAACTGGGGAGGTTTCTTCGAACGTCTCTCAGGCATTCTAGGCACTGCAAAAACATGGTGGATACTTCGCGCACTCGTGGATTCATGCACTACAAAGACGCAAACATTTCATCGCCTACACAGCTTAATACATAAGTACCTAGACGATCCGTCTGCTCTTCTTAAAAAGCTAGAAAAACGTTTTATCCCTACCGGCCCACCACCAAAGTATCCCGAATACCCGTACACAGGAACAAGGAACAAGGAACTCCACGCGGACATAACTAACACAAGGAATAACATAACTAACAAGGAACTCAACGCGGACATAACAGTCGATGATGTTCGCGTGGTACTTCAAGATCGGAACCCGGCCCCAGGGGCAGATCATGTGAGATGTTCCACCCTTCGAAACCTCAGTCATTCAGACCTACGTCATCTAACAAACCTATTTAATGATCATTGGCATCAGGGCATGCTCCCACAGGCATGGCGTCATGCTGACATTTTGCTATTACCATAAGCAGGCAGACCCTAGCCATAGAAAACTTACGGCCGATATCCCTTACTTCATGCATCAGAAATTTAATGGAACACGTGGTTTCCGGCGTCTACAACCTTTCCTCGAACGACAGTCCTTTTTCTCCCACTCACAGTTGGGATTTCGGGAACGTCTCTCCACGCAGGACGTTCTGCTACAGCTCAAGGGAGAGGTTATCGGCCCCTTGTCACGTGCCATGCGAGGGTCATCCTCACCCTTGATCTAAAACGAGCATTCGATAACGTGGCACACGGCTGGATTCTTCGAAATCCTGCTGAATCACATTGCGGTGGCCGCATGTATAACTACATTCGTTCCTTTCTGCGCGACAGAACAGCCACCATTGGGATAGGGCCACATTGGTCAGACACGATTCGTCTTACAGGTCGCGGCACTCCACAGGGATCAGCTCTGTCCCCCATTCTATTTATTATCGCCCTCCCAAGACTACCTGAGCAGCTCGACCAGATCCCCGATGTTGCACATGTTATTTACGCCGACAACATCAAGATCTGGACGACACGAGGCTCAGACGGGGCCATTCAGGATCGGCTGCAGCAGGCCGTCGACATCGTCAGCGCTTACGTACGACAGGGCAGCTTGTCTTGTGCTCCACAAAAGTCTGAGCTTGTTCTCAGACGTGCGCGTAGCATTACGCCTCCCCCCGAGATCACGGTGTACGTAGATGGCGTTCTTGTACACCAGGTGTACCGTGCTCGCATTCTTGAACTACACATTCAAGCGAACAGGAAGGCCAACTACACTGTCTCTCTCTTGTCCCGACCGACAGAACATACTCTGGCCATGATTCGGCGGGTCTCCAGCAGACGCTCAGGTCTACGAGAACGAGGCCTGCTGCGTCTGGTGGAGGCCTGCGTGATCAGTCGTACTGCTTACCACCTTCCCTTACCCAGTCGGAGAAGCTAGGGGTCGATGCGATGCTGCGAAAGGCCACAAAGCTTGCCCACAGCCGCCCACAGTTCACTGCCACGAAACGATGGCTATCCCTTGGAACGCATAACACTCTCGGCGAGTTGGAAGCTCAGTGGGCCTGTCAAAGACGTCTTTTGCTCACACGCATTGGGCGGCACCTGCTCTCGAGATTGGGATATCCGGTTCTCCGTAATGACCATGAAGACATCGCCATCACTGCTCCGACTTGGGTCCGTACAGTCTTTAAGATGCACCCACTACCACAAAACATGCATCCTGAACATGATGCGGGACGACGATGTGCCCGTGTACGATACCGGTTGCGCATGCTTGGTGATATCCCTGAGACAAATGCCCTATACCCGGATGTCTCCCGGTACCGCAACGGGTATTCCGCGGTAATATTGGATGGCGCTGAAACCTATCTTACGGCCGCCTTCTTGCGGGGTTCTACACCTACAAATGGAGGACTCCTTGTAGTAGCGCTTGCTGTGCCACACGCTCTCAACATTCCTGGGGAAGTGTATATCCTAACCAATTATCAGCAAGCATGCCGCGCCCTTTTGACAGGATGCGACTTCTCCAAGGCGGCTCTCCCAGTCCCACGCCAGTCGTCAAACACAGGCATGTGCCCCACAACGCATTCACTTGTTCTGGACCCCTGGCCATGCATCACTGTCGCCTAATGACCGCGCACGCGCGGTCACTCATGAAGTGCCCTCTGGGCTGGCCGGCATGGAAAAATGGGAGTGCTGATCAGGTGTGCCCTACACTCACACACAGAGACTTATTAAGATACTACACACGAGCTAGACACATACCACGGGTCCGCCGCCGCTGTCATTCTCGCGCACAGAAGAGGTGGCACTCCACCTACTCCAACCAAACAGATTTCGCAAGCACCTCTCCCTACATAAATTTTACCCTGACCGCTATGCAGACTCTTCCACGGGCTGTGGCAGCTCCCCATGGCATTCCATGTCACGGTGGAGTGTGCTGCAAAATTTTCTAGTTCAACGGGCCCGTGCTGTTGCTGAGATCGTTCTTGGGACGCCGGACTAGGGCTCCCTCCCACACTCTTATTTTTATGCGAAGCATATTACGAGGGCTCAACCCAGCTCCTCAGGCGCGGCGGTGTCGCCTTGAATACCACGTGACACCGTGACGTCACGACAGAGGAGAAGTGGCTTTGGCTCAACTCTTGCTAGATGGGCTGTGTGGGAATCGAACCAGGGTCTCCAGAGTGTGAGACGGAGACGCTACCACTGAGCCACGAGTACGATGCTTCAAAGCGGTACAAAAGCACCTCTAGTGAATGCGGTGTTGCCTTAGAAACAAGCTGTTTCTAAGGCTCAGGCGTGCGTCGCTTGCTCAGGCGCACATTTCGTTGCCGCGCCGAACGCTGCGTTGCTCGACGCTCACCGCGTCCAATGCGGGGCGTCCAAGGCGAAGCAGAGTAACGCATGAGTTATTTCTTCGTCTAGCCGAACCAAATATAGCCAAGCAACAGCAGTTCACCAAGCTAAACAGTGGTTCAACAACTAAAATAAAGGCTAGTATGCTTCGCATCCTGGGCTTAACCTTACCTAAGCCACAGCCATTTTTTTTAACTGTTTACTCTCACTGCATAGTCACTCTTTTTTCTCACGTAGCTGCCGGTGTCGTAATTACCAATATCAGAGCCGTTTATAGGCTTGAGGACTCTAGCGTAAACAATATATACGGGTCTAAAGTATGCAGTTGCTCCTTACGTATTTAAATGACTATGCAACTAGTCGTTTCAAAACCTCAGAAGATATCAATGTTTCTCACGTTTTCAATTCATTTATTACAAGAAAAGCATGTTTCCGCCTCCAGCACTGCAATCCTTGCAGGCTATAGTACCTCCTGTTGTATCCAAACAAGGCACAGCTAATGCAGCTAAGCACAAGTTTGCCTCAAGAAAACCCTTCGAGCGCTATGTCTATTCTGAGCCTGTTAAAGAACCTGCTTTTGGCATTGAATATTAGAGGACGTCAAAGAAAATAAAAATTTTTCTTTAACAAAGTATGGGAGGCCTTATTACGAGCCCATGGCTGCTGTAGTAGCATGACAACGAGGGTGTGATGGAAACAATTGGTGCAGAAAGCAAACCCAGTCCCTCGTGATATCAAAGTGTTATAAAAGAAACATGAAGCTAACACCCAGTATCACGAACAAGGTATCTTTCTTAGCAGCAAGAATAGCATCAAACTTAATTTCCACTTCCAACAATGGGTTCTTAAGTTATTCTTCTCATTTTAACAAATATAGGCTCACTTAGGCTATCGGCTGCTGTCAATCCTCAGTGGCCCAGTTTTCTAGCGCACGGTACTTATACGACAGTTCTGGTGAGCCATGCCGGGATTGTGAGTTCCAGCCTCACCTGTGGAATACTTTTCTTATAATCGCCATTCGAGCAACAAGTTATCATACGCGTGCCAATTTATTACTCAATTTTTACCAGATATATGCGAACTTAGGTTATGTGCTGCCCGCAATCCCCAGAGGCGCAAGATTCTGCTTCCAGCAGCCGAGCTGCACGGACGTGTGAATCATGGGCTCCGAAGGAGTGGCTTTTGCGGCTACCGGCGGCGGTAACATGCTTATCGACGATAACGAGGAAGCAAGCTACCGGTTTATTTTGCCACCACTGCCCAAGGGATCTGTCTAGAAAGACACCGTGTTTTTGCATGGCGACGTGCGAGCGAGGCCCTATAAGATAGAAGACTTTCGAGATGCGCTTGCCCCGACTGAATTGCTGCCGGAGGACGTGGCCCTAGGAGCCTACGAGATCAACGACGTATGGGCAGTCACCTTCTCGAGTGACCAGGCAACGAAAAGGATGCTGGCGTTGAAAGAGCTCAACGTGAAGCGGCGTTGCAGCGTAATCGTCGACCCTCAAGACCAACAGGCACGCCTTCGCCTTCATTGGCTGCTGTATTGGGTGGTTGACGAAGATATAAAGGCAGCGCTGGCGGCCTTTGGCAAGGTCATGGAAGTGACGAGGGAAAGATGGGGGGTCAGAAGAGTAGGCGACAATGACTCAGCATCTCCGACCGTTCTGCTGAAGTTGAAGAGCGGCATGAAAGTCGATGACCTCCCGCACCAAATCCGAGTTGCCGGTGAATTGGCCCTTGTCGTAGCGCCTGGACGGAACATGAACATGATGCAGTGCCTACGATGCAAGGGTGTCGGGCACGTCCGTCGCGAGTGCGAGGTGCCGCGTTGCGCTCGATGTCGAAACTTTGGGTACTCAGTAGATCAATGCATACGCACGTACGCTGCAGCTGTGGGGCCACCAGCGAACGAGGTAGTCGCGCAGATGAGGATGGATGCAGCTAAAGCCGAGCACGCTGCCAAGGGAGCTCGTGACAAGGAAGGAAGAAAGGAAAAAGTGGAGAAGGAAGGCAGGGAGGTTAACCAGTTTAGCCTAACCGGTTTGCTACTCTACACATGGGGGCGGGATGGGGGGATGAGAGATGGTGACAAGGTGAGCGCTAACAATGCGGATGTGACATCGGAGGAAGCGAATGATAAGGAAGGTTTATTTGTTACCCCCGAAAAGAAAGATGCGACGACAAAGGGTCCTGCAGAAGAGCGGGAGAAAAGCAAGGAAAACTGCCTAGTAGTTGATGAAGCCGCATGCGGGACAGAAGGTGGGGATCCGCCCCCAAGCAGCGATCCTCGGATACGAGCGGCAACGCTACCTTTAAGAGGGCGCTAGACGGTACCGACGGGAAAACAGCTGCAAAGAACCACGCCGACGGGCCGCCTGCAAAGACAACTATGACGAGAAGGATCAGCTTCAAGCCCTCTCCAAACACTTCCTCGGGACGGGAAATGCGCCGACAAGCCACAGTGGTCTGCGGACCACACCAGACCTCCGGACGGTCCCGGAGGCGTCTAGCAGATGGCTAGACGTTGTGGTGAGCACCGCGTTCCGGGCCTCCCTCACTTCTCCGCATTAGCAATGGCAACCAACCCTACGCTTACCTTAGGCACGCTAAACGTGAGAGGTTTGGCCGCCAAGCGTAAACAATGCCAAGTGTACCGGATGATGGTGGACCAAAACCTCGATGTTCTGACCGTGCAGGAGACAAAGGTAGAAGGGGAGGAGGAGACCCGGGGCATGGTGCTAAGGTTTACCTCTTTTTATTACGCTGTAGTGAGCCATGCAAAAGGAGCATGGGCGGGCGTTATTTTATTTATCAGGAAACTGCCCGGGCTATCTATTGAAAATTATTATTCGCGCCCTTCAGGCAGATTAGTGTATGCTGACTTCACTGTTGGTAATGATTCGTGGCGTGTTCTGTGTATACATGCACCTAATGTTTGTCAAGAGCGCACTCTGTTTTTTTTTATCGTTAAGGACGGACATTTGCATGAACAGAAAAGTGACATTTCTGTGTGATTTTAATTGTGTACTCCGAGATCGGGACAGAACAGGCCGAAAAACAAATGACAAAAGCTGCCACGTCCTTACTGAATTATTAGCCGATTTCGACCTAGAGGACGTGGCTGACTGTCTGGTTGGAACACGCGAGGTGCATTACACACACTTCCAGGGCAATAGTCAAGCTCGTCTAGACAGAATTTGTGTGTCACTAGACGTAATACCCCTGTGTAACAGCTACGGTGTCACGCCTCTTTCATTCACTGCTCACTGTTTGGTCAAGAGGTATGTTGGACGCAAAGCAAAACACGGCACTTTCACGTGGGAGATGTGGAAAATGAATTCCAAGTTGTTAAATGACGAGCTTTTTCTAAGCAATGTACAGGAATATTTGAAATAACTGGAAAATAACGTGGTGCAAGTGACCGAAAGATGGGAAAGCTTTAAACAACTTTAAACAAAAACTTTAAAACAACAACTTCAGCTCTTTCTTCGTACAATGAAGTACGAAGAAAGAGCTAAAGAGAAAGAACTAAGGGCGGTGCTGGAAATATTAGCAGCCGTAGAGTGCAGCCAAGCGGGCGCACACAAAGACGATCTGCGTAGCATCATATCGAAATTGGAGCTATGGGATGAAGAGCGATGTCGGGGAGCGATTATACGCGCGAGGGCTGAGGCATTGACAGCAGATGAGGCTACAACTAAACGCGCGCTCGGTCATGAAAAGAGACATGCACGGCGTAACCATATAGATGTACATGATGTACATAATCACCAAATAACCGACTGTGAGGACGTAGCACAAGTGTTTACCAGCACTTTCAACAGCTGTTTGCATTGAGTGCTGTTGACGTAGATGCCTTTAGAGCCACGTTTTTGGGACGCATGCCGCAACTCAGCGACGACACGAAGAACAGACTAGAGGCCCCGATATCAGCACATGAAGTGGAAAAGGCAATTAATAATTTAAAAACTGAAAAATCGCCTGGTCCGGACGGCGTTTGCGCCGCTTTTTATAGACAGTTTAAATCAGACTTGTCGCCTCTTCTAGAGAGAAGTAAATGTCGTGGCTGCGGAAAAGCGAAATCGGACAATGAAGAAGAACATCAATGTACCCCCAAGTGCGAGGCATGCGGCGGGCCCCACGTCACCAGAGACCGAACGCGCAAGAAGCGCTATCAAATCCCATACATCGTACGACGCCGACGCCGAAGATGCCGACAAAGAGCAAGGAAGGCACAACTGGACGAAGAATGTGACGTGACAGACGTAATTGGCGACATCTCGTCGGCTGCACCAGCTGCGCGGAGCGGTTCCATCCTAGGTACCCGATCTCTATCCGGAGGGCGCTCACGCTCGAGAAGGAGAGAACCCAAACCCAGGCAAAGCTCCTCCAGATCGAGATCCCGATCTCGCTCCCAGTCCGTCAAGCGGGCCACGTGGGCCGACAAGGTCAAGGGAGCGACACAGCCGCCTGGGAAGAAGAACGCATCAAGCAAAGAAACGACAAGTGAGGCACAACCAGAGCATAGGATCGATCCCCGTATCCATGCGCTCGAAGCAGAAAATAGGGAACTTAGACGTGAGCTCGCAGAGCTTAAGGAATCCTTTAACAGCATGAAAGGAAAACTTATAAACCGACATGAGATTAGCATCATTAACCCAGGCCCGTTAGCCGGGCAGTCGAAACGCAAGGCGCCCAACCCGGAACCTTTTAGCGACACAGAGGAGGAAGAAGAGGGCGACATAACCGAGGTCAACGAGACCCCGTCCGCCGCCTCGGCTTCCCCCGTCAAAAACGAGGGTAAACTGGAAAAGACCCTGAGTAGTATTATAGAAATGCTCTCCGCCATAGAGTCGAGAGTAACGCTATTAGAAAGACCTAGGGCTCAGCCAAAAAGTAGACAAACAACACATACTGAACCACTCCCGACCGGATCAAATCCCGACGGGGGTGCCAAAGGTTTCAATAATTTCACAGTAAACAAGATGGCTATCACAAATAACAATACCATTAAAATTTGGCAGTGGAACTGCGCTAGCTTCCAGAGGTGCAAGGCTCCGTTAGGTCAGCTCGTCAGATCGGTGACAGACAAGCCACAAGTCATTTTACTGCAGGAGACGCTCGCGGAGAAGGAGATTACTCTGTCGGGGTATCGTGCAGTAGCGTACAAAGGCGAAACGGAGAGAGGCATCGGCCGCCTTAGTTAAAAAGAGCGTTCCTTTTGTGGAGCACACCGTTCCAAAATATCGTAGCGGACTAGAAGCACAACTGATCGAGCTCGTGCCCAGTAGATCGAGCAACGCGGATGTCTTTATTCTTAACGTCTACAGTTCGCCTGCAGATAAAAACAGGGACTTTAATGGACTATTCCATTCCGCAATCCGGGCAGCCAGAGACGCGCCCCTCTTAATTGCGGGGGACTTCAACGCTCCGAACACGGAATGGGGATACGGTTTAACAGCAAGAAGGGCACTAACTTAGCCAGATGTGCAGCCTATTTTAACCTCACGCTTGTTACAGATCCTAGGTTTCCCACTAGAAGGGGTAATTCGGTCAGTCGAGACACAACGCCAGACCTCAAATTCTTCCGAAATATCGAGGGCACGTGGGATAATCTCCAAGAGGACTTGGGTAGTGACCACTACGTTCTCGATATCGCGGTGCGGGTGAAACCCAAACCTCCGGTGAAATACGAATACGTCGATTGGGGTCTTTTTCCAGAAAATTCGAGCCGAAACGGCCCCCTCAAGCGAATCTTACAAAGAACTCATTACCAATCTTAAACAGGCCGTAAAATCGCGACCAAAGATATTATCACAGAACTTGAAGTCCCCAGAATGGACTCGTGGTTAGCGCATCTCCTGGAGGCTAAACACGCTCTTAGAGAGAGGTGGAAAATACAAAAATTAAATCGCCGACTGCGAGCAAAACTAACGTCACTAAACAAGGAAATAGAGTGCTATTCCAAGCAACTGGCCCTGCAACAGTGGGAAGAAACGTGCAACGAAACGGACGGTCGCATGAGAAGAGGTAGTAAGTGGATTCTGCTTAAAAGCCTCCTAAACGACAAACAGTCCCGGAATGCACTAAATCTCGCCGTCGATAGGCTCATACATAAACAGGTAACCTCGGGCCTCACAAACGATGCAATTGTCAACGACCTGGTGCGAACTTACCTACCCGTCATGGAAGGAGATTCGCAAGGCATAAGCGCGAGAGCGATTTACATGGGGCTAGACAGGTCAGAATTAGACGAACGTCTTACGATTTCAGAAATCAGAGACGTACTCTTCAACCTAAATGGAAGAGCGGCCCCGGGGCCAGACGGGGTCACCAACAAGCCCCCCCCGGAACCTGGACGACAAGACCATCGAAATCCTAACGGCAGGAATAAACGAGGTGTGGAGCTCGGGGCAGGCCCCGTCGGAATGCCGCACCGCCAAGGTGGTGCTCATCCCCAAACTGGGGAAACCTCCGCACATAAATAACCTGCGTCCCATCTCTCTAACATCGTGCATTTGCAAAGTGGCAGAACATGCAGTGCACAATCGAATCGTCAAACACGTAGAAAACCATGAACTATTTAGGCATAATCTAATAGGTTTTACAAAGGGACTCTCCACACAGGACGCAATGCTCCTCCTTAAAAGATCTATTTTCGATAACGAGACGTGGGACGTACGAGGTATCATTGCACTCGACCTCGCTCTTTGATAGGGTGGCACACAAACATATCTTGACCGAAATTTCGAATCTCAACCTAGGGCGGAAATTCTTTAATTTCACTCTCTCGTTCCTATCGGCAAGGAAAGCGTTCCTTCGACTGGGCACGATCTCGGGCGGTCCTTATGAACTGGGCAACTGCGGAACCCCTCAGGGCTCGGTCCTATCCCCGCTGCTATTTAATATCGCCATGCATAAACTCTACGAAAGGCTGACCACACTCCCAAAAATAGGCCACGCAATCTATGCAGATGATATCACAATCTGGTCCCCGGGGGGATCTCTGGCCGATCTAGAGCAATCTCTCCAGGCGGCCATAGATGTAACGGAAGAATTTCTCACAAGCAGGGGTCTCAAGCTGTCACCGACCAAATCCGAACTCCTCCTCTACAGACAGTCGAGGCAGGGCGTTAGGAACCTCGAGCCTCTGGAAACGCTGCACGTCGAAATTACAACACGAGAAGGGCACCCCATTCCGAGGGTGAACTCCATCAAAATTTTAGGACTTCTAATCAACGCCAAAGGCTGTAATGCAGAAGCTCTAAACAAGCTGGGTGTGCAGGCGAAAAACATATTAAGACTCATAACTAGAATCGCAAGCAAAAGGGGGGGACTCAAGGAGGACAACCTACTCAGGGTCTTCCAAGCTTTCTTCATCAGTCACATTACTTACATGGCACCATACCTCAAATGGAGCAAAATTGAAAAGAACAAACTCGACACGCTCATCAGGTCCGGCATCAAAAGAATACTCGGTATTCCACAATCCGCTAGCACAGTAAAACTACTTCAACTCGGAATTCACAATACCACAGACAAATTAATTGAAGAGCAGTTTATTGCACAGATCTCCAGGCTTTCGTCAACTACGCCGGGGAATCAAAATTCTCGATGAAGCTGGTCAACTCCCTATACAGGCACCGCTCGACAGACACTCCCTGTCTGAATTAGCCCGTGAAGGTATAATGGTTGAGCCCGTGCCGAGGAACATCCACCCAATATATAACGAAGGTCGCAGAAGAGCGCGGGCTAGAACCATCTTTCGACAAATCGATCCTTACGGGGCAGATGCATTCTTCGTCGACGCCGCCAAATATGGCAGTGAAGACAGGTTTGCAATCACGGTCGTTGACGCGCGGAACACTTACCAGCGCCGCACCAATTTACGCTAAACACGCGAACGAGGCGGAGGAAGCCGCGATAGCCTTGGCTCTCCAAGCCGCAAAAGGCGCGGCGACCATTTTCTCCGACTCGCGCACGGTGGTCAGGGCTTTCTCGTCCGCTCTAGTTTGTAAACACGCAGCCGACATCGTCAACAGATCCTTTCCTATTACTACGCGAGAAGACATTGGAGGCCATACATTAGCGTGGTTCCCGGTGTACATGAACGATGTAACTAACCAAGCGGATTGCAACCCTAACGAGCAGGCCAACTGCCTGGCGGGTGAATTCACGAACCGCGCCCGAGCTAACGGTCCGGCTCTCCCGATTGCCCTTCAAAGGATTGCCCCTTCAAAGATAATCTTACGACCTCTCATGAAATTACATCACATTACAGACACAGCAGGCGAAAATTCCCTCCCCTAGCCCGAAACTGAACAGGGCTCAGGCTGTTACTTTCAGGCTTTTACAGACGGGATCGTACCTCACCCCGAGAGCGCTTAGTTGGATAGACCCGAACTTCCAACAATCGTGCTCCAAATGCGGTCACGCGTGCTGCTCGTTCGACCACATGCTCTGACTGTGCCCGTACAACGCGGGCTCCGACTTTCATAACAAGTCCAAGTGGGACGCCTTGCTGAAGAGCTCGGATTTCACAAACCAACTACAGGCCCTCCAGAGGGCCCGCGACGTCGCGGAGAGTCACCACCTCCCTGTCCCGTCGTGGGCGGAGCCACCAACTTGATCGGGGAGCCCTCGGTCCCCCCCAATCGAGTCCCTCAGGACACACTAATAAAGTTCTTGTCACTGTCACTGTCGCCTCTTCTCGCTGACGTCTTTAACGAAGCGTATGATGTAAACGCATCGCCATATTCTTTCGGGGAAGCACACACGGTGCTCATCCCTAAGACCAAAACGCCTACGAAACTAAAACATGTAATGTCGTACAGACCAATACCACTCACCAACAATGATTACAAAGTATCGATGAAGATAATCGCTGGCAGGTTACAATCAGTAATGGAAACCATAGTAGGTAGGCACCAAACATGCGGCATCAAAGGACGTACTATTAGCACAAACATACACATTATGAGATCAATTCTAGAATGTTGTGACGCATTAAGGTCGCGAGTTGCTATTCTCCAACTTGATTTGGAGAAAGCTTTTGATTGTGTTGCTCATGTTATTTTAATTGCCATTCTAAAGCATATAAATGTCGGGTCCATAATTACTGACGGGGTGACCATGGCGTACCGGAACGGCAGTACTAAGCTTATAATTAACAAGTCACTGGGGGCCCCCATCAGCATTCAACATTCCGTGCATCAGGGCTGCCCAGCCAACCCACTCCTGTTCTGTATTTATCTAGAGACTCGGTGTTGTTTGGCAGTGATTGAGAGCAAATGTATTCATGGGTTTACGATGCAAGCATCAGAACTTCTGGCCTATGCTGATGACGTAGCCGTGTGTTGCAGAGACAAGGAGAGTGTTTTGCAAACGACAGATGTCAAAAAGTTTGGTGAAATCACTGGATGTAGAGTAAACTGGAGCAAGTGCCACAGTATTTGGCATGGGGAGCGGCCTAACACTCTCGCTATCTTTGCGAATTTCACGTGGTCGACAACACCAGCAAAATACTTGGGTGTACCACTTGAAGCTTATAAACAGAGCGATGAATACTGGCAGTGCGAGCTTAAAAGGATTAAAGAGAAGGCTGAGGCGTGGAAAGCCAAGCACCTTTCAGTATTTGCCAGGGCTACTGTCTGCAACTTGGTATTCGTAGCTAAGCTATGGTACGTTATGCAATTCATTTTTGTAACAGAGCCAATGCACAGAAATTTCACAGTCTTTGCCGTGTTTGTGTGGGGTTATTGATGGGAAAGACGCAGCCGCAACAATCTGTTCAGACGAGAGAAAGATGGAGGTTTAGGGCTGGCCTCCTGTTTGTGAGGCAATTAGTTGGACGGTTCTTTTTCTTCAGGAACAATGATTATCCACTCTTTCAATCAGTTTGCAAGGTTAGACTTTCGCAACCAGAGTTTATTATATGCCCCCAAAGTGTACCGGGGGTAGTGTTCGGTTTCTATAAGGAAATTGTGCTGAGTGTTCATTTCCTTGCTGTACGGTTTTCCAAAGAATATTTGTTTACGGTCACAAAAAAAAGGCTGCGCTGTGATCTATTGGACAGCCTTTTTCCCCCACCTCGGTACCGAATTTTATACAGTCGAGGCCGAGGCCAGAATGTTTCGAAACGCGTAAAAAAATGCAGGTACCGCCTGGTATAAAAACTTTATTTTTCAAACTGCACACAGGTACCCTCTCAGTTGCAACTTCTTTAGAAGAAAGGGGCTTTTACATGCAATGGGGCTCGCATTGCTTCATATGCAAACAACCAGATACACTAGACCATGTTTTTTACCACTGCTGGGCGGTAGGGTTCTTCTGAGATGTACTACAGCAAACAATAAAGAAAGAACTTCGTCTTGACCCACAAGGCATAGTATATTGACACGTGTACTTGTTTGTCTTAATCGGGCGACACGTTTTACCGCCTAACAAATGTTATCGTACAGCGCAGCATGCGCCTGCATGTATCGGAAATTTCTGGAATGTTATCGATGCTTCCATCCGCTGTGTGTGACCAAGCCTTGTGTAACCTGATCGCATGTGTGCGCGACGCGAATAATGTGGAACTTTGTAGAAGGCACGCGGGTCCCAGCGATTACTCTGGAACATTCGAAAACTAGTGTATAAAAGCGGACGCACTTGACCCGCTGATCAGATTTTCGACGATCGCCGACCGTGTTCGCTGCTATCGTTGTGCTATAAGTGTAGCCTGTTTTTGTGGGCCCGGGTTCGCCAAATAAAAGTTAGTTTTGTCCTTCACAGTATTGCTACTGTGTTCTTCAACGTCACCACCACGTGACATCTGGTGGAGGTGCTTTTTGTTCATGTACCGGACGCCCCCGACAAGCCATGATCCAAGCCCGGACCACAAAGAGAACACCAACGTAGTCCCGGACCATCGAGCAAGCCGCCGTCTTCAACAGCTGCCCCCGGAGCACGGACTTCTACCTGAGAAGACCAAGAAGATTGTGGCCAAGGCAACCCCAATGGTAGCCCCAGCGTTTCCCATCGTGCTGCAGCAGCCCAGGGAGCCTCTGACGTTCCGCGGTTGAACATTCGAGGACCCGGAAACCTGGCTTGAGACGTATGAGAGGGTCGCTGCATTTAACAGCTGGAACAGCTATGATAAACTCCGACATGTCTCCTTCGCATTGAAAGACGCTGCCAGGACGTGGTTCGAGAACCGAGAAGCCACTTTAACGACCTGAGACATTTTCCAAAGCGGCTTTCTGCAGACGTTCACAAGCGTCGTACGCCGAGAACGAGCCCAAGCACTATTGGAAACCCGAGTGAAGCTACCCAATGAGACCACCGCGATTTTTACACGAGAAATGAGCCACCTATTCTGCCACGCCGACCCGGAAATGTCCGAGGAAAAGAAAGTCCGTCTACTGATGCATTGTGTAAAGGAGGAACTTTTCGCCGGAATGGTACGGAGCCCACCGCAGACCATCGAGGAGTTTCTTCGAGAGGCCACTAGCATCTAAAAGACACTGGAAATGTGGAACCGTCAATTCAACCGCCGCACTAACTCGACAAACTATGCCGGAGTTCAGTCGCTGGCCACCGACGACCTGCGCGAGACTATCCGAGCGGTCGTGCAGGAGGAGCTACAAAAGCTGTTCCCGTCATCACAGCCTCAAGTGGCTTCGATTGCCAATGCCATACGTGAGGAGCTCCAACAATTCGGAGTAGGCCCTGAATCGCCGGAGCCTCAGCCGCAAGCGATGACATACGCCGCTGTTGCCCGCCGTCACGTTCCCATTCCGCGCCCACGGGTTGGTCCAGTGACGACACAGTTCCGTCGTCCACCACCACCCCCGCCGCCAGCACGCCAACCCGTCCCCCCACGCGGTATTCCAAGGAAGACTGACGTTTGGCGCGCCCCCGACCATCGTCCGCTTTGATATCACTGCGGAGAAGCCGGGCACATCTACCGCCGATGCCCATACCGGGAGATGGGACTCCGAGGCTTCGCCGTTAACGCGCCACGACCACAGATTGGCGAAAGACCTCGCGATATCGCCGACTACCTCGCCGCCACTCAGTGGAACCCTCGATGACCGTCCCGTTCGACGTGACCAGGCCGCTACCTGTCGCCGCATCGCCGACCATACACCGGCCCAGCCTGGGGCCACTGAACCCTCGATGACCGTCCCGTTCGACGTGACCAGGCCGCTACCTGTCGCCGCATCGCCGACCATACACCGGCCCAGCCTGGGGCCACTCTGCGAGCCCATATCCGGAAAACTAAAAGCAGCAAGCGATGGAGGTGTGGTTGCGGTTCGTCGAACTGGCGAAGATCCTCCGCTGCCGACGAAGACGACAAAGAGACCATCTCGACGACATAATAACGACACGCCGCTGTCCCGACGAAGTCAGGAAGCCAAGACTACACCGACGAAAGACGACTTGACGACGCGACGTTCCAGCGTCAGTTCAACACGACGCAGCCGTGATCCGACGCCAAGACCTAACTGCAACGGCAGGCAAAGAACCACCGACCTCGACGTGCTTCTCGACGGCCACGCAGTTACCGCCTTAGTGGACATAGGGGCAGATTACTCCGTAATGAGAGGACACATCGCCACCCATTTGAAGCAAGTTAAAACTGCATGGGAAGGCTCTCAAACTCGAACCGCTGGAGGACACCTCATTACGGCAACTGTAATCTGCACGGCAAGAATTACCGTTCATGACCGGACTTACCCTGCCACGTTCATTATCCTCCAGCAGTGTTCACGAGACGTCATTCTCGACATGGACTTTCTGAACCAACACGCCGCAATCATAGACCTGAAGTCAAAATTGATAACGCTGTCAGAAGGTCAAGCGATATCGCCGGAGAGCCCTCGTAGTCACCACGGCTTGAGTATGCTCGAAGATCAAGTGGGCATCCCGCCACGCTACAGCATTATTATTTCCGTCGGCACCGAAACACCCACTAACGTAGAAGGCATCATGGAGGGCGACCAACATCTAGTGCTCGACCGTGAAATTTTCGTCGCAAGAGGGATCGCTCGACTCCACGGAGGGAAAGCGGAAGTTATGCTAACCAACTTTAGCCAAGAGTTCAAGCACATCAACAAGGGCACGACGATCGCATACATCGAGGAAATTTTGGAAACCAGCAATGCATTTGTCCTCTCGGATTCTGTCGCATCTACACCGTCGACCGTAGTTCCCGAGCCAGACTTCGACATAAATCCAAGTCTCCCCGTGATTAAGCAGCAACAGCTCAGAAGTCTGCTTCGACATACAAAGACTGCTTTTCGACGTCATCGAGGATTCGACAAACACCAGTCGCAAAGCGTCGCATGGTAACCGAAGAGTGCGCTCGACCACTCCTCCAGAGCCCTTAGCGAATTTCGACGCGAGAACGCGAAGGTATAAGACAACAAGTCGACGAAGTGCTGCGCGACGACATCATGCAGCCGTCGAAAAGTCCGTGGGCGTCTGCTGTCGTTTTAGTGAAGAAAAAGGACGGAACCTTACGTTTCTGCGTCGATTATCGTCGACTGAACAAGATCACGAAGAAAGACGTAAACCCCCTCCCACGGATAGAAGACACATTGGATCGGCTCTGCAACGCTAAATACTTCTCATCGATGGACCTGAAGTATGGCTACTGGCAAATAGCCATTCTGCAATACAGCCAGACAAGCCACAGGAGGACAACTGCCTACCACCCGCAGACGAATGGTCTCACGGAGCGCGTGAACAAGACCCTCGCCGACATGCTAGCAATGTACGTCGTCGTCGAACACAAGACCAGGGATGCCGTCCTGCCGTACGTAACATTCGCTTACAACGCGGCGGTGCAAAAAACAACACAGATCACGCCGTTCAAGTTGTTTTACGGCAGGAACCCGCCGACGACACTCGACGCCATGCTGCCGCACGTCACTAACGAACAGAATCTAGAAGTCGCTACCTATCTCTAGCGCGCCGAAGAAGCCCAACAGCTCGCCCGCCTGCTGATCAAGAACCAGCAGCGTACCGACAGCTGACACTACAACCTCCGACGAAGCTTCGTGGAGCACCAGCCCGGTGACCGTGTTTGGGTTTGGACCCCTATACGCCGACGAGGGCTGGACGCGAAACTATTGCGTCGCTATTTCGGTCCGTACAAGATCATCCGACGTATTGGCGCACTGGACTATGAGGTCGTGCGAGACGGCATTTCGCTATCACAGTCGCGCCGCTCACTACCTGAAATAGTGCACGATGTGTGACTCAAGCCCTACTACCAGCGTTAAAGGACTTCGGGACTTGGCTTAACTGACCTTTGGACTTTGTTACTTTTTGTTGTTTAGTCACTTTTGTTTACTAAATGTACTTTTGTGTTTTGCTCTCTAGTATTTGTAGCATAGGGACGATGCTATTTAAGAGGGGGGTAATGACATGTGTACTTCTTTATCTTTGTCGAGCGACCACTTTTCACGGCCTAACAAATGTTATCGCACAGCGCAGGACGCGCCTGATTGTATCGGAAGTTTCCGGAATGTTATCGCTGCTTCCATCCGCTGTCTGTGACAGAACCTTGTATAATTGTGAATTGCATAATTGTCTGTGACAGAACCTTGTAAGCGGGTCCCAGTGATGGCTCTGAAACATTCGACGACTGATGTATAAAAGCCGACGCGCTTGACCCGCTGATCAGATTTTGACGATCGCCGACTGTGTTCGCCGTTGTCACCGTTCTTTGAGTGGAGCCTGTTTTTGTGGGCACAGGTTCGCCCAATAAAAGTTAGTTTCTTTCACAGTATTGCTACTGTGTTCTTTATACGACATTACCACGTGACAATATGCTCAGTTACGCTTCGGCTGCACTCAATCCCCAGTGGCGCAACTGGCTAGCGCACGGTATTTATACGACCGTTCTCATTATCCGATATATGCTCACTTAGGTTTCGGCGGCACTCAATCCGCAGTGGTGCGTTCTACTTCCGGCCATCGAGCGTGACGGACGGCGATTCATGAGCTCCAGTGGAGCGGCGATAGCGGCCTTTGTTGGCCGCGGAAACAAGTGGAACAGCGAAGATGACGCAGGCTATCAGGTTATTTTGCCTCCACTTCCAGAGGGACGCGTCGTACTAAGCACCGTGTTTTTGCACGGCGAGGTGCGAGCTAGACCCTACAAAGTAGAAGATTTCCGGAACGCTCTTGGCCCAACACGATTGCTGCCGGAGGTGCCGGCCCTGGGGGCCTACCAGATTAACCATGTCTGGGCCGTGACCATGAACACCGCGGACGCCACGAGACGGATGCTGGAGGTCAAGGAGTTGGAGGTAAAGGGGCGGCGCTGTATCGTGGTCGACCCTCAGGACCAGCAGGTGCGGCTGCGTCTTCATTGGTTAATACATGGTGTGGCCGATGAGGATCTAAGAACGGCGCTAGCGGCTTTCGGCAAATCCGTACAGGTCAGCCGAGAGTGATGGCGCGTTCAGGGTATCAATGACAAGGGGACGACTACCCGGTCCGTCTTGCTCAAGGTCAACAGCGGCATGAAGGTGGAAGATCTCCCGCACCAAATTAGGGTCGCCGGTGAGCTCGCCCTAGTCGTCCTTCCTGGCAGGACAACGCAGTGCTTGCGCTGTCAAGGCACTGTTCGTGTACGACGTGACTGCAAGGCTCCCCGGTGCTCGCAATGCCGTCGGTTTTGACACGCCGAGGCCTGTGCGTACGTACGTACGCCTCTATGTCTGGGCCAGCCGAAGGCAACGACACGGCAAGGTTGGTGATGGATGCGGCCGAGGCCGAAGGCCCGGCGAAAGGGGCAGGAGAGCAGACAACTCCAACTGCTGTAGGCGGTGTGCTCGCACCTGATGCGACCGCGGGGACACCCCCGGACAGGGAAAATGCTACGGAAGGCGCGGCAAAAGAGCCAGCAGAAGAGACCAAAGAAGAAAGTAAGAGCAGCCTAACGGAAGCCAGCGAACAAGTGGAGACAGTTGAGGACCAGTCGGAGAAGAACGACCCTATGAGCAGCAATGTCGGATCCTCGGTCAAACGGCCTGTTGAGAAGGCTGCAGACAACAACGCAGCGAACCAATGAAGTGGGGAAGACGGGCCACCTTCGAAGATGACAACGGGCAGGCGCAGCAGCTACAAGCCACGACCGAACACCGCTACAACAGACAAGAGGTCCGAGAAGAAGCCGCCACCGCTCTCGAGTGGTTCTGGTCCGCCGGCTGGCACCGGGGGCGCCTAGCTGTGTGCTAGGCGCTGAAGGTAAACATCATGCTCCGGGCCTAATGTTTGCACTAGACCTATAATCACGGCTACCAACCCGGCACTTAGATTGGCCACGCTAAACGTTCGAGGTCTGGCCGCCAAGCGAAAGCAGAGGCAAGTGTGTAGGCTGCTGGTGGACTATGACCTTGACGTGTTGGCCGTGCAAGAGACAAAATTGGATGGTGACGAAGAGACCCACAGCATGGTGCAGCGGTTTACGCCATGGTACTACGTGGTAGTGAGCCATGCCTTAGGGGCGTCGGCGGGCTGCGTGCTGCTTGTTAGAAAATTATCCGGTGCAAGGTTTTTTTCCATGTCCATCTGGTAGATTAGTTTTATGTGATTTTGCTTTGTGTGGTATGTATTTATGCACCAAATGCGTTGGAGGAACGGACTTTGTTTTTTTCCATGTTAAAAGAGTATATATCTTCTAAAAAGCAGATGGTGTTAGGTGATTTTAAGTGTGTTCTCAGTGCCCGAGATCGGTCTAATAGAGGACTAAGGAGCGATAAAAGTAGGGATGTTTTGAACGAGATTATTACTGAATGCGAATTAGCGGATGTGGCTGAATGTATGATAGATACGCGTGAAGTGCGTTTCACGCACTTTCAAGGAAATAGCCATGCGCGCTTAGATCGTATTTACCTGACGCTTCAAGCAATACCAATGCGTAATAGTTACCGTGTATATCATATTTCCTTCACTGATCATTGTCTAGTTAAATGTGACACAGGAAGGAAGAAAAAAGGCGGCAGCTTCTCTTGGGAGCTATGGAAAAGGAATTCAAACTTAACTACTGACGAAAGTCTCGGAGAATATGTATCGGAATGGATCAAAAACATTCTGATTAGCGGTGAGGATGAATTAACAGATCGATTGGAAGTGTTTAAACAGTGCAATAAAATGAAAGCCATCGATCGTTCCGTTGCAATAATGCATGAAACGAAAAAGAAAGAAAAGGAACTGAGAATAATCATGGAAAAGCTCACGGTACTGGACTGCCATGAACCGGGAGCATACAAAAGTGACATACGGAATAATAAACAGAAACTTGAACTGTATGGTGAGGAACGCTATCGCGGAGTGAAAGTTCGTGCTCGAGTCGAATCCTTTGCGTTAGGGGAGGCGCTCACAAAAAGGGCGCTCGGACTGGAAAAATCGCACGGTCGACGTAATCATATTGACGTGATCGAGGTGGGTGGTAACGAAGTTACAGATAACGATAGTATCGCACGTGCGTTCTTTGAACACTACGAAAATCTGTTCGCATTTAAGCAGGTGGACCTAGAACGGTTAAAGAACTTCTTGAAAAGCATGCCTCAACTGAGTGAAGAAAGAAAAGTTGCATTAGAAATGGCGATAACTGTTTTTTGAAGTGGAACGCGCAATTGAGAACTTGAATCCCGGCAAGTCACCGGGTGCTGATGGGCTTTGCGCTGTGTGGTACAAGCGGTTTAAAAAGGAATTGCCAGCAGTACTTGTAGCACGTTTTAACGAAGCGTACGATGGTAAGGCGTTACCGCCATCTTTCGGTCAATCACACACGGTGTTGATTCCGAAGACAGAGGATGTACATAAGTTGAAAAGTGTAACATCATACCGATCAATAGCACTCACAAATTTAGACTATAAGATACTAATGAAAGTCTTAGCAGCTAGACTTCAGTCGGTTGTTAAAGACATAGTCGGCCCACACCAAACGTGTGTAATTAACGGTCGTACTATAGCGACGAATGTTCACAAGATGCGCTCAGTTCTTGAATGTTGTGACTCCCTTGAAGCGTGTGTGGCCGTATGCCAGTTGGATCTGGAGAAGGCATTTGATTGCGTAGCGCATGTGATTTTGTTTGCAATATTGGAACACATTAATGTCGGATCCATCATCACGGACGGTGTAGCTCTGGCGTATCGGAACTGCTCTACCAGACTAATTATAAACGAGGAATTGGAGGCCCCCATTAAAGTGCAGCCTTCCGTGCGTCAGTGCTGTCCCGTCAGTCCACTTTTGTTTTGTATATATATTGAAACCTTATGTTTGTCAATAATTGAAAATAATTCTATTCATGGTTTTCGGTTACAATCTTCAGAGGTCAAACTGCTCGCATATGCCGATGATGTGGTGGTATGTTGTATTGACTATGAAGACATTGAAGAAACCATTCGAAGTGTGAATTTCTTTAGTGATGTTACAGGAAGCCGAGTAAACTGGGGAAAGTGTCTGGGGTTTTGGCCCGGTGTGTGGCCATCGGCGCCGGACATTTTTGCCAATGTTGTATAGCAGAAAACGCCTTTGAAGTACCTTGGTGTGCCACTTGAGTCCTACAAAAATAAATAATGACTACTGGCAGCAACAAGCATAACTCTGACGCGAAAAGGCGAATGCTTGGAGGGCGAATCATCTCTCCATGTTTGCGAAGGCAACCATGTGTAACATTTTTTTGTGGCTAAACTATGGTATGTGATACAAGTGATACACTGTTGTAGGGTCAATGTGCAGAAACTACATAGGGTTCTTGCGACCTTTGTGTGGGGATCTACGTGGGAAAGGTGCATTCGCACAAATTTGTTCAGGAGTGTAAAGTGTGGGGGACTTGGACTGGCGCACCTTTTTCTCAAAGAATTAGTTAATAAATTTTTTTTCGCGAGGTCGGCGACGTACCCTTTCTGTAAACGGTGTGACAGGCCAGATTAGGGCGACTGTTACCTGAATATCTTATTAGCACGCAAGTCCTGACGGGGACGGTACAAGGTTATTTTCGGCAAGCAGTAGCGAGTATGCGATTTTTGACTGTGCATTTTTCTAATGATTATTTATATTCTGTTAAAAAGAGGAAACTGTATAAAGACTTCTGTGATATAGTGTTGCCAATCCCGTTGTACAGGGCGATATGCAGTGCAGGCCTGGGTCAGAACGTACTCAAACGGGTTAAAAGAATGCAAAGAGCCCCAAGGGCAAAAATTTTCTTTTTCAAACTGCATACCGGAACTCTCCCTGTAAGAACCTTCTTAGAGGAGCCTGGGTTCTATCTGCCATGGGGGCCTCACTGCATTATTTGTAAAAAGCCGGAAACGATCGACCACGTTTTCCTTCACTGTTGGGAAGCGGTGTTCTTCTGGGCTGTGTTGCAGAGGACAATCAAAAAAGAATGCCCACTAGACACACATGGCATTAGGTACCTTGCGATAGACAACGAAGAAGGAGTACCTTTCGATCTAATCATGCTGACAGGCCTGCACAGTATATGGCGCTCACGAATGGATGGCCTCTCCTGCGAACCGCATGGAAGACCAGCAAGGCTGTACTTTCGAGAGAGCATTGCTCGGTTATTAGAAGTTGAAAAAACAAAAGAATGTCTTTCTTCCTGGGTAACCAGGGTAGAACGCTTAGTCACACTAAGGGAATATTAGGTGACAACGTCAGTCACAGCACCACTGATGGCTTTTTGCTCAGTGTATTGACAAATTGTATTGTAAGCCCGTCTTGAGTTTTCACGTGTTGTATGTGTATTGTTGTTGCAAAACCGGTAATAAAGAAAAGCAAAAAAATCCGCAGTGTTGCAATTGGTTAGCGCACAGTACTTATACGACAGTTCTCGTGAGCAATGCCGGGGTTGTGAGTTCGTGCCTCACCTGGGCAATATTCTTTTATATTCGACATTCGAGAAAAAATACCGCATACGCACTCCAATTTATCATTCCATTGTTACCCGATATATGCTCACTTAGGTTTCGGCTGCACTCAATCCCCAGTGGCGCAGCATTCTGCTTCCTGCTCGCGAGCTGAACGGATCGCAGGATCATGAGCTCCAATGGAGCGGCTTATGCGGCTGTTGGCCGCGGCAACAGGCTTTGGACGGAGGAAGATAAGGATTTCCAGATTATTTTGCCTCGGCTACCTACAGGACGCATCGTTTTAAAAACAGTTTTTTTGCACGGCGACGCTCGCGTTCGCCCGTTTCGTGTGGAAGACTTCCGGGACGCGCTTCAAGCTGTAGGTATGCTCTCTGGCGTCGTCGCCCTTGGAGCGTACCAGATCAACCATGTATGGGCGGTAACGATGAAGACACCCGAGGGTGCTCAAAAGCGGGCGACACTAAAGGAGCTGCAGGTGAAGGGGCGTCGCTGCCTGGTCATCGACCCCAAGGAACAAAAGGTGAAGCTTCGTCTCCACTGGCTTCTGCATGGGGTGGATGACGAAGACGTGAAGACCACGCTGGCATCCTTTGGCCAGCGGAAGTGACTCGCGAGCGCTGGCGAGTGGATGGCGTTTCCGACAAGGGCTCGACGACCCGAGCAGTGCTGCTGCAGCTGAAGGCTGGAATGAAAGTTGACGACCTGCCCCACCAGATCCGTGTCGCCGGCGAGCTTGCGCTGGTGGTAGGCCCTGGTCGTCCCATGCAGTGCCTGCGCTGTGGGGTCTCTGGCCACGTTCGTCGAGAATGTAAGGTTCCCCGTTGTTCCCGGTGCAGGCTTTTCGGACACAACGACGCGGACTGTGTACGTTCATACGCAGCGGCCGCGGGTTCGGCGGAGAGCGAGCCGTCGACGTTAGACCCCATGATGGACGTGACCGAGGCGGAGGAAGCGGCCAAGGGAGCTGGAAACGGCAACGTGGCGGCAGAAACGAGTGAGACGACCATGCCGACCGAACGAGGACGGGACAACGTCCCTCCCCCCAAGGAGCCAGCAGCTACACTCGAGAGCGTGACGATGGCCCCGCAAGAAAATGAGATCCGCCAGCCGGCTACGGATGCTACGCAGGCAGATGAAGACGACAACGCGACTCTGTTAGCACCCACGTCGAAGCGGTCTCCGCACCGGTCAAGAGGTTCTTGCAGCAGGAGGAGAAAGTCGACGGAAAGGCTGGCGGTGACCCTGAGCAACCGCCCGCTAAGACGCTTTCCGGTAGGCAATCAACCCTCAAGTTTAAGCCGAACCTGGAGGCCGACCATAGGCCCAACGCGAAGCCGACCAAAGATGAACTCGGACGACGGCCACCGGATGGCCATGGAGGCGTCTAGCGGTCAGCTAGACGTTAAGGTGAGCACCACGCTCCGGGCCTTCTCCCCTCCGGTTTGGATCAATAATGGCTACCAGCCCGTCGCTTAGCCTCGGCACGCTAACCGTTCGAGGTCTGGCCACCAAAAGGAAACAGAGTCAGGTTTACAGACTGCTAGTGAACCATGACCTCGACATTTTAGCCGTGCAAGAAACCAAGGTAGACGTCGAGGAGGAGACCGGGAGCATGTTGCAGAAGTTCACGTATGACTACTATATGGTAGTGAGCCACGCCTTAGGCACTTCGGCAGGGTGTGTGCTGTTCGTGAGGAAGCTCCCTGGTCTTGTCATAGAGGGTTACTTCTCGTGCACTTCTGGTCGACTTGTCTTTTCTGACTTCAGCTATTCTAATGTCCAATGGCGCGTGTTTTGCATTTATGCGCCTAATACTGTGCAGGAGATGGCAAATTTTTTTTGTTTAAAGCATAATTTCCAAGTGCACAAAATGATAGCCTGTGTAGGGGATTTCAACTGCGTATTGAACGCTGAGGATAGGTCTACCCATCGAATGGTTTGTGACAAAAGTAGTGATATCCTGGCGGAGATTATGCATCAATTCGAATTAGAAGGTGTCGCTGAGTGTTTTCGGGCTGACCGAGACGTGATGCACACCCACTTTCAGGGCACAAGTCACGCACGCTTAGACCGTATCTATCTTTCATATGATTTAGTAGAAAAATGCCAGTGCTATACAGTTACGGCCATATCATATTCTGGCCACTGCCTGGTAAAATGCATGGTGGGCAGAAAGAAAGAACGAAACAAATTTGTCTGGGAACTGTGGAAAATGTATGCAGAGCTGCTACAGGATGAAACTTTTAACGAAAAGGTAGTGGCTGCTCTGAATTCTTTTGGAACCGACCGTTCTATGAAGTTTGGTGAGGAATGGGAGTTGCTGAAGCAAAGCATTAAAATGAAAGCAATTTGAAAGAAGTAGCGTACTGGGATATGAAGAAAATGCCAGAGAAAAGGATTTAACAACATTGCTGGGGAAATTTGCGAAGCTCGAATGCATGCAACCGGGCGCTTATCAAGAAGATATGCGCGCCGTTAAGAAGAAGCTCGAAGCGTTCGACGAAGGGCGCTTTCGAGGTGCGCTCGTGCGCGCGAGAGCAGAAAGGCTATCATGCGGGGAAACGCCAGCGAAAAGAGCACTGGGACTAGAAAAAGAAAGTACTCGAGACGTAAGCAGATTGACGCTACCGAATATGAAGGGGCGGTATTACCCGATAACAATAATATAGGGCCTGCTTTCTTTGAGCATTACAAAAAACTTTTTGCATTCAGGCCTATAAACATGCATGATTTCAATAATTTATTTTTGCAACGAATGCCACAGCTGTCGAGTGAAGTTAAAGAAACCTTAGAACGACCATTAACAGAACATGAAGTGATGAAGGCCATCGACGACCTGAATCCTGGCAAGTCGCCAGGTCCAGACAGTCTTTCTGCCGCTTGGTACAAATCTTTTAAAGGCTACCTAGCTCCTATTTTAACAGCTGTTTTCAATGAAGCATACGAACTGAAAATATTTCCACCATCCATTGGCCAGTCCCATACAGTACTGATACCGAAAACAGAAGAGACCGAAAAGCTCAAGCAACTTTTCTCCTACAGACCCATAGCACTTACTAATTGCGACTACAAAATATTGATGAAGGTGTTGGCACGACGGGTCCACTCAGTTATTAAGGAAGTAGTCGGCCCACACCAGACGTGTGGTATTCGTGGAAGAACCATTTTCACTAACATCCATAAGATGAAGTGTGTGCAGAAGTGTTGTGACGCCATGTGCGATGCAGTAGCGATCCTCCAGCTTGACTTGGAAAAAGCGTTCGATTGCGTTTCTCACGAGATATTGCTTACCATCCTTGAACATGTTAATTTTGGCCACATAATCACTGAGGGGGTGACCATGGCGTACCGGAGCTGCTATACCAGAATTATAATTAATTAGAGGTTGGGGGCCCCCAGTAACGTGAAGCGCTCCGTTCGCCAGGGTTGTCTACTCAGTCCACTCCTGTTTTGTGTTTACATAGAAACGCTGTCAGGCCATCATCGAAAATGAATGCATTAAGTGATATTGTCTTCAGTCAGCAGAGGTGAAGCAGTTGGCATACGCTGACAATGTGGCTGTGAGCTGTAAAGATAACCAAAGTGTATTCAACACTGTGAGCATCGTCAGACAGTTTGGTAACGCCACTAATAGCTTCGTGAATTGGCAGAAATGTTTGGGGTTTTGGCATGGAAGATGGCCGTCCACACCATACCCCTTTTCGAACGTAAACTGGGTAAACTTGGCGCACCCCTTCATGCCTACAAAGACAGTAGCGAGTACTGGAAGGGGCGGACAAAAGAACTAAAAGAAAACGTCGACCGATGGAACGCCGTTCCCTTGTCAATGTTCGTGAGAGCTACAGCGTGCATCTTGTTTCTCGTGACAAAGATCTGGTACGTAATGCAGGTCCTACAGTGCTCTGGTATTAATGTGCAGAAACTGCACCGCGTGTTCGCTGTATTCATGTGGGCATCGACCTGTCAGCGATGCAGCGGAGATAATCTCTTCCGAGATGTGAAGGAAGGTGGTCTAGGGTTAGCGCATCTCTTCTTGCGTCAACTGGTGAATATATTCTTATTCTTTCGAGATACAAACGACCAATTTCTGCGCACGGTGATCCAAAAGAGGCTGTCAAGATCCCTTCCCGAATTCATTGTAGGCACGGAAATAATGACAGGACCAGTCCGTGGTTTCTTTCGGGAAATTGTTCAGAGTGTTTCTTTTTTGCGTGTTCTTTTCAAGTGCATATTTGTGGTGTGCAAGACGGAAAAAGCAATATCGTGATTTGTGTGACAGTGTCTTGCTTGTACCCATGTACAGAGCAGTGTAGAGTGGAGGCCCAGGCCTAGACGTACTTAAAAGGATAAAGATGATACCAGTTCAACCAGCCACGAAATCTTTCTTCCTTAAATTACATACCGGCACCTTACCTGTTAAAATCTTCCTGGAACAACGTGGGTTTTACATGCCATGGGGAACACATTGCCTTATTTGTCAAACACCAGAAACCATGGAACATGTCTTCATCCACTGTTGGGAAGGGGTCTTTTTCTGGGACGAGCTTCAAAGGAATCTAAAAAAGGAGTTACCGATAGATCCCCACGGAATCAGGTTTCTGCCAGTAAATGACGACGAAGGTTTCCCGTATGACGTCATCATGCTTACGGGCCTCCACTGTTTATGGCGCGCAAAAATGGCGGGCTACCATTGTGACCCGGATGCCCGACCGGCGCGTGTGTACTTCCGGGAATGCATGCAACGGTATGTGGAAGTGCAGAAGTTGAAAAAACCTGTTCCTCAGTGGCTGTCCAGGATTGAACCCCTGACAGCACCGAAGGAATTTTAATAAGACAACGTCACCCCACAGTAGCTGACGGCGACGAATGTGATATCACGGTTGTTCGTTTTTTGTATTCATTCCTGCTTTGTTTCGTCTTGTTGTATATCATTTAAGAAATTGTTGTTGATATTTCGAGGACTGGCAATAAAGGAAAAAAAATCCCCAGTGGCACAGTTGATTAGCGCACGGTATTTATACCACAGTTCTCGTGAGCAATGCCGGGGTGTGAGTTCGAGCCTCAGCCGGGGAGTATTCTTCTATATCCGACATCCCACAAAAAAGACGGCAAACACACGCCAGTTTATCATTGCATTGTTACCCGATATATGCTCACATAGGTTTCTGCTACACTCAATCCCCAGTGCGCAATTCGTTAGCGCACGGTACTTATCCGACAGTTCTCGTGAGCCATGCCGGGGCTATGAGTTCGAGCCTCACCACGGCAATATTCTTTTATATCCGACATTAGAGAAAGAAGACCGCATACGCACGCCAATTTATCATTCCATTGTTACCCTATTTATGCTCACTTAGGTTTCTGCTGTACTCAATCCCCAGTGGCACAATTGGTTAGCGCGGATTCCACTTCCGGCTACCGCAGTGAACGGTCGCGGAATGTTTTGCTCCGAAGGGGTGGTTACAGCAGCCCAGCAGGGCCGCGGTCTCAGGTTGAACGACACACCGAAGGATGACTACCAGGTTATTTGGCCGCAACTACCTACAGGATCGACAGTTACAACGACCGTTTTTTTGCACGGAGACGTGAAGGCGAGGCCCTACCGAGTCGAGCATTTCCGTGAGGCACTTGACTATCTGCAGCTGATGCCAGAAGTGGAGGCCCTCGGTGCCTATCAGATGAACCACGTCTGGGCCATCACTTTCAAGGATGAAAAGGGCAAACAAAACATTTTGTCTGCTCCAACCTTCAGCGTAAAGGACCACCGATGCATGGTAATAGACCCCCCGAAATGAAGACGTCAGGATGAAGCTGTATTGGTTTCTACATACGACTACGGACGACGAAGTCAGAGGTGCCCTGGTGCCTTCTGGGAAGGTCAGCGAAATTTCGAGGGAAAGTGGGCGCATTGCAGGCTGCAACAACAAAGGCTCCCACACGTGCTTGGTGCCCCTACGGCTGAAGGTAGGCGTTACCGTGGAAGACCTGCCTCATCAACTTCGCGTCGCTCATCAACTTCGCATCAACTTGCACCGTAGTTTGAAACCCGTAGGGTTGCAAACTACGGTGCAAACTACCCTACGGTATTCATTACCGTAGGGTTGCAGCGGTGGCGTAGAGGTAGAACACCCGCCTCGCGTGCAAGAGGTCCGTGGTTCGAATGCCGGTGCCGGCAATTTTCCACCGGATTAAAAAAAAAATCCGCGTGTTGATAAATTGCATAAACAGGCCTGGAGTGTGGCCTGATCCCGGTGACCAGAACCGGTAACGCACTCCCTCACCAGAGCAGGATTCGCCACCCTGCTGCAGTACTTGGCCACAACCTCCTATATGAACAACACAATCAAACCCCGGCCCTCAGTCCCCAGCAGCTGCGAAGCAACTGACCACGGCGGCGGTCAGACCTGCGACGCTGCAGAGGGTGCTAAGAATCACTGGCTCCGGACAGGCCGCCATTGGAATATGAACCTGGCAACGTTTAACGCTAGAACGTTATCTAGTGAGGCGAGTCTAGCAGTGCTATTGGAGGAATTAGAGGGCAGTAAATGGGATATAATAGGGCTCAGCGAAGTTAGGAGGCCAAAAGAAGCATATACAGTGCTAAAAAGCGGGCACGTCCTGTGCTACCGGGGCTTAGAAGAGAGAAGGGAACTAGGCGTCGGATTCCTGATTAATAAGAATATAGCTGGTAACATACAGGAATTCTATAGCATTAACGAGAGGGTGGCAGGTCTTGTTGTGAAACTTAATAAGAGGTACAAAATGAAGATTTTACAGGTCTACGCCCCTACATCAAGTCATGATGACCAGGAAGTCGAAAACTTCTATGAAGACGTGGAATCGGCGATGGGTAGAGTGAAAACTAAATACACTATTAATGGGTGACTTTAATGCCAAGGTAGGCAAGAAGCAGGCTGGAGACAAGGCAGTGGGGGAATATGGCATAGGCACGAGGAATATCAGGGGGGAGTTATTGGTAGAGTTTGCGGAACAGAATAATATGAGGATAATGAATACCTTCTTCCGCAAACGGGATAGCCGAAAGTGGACGTGGAGGGGCCCGAACGGCGAGACTAGAAATGAAATAGACCTCGTACTCTGCGCTAACCCTGGCATCATAAAAGATGTGGACGTGCTCGGCAAGGTGCGCTGCAGTGACCACAGGATGGTAAGAACTCGAATTAGCCTAGACCTGAGAAGGGAACGGAAGAAACTGGTACATAAGAAGCCGATCAATGAGTTAGCGGTAAGAGGGAAAATAGAGCAATTCCAGATCAAGTTACAGAACAGGTATTCGGCTTTAACTCAGGAAGAGGACCTTAGTGTTGAAGCAATGAACGACAATCTTGTGGACATCATTAAGGAGTGTGCAGTGGAAGTTGGTGGTAACTCCATTAGGCAGGATACCAGTAAACTATCGCAGGAGACGAAAGATCTGATCAAGAAACGCCAATGTATGAAAGCCTCTAACCCTGCAGCTAGAATAGAACTGGCAGAACTTTCGAAGTTAATCAACAAGCGTAAGACAGCTGACATAAGGAAGTATAATATGGCTAGAATTGAACATGCTCTCAGGAACGGAGGAAGCCTAAAAACAGTGAAGAAGAAACTAGGAATTGGCAAGAATCAGATGTATGCGTTAAGAGACAAAGCCGGCAATATCATTACTAATATGGATGAGATAGTACAAGTGGCTGAGGAGTTCTATAGAGATTTGTACAGTACCAGTGCCACCCACGACGATAATTGAAGAGAAAATAGTCTAGAGGAATTCGAAATCCCACAGGTAACGCCGGAAGAAGTAAAGAAAGCCTTGGGAGATATGCAAAGGGGGAAGGCAGCTGGGGAGGATCAGGTAACAGCAGATTTGTTGAAGGATGGTGGGCAGATTGTTTTAGAGAAACTGGCCACCCTGTATACGCAATGCCTCATAACGTCGAGCGTACCGGAATCTTGGAAAAATGCTAACATAATCCTAATCCATAAGAAAGGGGACGCCAAAGACTTGAAAAATTATAGACCAATCAGCTTACTGTCCGTTGCCTACAAACTATTTACTAAGGTAATCGCAAATAGAATCAGGAACACCTTAGACTTCTGTCAAGCAAAGGACCAGGCAGGTTTCCGTAAAGGCTACTCAACAATAGATCATATTCACACTATCAATCAGGTGATAGAGAAATGTGTGGAATATAACCAACCCTTATATATAGCTTTCATTGATTACGAGAAAGCATTTGATTCTGTCGAAACCTCAGCAGTCATGGAGGCATTACGGAATCAGGGTGTAGACGAGCCATATGTAAAAATACTGAAAAATATCTATAGCGGCTCCACAGCCACCATAGTCCTCCATAAAGAAAGCAACAAAATCCCAATAAAGAAAGGCGTCAGGCAGGGAGATACGATCTCTCCAATGCTATTCACAGCGTGTTTACAGGAGGTATTCAGAGACCTGGATTGGGAAGAAATGGGGATAAAAGTTAATGGAGAATACCTTAGTAACTTGCGATTCGCTGATGATATTGCCTTGCTTAGTAACTCAGGGGACCAACTGCAATGCATGCTCACTGACCTGGAGAGGCAAAGCAGAAGAGTGGGTCTAAAAATTAATCTGCAGAAAACTAAAGTAATGTTTAACAGTCTCGGAAGAGAAGAGCAGTTTACAATAGGCAGCGAGGCACTGGAAGTCGTGAGGGAATACATCTACTTAGGGCAGGTAGTGACTGCGGATCCGGATCATGAGACAGAAATAATCAGAAGAATAAGAATGGGCTGGGGTGCGTTTGGCAGGCATTCTCAGATCATGAACAGCAGGTTGCCATTATCCCTCAAGAGAAAAGTGTATAATAGCTGTGTCTTACCAGTACTCACCTACGGGGCAGAAACCTGGAGGCTTACGAAAAGGCTTCTACTCAAACTGAGGACGACAATGGAAAGAAGAATGATAGGTGTAACGTTAACGGATAAGAAAAGAGCAGATTGGGTGAGGGAACAAACGCGAGTTAATGACATCTGAGTTGAAATAAAGAAAAAGAAATGGGCATGGGCAGGACATGTAATGAGGAGGGAAGATAACCGATGGTCATTAAGGGTTACGAACTGGATTCCAAGGGAAGGGAAGCGTAGCAGGGGACGGCAGAAAGTTAGGTGGGCGGATGAGATTAAGAAGTTTGCAGGGACGGCATGGCCACAATTAGTACATGACCGGGGTTGTTGGAGAAATATGGGAGAGGCCTTTGCCCTGCAGTGGGCGTAACCAGGCTGATGATGATGATGACCGTAGTTTGCTCGGCAACGAAGTGCAAGTAAATGATATATTTACAAACGACTATGTTAAGCAAATGCCAAGGCTTGACGAGGATATTAAACTAGAGCTTGAAAGGCAAATTACTAGAGATGAAATCAAACAAGCAATTGAAGATTTGGGCAAAGGGAAGACAGCTGGGCCAGATGGCCTCGGATCAGCGTTCTATAAAGTTTTTAAGAATGAAGTAGCAGAAATACTATACCATGTTATACCAGAAGCCTACGATAGTAAACAAATGCCTCCATCGTTCAAACTAAGTCACGTAGTTCTAATTCCCAAAACCGATGAACCTTCCAAATTGCAGTCAGTAGAGTCTTATCGGCCCAAAAGTTTGACAAATTTAGATTATAAGATCTTTATGAAAGTAGAAGCAAGCAGACTCCAGTCAATAATTACAGCTATAGTTGGCCCACATCAAACATGCGGAATCCAAGGAAGAAGCATATTCACAAGCATACATACCACCAGAGAAGCATACTAAAAGGTCGTGGCGCTTTTTTCGGAAAGATAGCAATGCTTCAACTAGATCTAGAGAAAGCTTTCGGCAAGGTCGCACATGACATTCTGTTCGCAGCGCTAGAACAAGTTAACGTAGGCAGCGTAATAAGTGAAGGCGTTAAAATGGCACATAAAAACTGTACTACTAAGCTTATCATTAACAAAAAGCTTAGCGAAGGCATCCCAGTAAGGTCTAGTGTGCGCCAAGGATGCCTAGCCTCAAGCCTGCTATTCGCCATATATCTTGAACCATTCTGTATAAAAATTCTGAACAACAAAACGATATGCGCCTGTGGCTTCTTAACGCACGAAATTAAAATCCTCTCGTACGCAGACGACATCGCAATCTTCTGCCGGACTCAAGAAAGCATCGAAAGTGCCATTAAGGAAGCAAAAACATGTTGCATCCTAACTGGAAGCGCCATTAGTTGGCAAAAATGCCTCGGATTCTTGCACGGCGAATGGGACGAGAGGCCGACACAATTCGAAGGTATAATGTTTACTCATACGCCGGACAAATACCTTGGCATTCCTTTGGAACACTATCACGGAAACAAAGACCAATGGGCGGATGAAATTGACCGAGTTAAATCCCAAACAACAAAATGGGGCGGACGCGATTTCTCAATCTTTACACGTGCAACTGTGTGTAATATGTTCATCGTAACACAAGTTTTCTACATGATGCAGGTGCTTTGCATGGCAAAGATCTCTGCGCGTAAGTTACACAGACTGTTTGCTGTTTTTATCTGGGAGTCGAACTGGGAGCGTACTAATCGTCTGAACTTGTTTCAGTTGGTAAAAAACGGAGGGCTAGGCTTATCGCATTTATTTCTTAAACAAGTTGTTACACGGTTATTTTTCTTGAGGGAACAGAACGATGCTTTCCTGCAGAGTATTTGTCAAATGTTTTTGAGCCAGGCATTACCCGAATACATAGTGGCATCGTACTTTACTAATCATGTTCCATTGAAAGGGTTTATGAAAGAAGTCGTTGATGCTTTTCATTTTTTGGAAAGCCACTTTTTGATTGAATATCTCTCGGATGTAACAAAGAAAAAAATGTACAGAGACTTGCTTGATGTGATGTGCCTGTGCCTATATATCGTTCATTATATGTACTAGGACGAGAACGTAGTGTTTTGAGTCGCGTTAAGAAGATGCCTGTTAGAGCGTCGACCAAGACGTTTTTCTTCTTTCTTCCCACTGGCACGCTCCCCGTGAAACCTTGGCTTAAAGAAAAAAGGTATTTTTGTCCCTTGGAGTACTAACTGTACAATATGCAATAAGCCCGAAGCCATCGAGCACGTATTTTTGGACTGTTCAGACTCTGTTTTCTGTGGGACATGTTACGAAGGACACTCAAAAAGCAACTTCCACTCACACCTCACGGGATTTGATTCCTGCCGTTTGATCAGACAGGGGACATGCCGTGTGATCTTCTGATGTTGTTGACAATGCACAGTGTATTATTATTATTATTATTTGTTTTGAACGCATATACACAGGTAACAGGAAAGGGAAAGCGAGGAGCAGGCTGGCAACTGCCACCGGAAGGGGCACAACGCCTGCCTACTCTTCTGAAGGGAGGCGACAGCAACACAGAAATGCAAGATAGGAAGGAGGGGAGGATAAAGGAAAAAGGAAAGGAGAGCAACAGGACAAATCTAAAGACTAAAGTAGAACTCTGCAGCCGGAATTAAAGTGACGCCGCGTCGGACACTGTATGGAAGACGCGAATGAATGTAAGACACGAGAATGTTAAATCACAACCGTCAAAAGTGTACTTCAGAGAGGCTATCATGTACGTCCACGACATCTACAGGACACTTTCCGATCCTCGAGAATGGCTACCTGTGTTTGATAAGTTGCTAAGACAAGAGCCCTACTAACCTAACAACACGAGACAAAGTACGAGTCTCGTTTTTAATGCAACTGATGTGTATGTAGGTCGAATTCCGAGAAGAATTCCTGCCCATTGTACGAGGAGAAATCCGGCAATAAAGAAAAAAAAAGAAATTGGTTAGCGCACGGTACTTATACGACAGTTCTCGTGAGCCATGCCGGGGCTGTGAGTTCGAGCCTCACCTGGGGAATATTCTTTTGTATTCGAGAAAAAAAGTCCTCATACGCACGCCAATTTATCATTGCATTGTTACCCGATATAAGCTCACTTAGGTTTCTGCTACACTCAATCTACAGTGGCGAAATTCGTTAGCGCACGGTACTTATCCGACAGTTCTCGTGAGCCATGCCGGGGTTGTGAGTTCGAGCCCCACCTCGGCAATATTCTTTTATATCCGACATTCGAGAAAGATGACCACACAGGCACGCCAATTTGTCATTCCATTGTTACCCGATATTTTTTTTCTTTATTGCCGTCGTGGACGTATAACACAAAGTAACATATGATAAAACACATCAGCCATGCTTGGGCTGAGGCGAGTGGTGCTAAAATCTTTTCATTTGTGCTAAATTATCAAGCAGTGATATCCACTCTGGTAGATCAGTCTGAACCCTGAAACATTCTCGAAGATAAACAACACTTTCGATGAAGTTTTCACGTGTGGAACTAGTATTTATGTCTGCATGTCGCACCTGCATTCACGTTTTCCGCAAACTGTGGAGGCCAAGAAGCATAATTAAATCATAGGGCACTTCTTCACTTTCATCTGGTAAGTACCGGATGCCGTAAGGATTTAAAGGGAGTTCCTTTTTAATCGTCCTCTGAAGGACATCCCAATAAAAAATTGGATCCCAGCATTCTAGGAAAACATGTTCCACTGTTTCGGGCTTCCTGCATAACAGGCAGTTTGTTGTCCATGGCACGAATAGCCCTTTATCATGCAGCCAGGTTTTACCAGGCAGCGTACCAGAATGCAGTTTAAGAAAAACGGTTTTGACCACAGGTCTAACGGGCATGCTCTTAACTCCTTTAAAAATATCTTGCCCTGGGCCTCCAAAGTGTGGTGTCCGATAAATGGGCACCGGCAACATCACGTCAACTAGCGCTTTGTACAGCTTTTTCTTATTAACATTGCATAGGTATTCAGGGCTGAAACGTGCTTCTAACATCTTGCACGAAAGAACAATGTCGCGCAAGTATCCTGTCGCAGCACCACACATGTTATCACAGGAGACTACCCTTCCAGGGAGCAGTCTCTGTAGGCGCACTTGCATAACAGTTCTTAGAAAGGGATCACTTTGATCACGTAAAAACATAAATTGCGAGACCACTTGTCGCAAAAAAAGATGCGCCAGGCCAAGCCCTCCGCTTTTAACGGAAACAAAGAGGTTAGTTCGGCTGGTTCTTTCCCAGGTGGACGCCCAAATAAAAACAGCAAAAACACGATGCATTTTTTGTATAGCTGTTCGTGTCGCACGCAGCACATTCATGACATACCAGAGCTTCAAAATAATAAAGACATTACAGATAGAAGCACGGGAAAACATTGATAGCTGTCTTCCTCGCCACGCGACCGCTTTCTCTTTCATTCTCGATGTTTCTTCTTTCCAGTACGAGCTGGGATCTCGATAACAATCCAAAGGTACTCCGAGATACCACATTGGCAAGGTGGACCATTGAAGCCGAGAAAAACAACCCGGTGTTACGTCCCATTCGCCATGCCAAAAACCGGAACTTTTTCCCCAATTGATCTGACTTCCAGTCTGAGCGCAGCATTCTTCGACCTCACTCGTGACTTCCCAGATGCTCTGTCTATCAGCGCAAAACACCGCTATATCGTCAGCATACGCGAGTACTTTCACGTGTGATGACTGCAGTCTGTAACCTGAAATTCGGTCAGAGTGGATAATTGCCAGGCATAGTGGCTCTAAATACACTGCAAACAGCAAGGGGGAAAGCGTGCATCCTTGTCTTACTGAAGAACGTACTGCAATTTTGTCAGTGAGATCGCCATTGACTATAATGCGGGTCGTACAGTTCTTGTAGGCCATTTTTACGCCCTCTACTACAACGTCACATAGTTTGGAATGTTCCAGGATGGAAAAACGAATTTCATGAGAGACGTGGTCAAAGGCTTTTGCGAAGTCGAGCTGCATCATTGCTATCTGACCGCCAACTGCATCGACACACTCTAATACGTTGCGTGTGACATGTATATTTGTGGCAATGCTACGACCTTTATTTCCACATGTCTGGTGGGACCCTACCAATTTCGTGATCACAGACTGCAGTCTTTTTGCTAGAACCTTCAGAAATACTTTGTAGTCGACGTTGGTAAGATTAATCGGTCGATATGACCCCACCGACAGTCGTTCTTCCGGATAATCAGTCTTTGGGATTAGAACGATGTGGGACGTATTGAAAGACAATGGAACCTGTTTGCGTTCGTAAGCCTCACTTATCACATGGAGCATGCACTGTGCAACAGAAAGGTTAAAGGTTTTATAAAAGGCCACACTTAGCCCATCTGGCCCAAGAGCTTTCCCAGATGGTAGGTCGTCTATTGCATTTTATATCTCCTGTGAAGTTATAGGCAGTTCAAGACGTTCCTTAATTTCATCATCCAGTCTTGGCAACAACCTCAAAAAGTCTACATGGAAGCCTTCTATGGTGTCGAGCTTATTGCTAGAAGTTCTGTGAAATGTTTGGCTATAGGGCTCTGAATGCCTCTCGGATCTTCCGAAGTCCAGCCGTCATATCGGATGCTCGTAATTTCTTTCTGGCAAGCGTATCTTTTCTCGTCTGATAGTGCTCGTTTTGTCGGCGTTTCGCCAGCCCACAATTTTTCAGACCTTGCGTGTATGACGGCGGCCCTATACCTGTTAGCGTCAATTCTTTCGAGCTGGCATTTTACTTCCCGTATTTCTTTCGTGAAAGTTCCCGGTGCGCTACTTTCCACGCTCAGCATCCATTCAAGTTGCCCGTTCATTTCTTTTTCTTTTTCTTCCTCTTTATAACGAGCCACGCTGCTCTTTTCTATTGCTTTCATTTTTACCCACTCTTTGGACTCCTCCCATTCAGTTGCAAAACTAGCTGGCTGCGCGTCTAGCAGTTTGTCTAGCTTGGTCTTTACTTGCATAATGAACCCTTCATCCTCCAAAAGCTTTGTGTTCAGTTTCTATAAGTGGCAGTTAAAGCACGATTTCCTGCCCTTCATTCCTAAAGTCATGCTCACGAGGCAATAATCACTGAAAGACACAGGTTTAACGTCATAACTTGAGCATAGCGGCGTAAGTTCGACCGATACATGCATCCTGTCTAGTCTCGCATGGCTCTCCCACTGAAAGTGCGTGTATTCAGGGTGGGTCCCACTGGAAAACACATTGCCAACATCCTTGAGACCATACTCATGCACAAAAGTATTCAAAACCTCAGAGCTCTTGTCTCTCAGTGGCCTACACTTCACTCTGTCAACTGTGGCACACACACAGTTGAATTCTCCCAGTAGCAAAAACTTGTCGCCTTTCAACCATGGCTCAAGGGAATCAAAGAAACTTTTACGCTCGCTTTCTACATTAGGAGCATACACACAAACCATTCGCCACCATAAATTCGAAAATGTGAAATCAGCAATCAAAAGGCGACCACTTGGGCATGCAAATACAGACTCTACGTTCACTCTTAACGTGTTACGGATGAATACAAGGCACCCAACCGACGTCCCAACAGAATGACAAACGCACACATGAAAGTTTGCTTGAAAGGAAGACACCATGCGGTCAGTGTGCTCTTGGCTCTCTATTTTTGACTCTTGTATAGCAATTATATCAATATCGTTATCCAGAAGAAGGCGATTAAGCTGGTATTGTCGCTTTCTTGCTCCCAGCCCTCTGACATTCAAGGTCGCAACTCGAAGTGGAGAAATAAGATTAAAAGCCATGTCTTAGAAGAAGAAACGCCTCTATCCGCATGGTGCCTACCTTCATGGTTGACGTAGCCTTCCTCATGACTGCCAGGACCTCTTGACTACGGTCGACCAGCACAACCGGCGATGACACCGGCCAGGACTATGTGCTACTTCGGAGGCGGTTTCCCCGCCTTCCGCGTGTCGGCTGGAAGGTTCGGTCGCGGTTTTAAAGTCGAGCGTCTCAATCCCCCTGTCTTCGGGGGAGGCTCATCACCGCAACCACCAGGTGCAGCTTCACGTCGACGCTTTCTTCATGCGGACGTTTCCCAGCCATGGTGCTCACCGCTTCCTGGTTCGTCTCCATGGTATCAATGCCGGGGGTCTCCACGTTACTTTCTTCGACGACCGCGGCTTTCGCCGCCTCATTCACCTTGTCAACGTCGTCCTGTTCAGGCTTATGCTGCGCCTGTACACTACCATCTGCGGGAGGGCCCCGCCTTCTGCTTCACCAGAGTCGTGAACGATGGCTGAGTATCGCGCTGTGGTTGTCCACCTGCACAGGCTGCTTCCTCCGCATCCGTCTCGTCCATCAGCATCTCGGCCGAGTCCTCGCTGGTTCCGGGGCCTGCAATGCTCGCGTAAGTGCGAGTACACTGGTGTTCTTCGCGCCCATAGCGTTGGCAGATTCCGCAACGCGGGTCTCGACATTCTTTGCGGATGTGGCCCGTACCACGACACCTAAGGCACAGCGGGTGTCGACCTGGTACCACAACAAGCGCCAACTCACCGCCAACGCTCAGCTGGTGCGGCAAGTCATCCAACTTCACGCCCACTTTCAACTTGAGGGTGACGAGCCGGGTAGTTGAGCCCTTCTCTGTCATACATTGCACACGCCAGCACTCGCGGCCTACTTCGGTAACTTTTCGATAGGGCGCAAAGGCGACACGCACGTCCTCATCAGGCACATTGTGTAGAAGCTAGTGGAGCTTCAGTCGAACGTCCTGGTTCGCCGGGTCAATCACGAGGCAGCACCGGTTTTTTACACGCAGCTCCCCGATGCTCGAGATCTTCACCGCGTCCGCTTCCTTGAAAGTGATAGCCCAGACATGGCTCATGCGATACGCCCCCAGGGCGATAACATCCGGAAGAAGCGAATGCGGTGCCAATGCGTCACGGAAATCTTCAATCCGGTACGGTCGCGCCGTAATGTCAGCGTGCAAAAAAACTGCATTTAAAACATAACGACCTGTTGGCAGACCTGCCAGAACAACTTGGTAGGTGCCCTCCTGTTCCGTCGTCCTGTTTCCGCGGCCAGAAAAGGCCACTGAAGCCGCTCTAACGGAGCCCGTCATCATGCGTCCGCCACGCTCGGTGGCCGGAAGCAGAATCCATTGTTACCCGATATATGCTCACTTAGGTTTCTGCTACACTCAATTCCCAGTGGCGCAAGATTCTGCTTCCAGCAGCCGAGCTGTATGGACGTGTGGATCATGGGCTCCGAAGGAGCGGCTTTTTCGGCCACCGGCCGCGGTAACAGGCTTATGGACGGTAACGAGGAACCGAGCTACCAGTTTATTTTGCCACCACTGCCCAAAGGACCTGTCGTGAAAAACACCGTGTTTTTGCATGGCGACATGCGAGCAAGGCCCTATTGGGTGGAAGACTTTCGGGATGCGCTCGCCCCGACTGGATTGGTGCAGGAGGTCATGGCCCTCGGAGACTACCAGATCAATCACGAATGGGCAGTCACCTTCTCGAGTGACGAGGCAATGAAAAGGATACTGGCATTGAAAGAGCTCAACGTGAAGGGGCGTCGCTGCGTTATCGTCGACCCTCAAGACCACCTCCGCCTTCATTGGCTGCTTTATTGGGTGGCGGACGAAGATATAAAGGCAGCGCTAGCGGCCTTTGGCAAGGTCGTGGAAGTGACGAGAGAACGATGGCGTCTCAGAGGCGTGGGCGACAAGGACTCATCGTCGCGGACCGTTCTGTTCAAGTTGAAGAGCGGGATCAAAGTTGATGACCTCCCGCACCAAATCCGAGTTGCCAGTGAACTGGCCCTTGTCGTAGCGCCTGGACGGCCGATGCAGTGCCTACGATGGAAGGGTGTCGGATACGTCCGTCGCGAGTGCAAGGAACCGCGTTGCGCTTGATGTCGCAGCTTTGGACACTTTGAAGATCAGTGTGTGCGCACGTACGCTGCAGCTGTGGGGCCACCAGCGAACGAGGTCGTCGCGCAGATGAGGATGGACGCTGCAGAAGCCGTGGACGCTGCCAAGGGGGCTGGTGACAAGGAGAGCGCCAGCAATGCAGAGGCGACATCGAAGGCAGTGAAAGATACAGATGTATTTGTTACCCTCAAAAAGAAAGATGGGACGACAACGGGTCCTGCAAAAGAGCGGGAGAAAAGTGAGGAAAACTGCCTTGTAGTTGATGAAGCCGCATGCGAGACAGAAGGTGGGGATCCGCCGCCAACCAGCGACCCTATGGTTACGAGCGGCAACGCTATCTTTAAGAGGCCGCTAGACGCTACCTACGGGAAAACAGCTGCAAAGAACCATGCCGACGGGCCACCTGCAAAGACAACTTTGACGAGAAGGAGCAGCTTCAAGCCCCCTCCAAACATTCATCGGGATAGGAAGGCCGGCGACAAGCCACAGCCGTCGGCGGACCACACCAGACCACCGGTAGGTCCCGGAGGCGTCTAGCCGCTGGCTAGACGCTGTGGTGAGCACCGTGCTCCGGGATCTTTACCTTCTTGTATTAGCAATGGCAACCAACCCAACGCTTAGCTTAGGCACGCTAAACGTGAGAGGTCTGGCCGCCAAGCGTAAACAAGGCCAAGTGTACCGGAGGATGGTGGACCGCGACCTCGACGTTCTGGCCGTGCAAGAGACAAAGATAGAAGGGGAGGAGGAGACCCGGGGCATGGTGCTAAGGTTTACGTCTTTGTACTACGCGGTAGTGAGCCATGCTAAAGGTGCGTCGGTGGGTGTTATCTTATTTATTAGGAAGCTTCCCGGCTTATCTATCGAAAATTATTTCTCATGCCCTTCAGGCAGGTGAGTGTACGTTGACTTTAGTGTTGGTAATGATTCGTGGCGTGTTCTGTGTATCTATGCACCTAATGTTTGTCAAGGGCGCACTCTGTTTTTTTATCGTTAAGGACGGACATTTGCATGAACAGAAAAGTGACAATTCTGGGTGATTTTAATTGTGTACTCCGAGATCGGGACAGAACAGGCCGAAGAACAAATGACAAAAGCTGCCATGTCCTTACTGAATTATTAGCCGATTTCGACCTAGAGGACGTGGCTGACTGCCTGGTTGGAACACGCGAGGTTCATTACACACACTTCCAGGGCAATAGTCACGCTCGTCTAGTCAGAATGTACGTGTCACTAGACGTGATAGCCCTGTGTAACAGCTACGGTGTCATGCCTCTTTCATTCACTTACCACTGTTTGGTCAAGATGTATGTTGGACGCAAAGCAATACACCACACTTTCATGTGGGAGATGTGGAAAATGAATTCCAAATTGTTAACTGACGAGCTTTTTCTAAGCAAACCACAGGAATATTTGAAAGAAGTGGGAAATAACGTGTCGCGAGTCACCGAAAGGTGGGAAAGTGTTAAACAACGAATTAAACCAGCCGCCATCGATTGCTCCTGCAAAATAAAGTACGATGAAACAGTTAAAGAGAAAGAACTAAGGGCGGTGTTGGAAAAGTTAGCGGCCTTAGAGTGCAGCCAACCGGGCGCATACAAAGACGATCTGCGTAGCATCAAATCGAAATTGGAGCTATGCGATGAAGAGCGATATCGGGGAGCGATTATACGCGCAAGGGCAGAGGCACTCACAGCAGATCAGGCTCCAACTAAACGTGCGCTCGGTCTTGGAAAGAGGCACGCACGGCGTAACCACGTAGATTTACTTGAAGTAGATAATCACGAAATAACCGACTGTGAGGACATAGCACAAGTGTTTTTCCAGCACTTTCCACAGCTTTTTGCATCGAGTCCTGTTGACGTAGATGTCTTTAGAGCCACGTTTTTGGGACGCATGCCGCAAGTCAGCGATGACACGAAGAACAAACTAGAGGCACCGATATGAGCACATGAAGTGGAAAAGCAATTTATAATTTAAAAACTGAAAATCGCCGGATCCGGATGGCCTTTGCGCCGCTTTTTATGAACAGTTTAAATCAGACTTGTCGCCTCTTCTCGCTGACGTCTTTAACGAAGCATATGAAGCAAACTCATTGCCATATTCTTTCGGGGAAGCACACACCGTGCTCATCCCTAAGACCGACAAGCCTACGAAACTAAAACATGTAACGTCATGCAGAGCAATATCACTTACCAACAATGATTACAAAGTATTCATGAAGGTCATCACTGGCAGGTTACAATCAGTAATGGAAACCATAGTAGGTAGTCACCAAACATGCGGCATCAAAGGACGTACTATTAGCACAAACATACACATTATGAGATCAATTCTAGAATGTTGTGACGCATTAAGGTCGCGAGTTGCTATTCTCCAACTTGATTTGGAGAAAGCTTTTGATTGTGTTGCTCATGTTATTTTAATTGCCATTCTAAAGCATATAAATGTCTGGTCCATAATTACTGACGGAGTGGCCACGGCGTACCGGAACGGCAGTACTAAGCTTATAATTAACAAGTCACTGGGGGCCCCCATCAGCATTCAACGTTCCGTGCGTCACGGCTGCCCAGCCAGCCCACTCCTGTTCTGTATTTATCTAGAGACTCTTTGTTTGGCAGTGATTGAGAGCAAATGTATTCATGGGTTTACGATGCAAGCATCAGAACTTCTGGCCTATGCTGATGACGTAGCCGTGTGTTGCACAGACAAGGAGAGTGTTTTGCAAAGGACAGATGTTAAAAAATTTGGCGAAATCAGTGGAAGTAGAGTAAACTGGAGCAAGTGCCACGGTATTTGCATTGGGGAGTGGCCTAAGACCCCCGCGATCTTTGCGAATGTCACGTGGTCGACAACGCCAGCAAAATACCTGGGTGTACCACTTGAAGCTTATAAACAGAGCGACGAATACTGGCAGTGCGAGATAAAAGGGTTAAAGAGAAGGCTGAGGCGTGGAAAGCCAAACACCTTTCAGTATTTGCAAGGGCTACTGTGTGCAACTTGTTTTTCGTAGCTAAGCTAGGGTACGTTATGCAATTCATTTTTTGTAACAGAGCCAATGTACAGAAATTGCACAGAGTTTTTTCCCGCGTTTGTGTGGGGTTCTGGATGGGAGAGATGCAGCCGCAACAATCTGTTCAGACGGGTGAAAGATGGAGGGATAGGGCTGGCCCACCTATTTGTGAGGCAATTAGTCGGACGGTTCTTTTTCTTCAGGAACAATGATGATCCATTTCTTCAATCGATTTGCAAGCTTAGACTTGCGCATTTGTGACCAGAGTTTATTATAAGCTCTCAAAGTTTACCGGGGGCAGTGTTCGGTTTCTATAAGGAAATTGTGCTGAGTGTTCAATTCCTTGCTGTACGGTTTTCAAAGAATATTTGTTTGTGGTCACAAGAAAAAATCTGCGCAATGATCTATTGGACAGCCTTTTTCCCCCACATCGGTGCCGAACTATATACAGTCGAAGCCCAGGCGAGAATGTTTTGAAACGTGTTAAACAAATGCAAGTACCGCCTGGTATGAAAACTTTCTTTTTCAAACTACACACAGGAACACTACCAGTTGCAATGTTTTAGAAGAAAGGGGCTTTTACATGCCATGGGGCTCACATTGCTTCATATGCAAACAACCAGGAACAATAGACCATGTTTTTTTACACTGTTGGGCGGGAGTGTTCATTTGGGATGTTCTACAGCGAACAATAAAGAAATAATTTCCTCTTGATCCACATGGCATAAGGTATCTACCGATAGATGACGAGGATGGAACACCTTTCGATCAGATAATGTTAACTGGCCTCTACTGTATATGGTGAGCCCGCATGGCTGGCTTCTATTGCGATCCCGATGCAAGAACAGCCCGTGTTTTCTTACGAGAACAAATAACACGTTTTCTAGATGTACTTGCTACACATGAGTGCCCTCCGCCTTGGATGGCCAGGAAGAACCCCTGGCTAATCTTAAAGAATTTTAAACTACGCCAGCTCACATATAACAGGCGGCTTTTACTTGTTAATTTTTCTTAACGGATGAGAAGTTAATCTGTCTGTGTATATATGTTCATTATGTTGTCCTTCCGATGTACTGCTGATTACCGACAATAAAGAAAAAAAAATCCCCAGTGGCGCAATTGGTTAGCGCACGGTACTTATACGACAGTTCTCGTGAGCCATGCCGGGGTTGTGAGTTCGAGCCTCACCTGGGAAATATTCTTTTATATTCGAGAAAAATGTCATCATACGCACCCCAATTTATCATTGCATTGTTACCCGATATATGCTCACTTAGGTTTCTGCTACACTCAATCCCCAGTGGCGCAATTCGTTAGCGCACGGTACTTATCAGAGAGTTCTCGTGAGCCATGCCGGGGTTGTGAGTTCGAGCCTCACCTCGGCAATATTCTTTTATATCCGACATTCGAGAAAGAAGACCGCATAGGCAAGTCAATTTATCATTCTATTGTTACCCGATATATGCTCACTTAGGTTTCTGCTACACTCAATCTCCAGTGGCGCAATTCGTTAGCGCACGGTACTTATCCGACAGTTCTCGTGAGCCATGGCGTGGAAGTGAGTTCGAGCCTCACCTGGGGAATATTATTTATATTCCACATTCAAGAAAGAAGCTCTCATACGCACGCCAATTCCAATTCCATTTTTACCCGATATATGCTGACTTAGGTTTCTGCTGCACTGAATCCCCAGTGGCATTATGCAGCTGAGCTGTTCGGAACGTAGGGTCATGGTCTCCTCCGGGGCTGCGACAGCGGCCACTTTTGCTAGCTGAAACGGGATCGCCGACGACGATAAGGGTTATCCGTTAATTTTGCCTCAGCTGCCCAAAGGACGAGTGGCATTTAACACCGTGTTTTTTCATGGTGATGTACGCGCCAGACCATAAAAGGTCGAAAATTTTAGAGACGCCCTACTGCCGATGGAACTGCTGCCTGACGTGGTATGCATAGGGGTGTACCAGATAAACCACGTCTGGGCGGTGACCCTGACTGATGCCCCTGCGACGAAACGCCTTATGGCCCTCAAAGAACTGCAAGTGAAGGGACGACGGTGCATCATCGTGGACCCGCAGGACCAGCAGGTGAAGCTTACATAGGCTTCACTGGCTGCTGTATGGCATTGCCGACGAGGACGTCGGGACTGCGTTCGTGGCTTTCGGCAAGGTGGAGGAGGTAAGCCGGGAAAGGTGGCGCACCCCAGAGGACACGGCGGCAACGCTGGAGGTCAAGGACGTCAATGACGGTGAGCGTACTGTGACTCTCGGTGCCCCAGTCAAGCGCCGCCCCGACGAGACCAAGGACAGGGAAGGTGGGGCGATCAGCACCAGCGCGGGGCCGCTGACGAAGGCGCCACATGAAAGGCGGATGGGTTACAAGCCAAAGCCTAACGTACCACCTGAAAAGAAGCCTGTGGGCAAAGCGGCCTCGCCTAACGACATCAACAAGCCGGAGGTCCCGGAGGCGGCTAGCCGAGGGCTAGTCGTGAACGGTAAGCACCATGCTCCGGGCCTGCGTTTCTCGCTAGTTAAAGACGGCTGAAATACCGTCCCTTATTATTGCCACATTGAACTTGCGAGGGTTGGCGGCTCATCGTAGGCAAATTCAGGTCCTACGGTTGGTCACTGCCCACAACATAGACGTACTACGTCCAAGAGACGAAGGATGACGGAGAGCAGCAGACCGGGAGCATGGTGCGACGATTTACGCACAGATATTTTGCGGTGGTTAGCCATGCGGTAGGCACGTGCGGGGGGTGTATTCTGTTTGTGAAGAAGCTACCTGGACTACAGATTCAAAGTGCATTTTCCTGCGAATCTGGAAGGATTGTTTTTTGTGACGTTTTGATATGTAATGTTGAATTCCGCCTCATATACGTCTATGTATACGCTCCGAATTCAGTGGAGGAGCGTGTCTTGTTTTTTTCGAACCTTTCTGATCATGTCCGTGGTGATAAGGGCGTTATTTTGTTAGGGGACTTTAATTGTGTGTTGAATGCCAGAGACCGAGCGAATAATGCCGGTGTGCGGGACAGAAACTGTGGCGTATTATCAAAACTAGTAGGTGAAAATGAACTTGACGATGTTTTCGAGTGTCTGGAAGGGGGGCGTGAAGTGACTTTTACTCGTTTTCAGGGCAGTAGTCATTCACGACTGGATCGAATATTCAGTTCAGTTCAGTTTTATTTCCTTAAAGACCCCTTTGCTATGGGTATTACATAAGGGGTGGGTACAGTTGATAATGGAAACATAAACATGGGTATACAGAAAAATTGTACATGGAAGCTACATTTTCGCAAGTGCATAAAAACAGAAATAATAACGCGTGAAAAAGCAGGTTATTGATTAGCCAACAAGGACACATTTCCGAGAAACGATGTCGGGCAAGTGATTGCAGCTACGTGGTGGGGAAGGGCGTTCCAATCTGATGCTGTGCGGGAAAGAAAGACGAGGAAAAAGTAGTTGCGTGAGAGCGTGGGCGTGAGACTTGTAATGGGTGCCCAGTTCGTAGCGATATGCGTGCGGGTGGTGTGATAGATCACTCGTGAAATAAGGAACTGTAAAAGAACTTATGAAAGAGGCAAAGACTGGCAGTAGCGCGGCGACATGCAAGGGGCTGTAGATCAGGTTTTGCTTTTAAGGAAGATACACTTACATCATATGATTAGGATGAATGGATTTATCTAACGACGCGGTTTGGAAAGGACTCGAGCTCGTAAACTTGATAGACTTGATATGGATTCCAGATGGGTGATGCGTATTCAACTGTAGGTCTGATAAGGGATTTGAAAGCTAGGAGTTTCACGTTCTGCGGGGCGCCACGCAAGTATCGTCTCATGAAGCCAAAAGTTCGGTTAGCTGATGAAAGTAAGTTGGAAATGTGCGTACCCCAACTGAGATCACGAGAAAGGGTGACGCCCAAGTACCTAAATGATTCTACTGATTCTAAGGGAACGTTTACTATTGTACAAGAGGACAGGAAAAGGTTACGGCGGCGGGTAAAAGAAATATGTTTACATTTGTTGGGATAAAGAGTCATCAGCCAATCATCGCTCCAAGACTGCACGTTGTTAAAGGGACACTAAAGGTTACTATTAAGTCAACGTGGACTGTTGAAATACCATCACAGAAACCTCGAAACGCTTGTTTCGTGGCAAGGAGAGACTTATTTTAAGAGAAAATGCGTTCTGAAGCGTCCGCGTACCTCTAGCGCAGTTCAAATCGCCCGCCCTCCGATCGAGGAGAACTGACATCATGGTCTGATAGTGACGTTGCGCCATCGGTGAGTAGAACGGCGTCCGCAGACGGCGCTACGGCTTTTCTGCGCAAAACGCAAACGCGCGGCCAGAAACAGAGCCAAGACAGAGCCGACAGCAGAGCGAAAGCGGAAGTATGGTGGCTAGCGGAAGGAGAAACTAATTACGTCCCACATTACGTCCCACGGCACACGGAAAGTCCGTTTTCGTTAAACTATAGGCTGCGGCGAGCTCGCAGCGTGGTCGGCGTGGTCTGTGAGAAGTGACGAGCCTTTCCGCACTCGCGACAGGGCATAAAAAAGTGCGAATCGACGCAAAACTCGGCCTAGAAACGTGCTTCGCCACAGCCGACCCAGATGTCGTTTCTCGCACCGCCACCAGGCGCCGCTACTATACCTCAAGCTCCAGCGCAAGACGCCCATAAGCTGGTACTTCATTCTATGACGCAAACTTCGACGCTCGTCGCAATGGACCCTGACACTGACAGATTGGCTCGCGATGGTGGGCTCAACTTCAGCGATTTGAGCACCGACGAGCGCGACCTGCTGCTGAGGGCTCGCACTGCCGGCGTCGTTGCGTACTACGACGGCGGCCTCGACACCGGCTCTCCGGAGCGGGAAAGCAACGAGGGCTTCCCACGACATCACATGGACGTGGCATTCTCGCTGCTTGTTCCAAATGAAAGTTTCGCGAGCCAGCAGAACCCTCACAGCACGACGCGATAACGAAAGTACTGAAACTCCAAAGCGTGCGCGGCGCAGAGTCGTGCGCGCAGAGTCGAGCGAAAACGAAACCTTTCGACCACCCATACTACTGAAGGGTAACGTCAAAATCTTATTTTTTGTTAGAATCGAGTAGACGTAGACAAGTAGCATTTTCTTCCGTCTTATAATCGAATGAAATGATATTTTTAATACGAGTAGTTGAGTATTAGTAACATAAATTACGGGGAGACCTTTCGTCATCGGTTTAGTACCGGAATAACAGAAGTAACAGAAGTAGGAGTAACAGAAGTAACAGAAGTAGGAGAGTAACAGTAACAGAAGTAGGAGAAATAACTTAATAATTTATGGCTTACATGAACCTAGAGTTGAATCTTCAGAAGACTTAGAACGAAATGTAAAAGATGAAGTCTTTAGTAAAAAACTAGGCATTAACGTAACAGGCATAGAAAGGTGTCATAGACTCGGAAGAAAAGACGAAAATAAAACCCGTCCAGTGATTCTAAAATTTCTTGACTACCGAGAGAAGAATGCCCTGCTTAGAGCATCGCATAAACTAAAGGGCAGTGAACTGTCGCTATCTGAAGACTTTTCTAAGCGAGTACGTGACACACGGAGGCTTTTATGGGAGAGTTCTAAGGAAGAAAGGCAGAAAAACATGAAAGTAAAGCTGCATTACGATAAGTTGAGCATCAACGGGACTTTGTTTGGTTGGGATGCTGAAAAAAAATGCCGTTACAAGCTGAAGAAATCAAGTTCTCAAAATTGACAGACTAAGCGCGGGCGTGGCTCTTTAGGAATACTTAACGTAAATTGTAGGAGCATTATAAACAAGCGTTCAGAGTTAGAGGGAATTCTTTTGTCGTATAACCCAGATATCGTTGTATTGACAGAGACATGGTTAAATGAAGAAATATATGATAGCGAGTTCGTTCCACTTGGGTATTGCGCATTCAGAAAAGACAGAGGTAGCAGGGGCGGAGGTGTAGCCATCCTTTTCAAGGATAACATTAAGCTCTTAAAGATGCCTGATTTATCAGATGTTGAATGCATATTTTGCAAGGCCTACCATGAAAATATTCGATATGTCATAGCTGCTCTGTACCGACCTCCTAATTCTGGTGTTGAAGTTTTGGATTCTTTGAAGCTATACATGAGCGAGCATGTGAAACCCGCTGACCGAATTATTCTCTCGGGAGATTTTAACTTGCCAAGCATTGATTGGGAAACGATGTCGGTCAAAAGTGATAACGATAACTTAGGGGAGGCCATGCTGGACATTGTCTTTTCTTTTAATTTATTACAGTTAGTGGATACCTGTTCTAGAATACAGGGTAATTCTGAAACAATCCTGGACCTCTTTTTTGTAAGTGGGACCATAAGTAGTCGCACTAAGTGCGATGTATTTCCCGGTATATTGGATCACGAGGCTGTGTTACTAACCATAGATAATATGAATTGGAAAGACAGCTTCAGCGCTGTCCGATTCCGCAATTTCTCCCGAGCTGATGATGTTTCGATTATAGATACGCTTTCGTTTTGCTTAGATTCATTTTCAGAGAATATTGTAGATGTGCAGGAACTATGGGAACGCTTTAAGAGTATTGTTAATAAATGCATTGAAAAATATGTACCAACTATTGTTAAGAAAAGAAAAAAGAATCCCTGGATTTCTCGGGAGACGCTGAGATTGAAAAGGCAGCTCAAGAGGTTAAAAGATAAAATGAAAAAATCAAGCAGTGCTTCACCAGATCAACGGCAGAAATTTCTCTCTCTTTCATCTAAACTTCGGATCCAATTATCTACTGAGAAACAACGTTACTATGAAGAATCATTGCCTAAATTCATCACAGCGTCTCCAGATAGATTTTGGCGGGAGGTGTCACCGAAACATTACCAATGCGATGTTTTTGAAGTTGATGGCATTCACTTGAATGATGAAGAAAAAATTGCTAACTTATTTAATGAGCATTTCCACTCAGTTTTTACTAGTGATGATGGTGTCTTACCTATGTTTGAGAATTGTTTGCCCCCTATTTCTGATGTATCAATAAGCGAACAGGGTATATTCCACATGCTTTTAAAACTTGATGAAAAGAAAAGTTCAGGCCCAGACGATATACCCAACATTTTCCTAAAAAGGTATGCCGAATGGGTTTCGAAATACTTGTACATTGTGTTTTTACGTTCCTTGGAAGAAGGTCAGCTCCCGAATGACTGGAGAACAGCCCGAGTAACACCACTTCATAAACAAGGTGCCAAACAGTCTATAAAGAATTACCGCCCCGTATCTTTAACCTCTAACACTTGCAAATTATTAGAGCACATAATACATAAACATATCGTGGATTTTTTAGATACACATAACATCTTAACAAAATGCCAGCATGGATTTCGGAAAGGGTACTCAACTTGTACACAGCTAGTTGCTACTATCCATGATTTTGCCGTATCTGTAAATAACGTAAAACAAATTGATGCAATTTTTATGGATTCTCCAAAGCTTTCGACAAAGTATCACACAGTAAATTGTTATTTAAATTAAATAGTCTGCTTAAAAACTCTCAACTTGTTAATTGGATATCAGCGTATTTGAACAATCGCCATCAGTTTGTTGCATTCAAAGGACATCAATCCAACCAGTTACCAGTAAAATCGGGTGTCCCGCAGGGCTCGGTCCTAGGGCCACTCCTTTTTCTTATGTATGTCAACGACATGGTAGAAGGCATCTCTGTCAAAATAAAATTATACGCGGACGATTGTGTTCTATATACGGAGGTTAATGATCAATCTGATCAGGCATTGTTAAACAATAATTTTCAGCGTGTTGCTTCTTGGTGTAAGCGGTGGCAGATGAGTATAAATTTCGACAAGACCGTTTTCATGCGGATCACTCGTAAGAAGAGGCCCTTATCGTTTCCGTATAATTTTAACAATGTGCTTTTGTCTGAAGTGTCTGAATACAAATATCTTGGGCTATGGATTTCAAACAATCTTAGGTGGAACAAACATATTCACTACGGGACAGCGAATGCTTATAGAAAGTTATTCTTTTTAAGAAGAACATTAACTTTGGCTACCCCTGCTGTAAGAAGATTAGCATACACATCCATTGTCCTCCCAGTCTTAGACTATGCTGCTATAATATGGGACCCCTATACAAAAGGTAATATTCTGAAACTAGAGAATGCCCCCCAAAAAAACTGTACAGTTCATTTATAACAACTTTCGACGTAGCTCAATCACTGAACTACAAGCTCGCGCTAACCTAATCCCGTTATCCGATAGAAACCGCTCATCGCGACTAAAATTTTTATATCAATTAGTTAAGGGGCACTATAAAGTCGACGTTAGCGAATGGATTACATTTTCTTCCGGTTATTCGACACGCCAAAGACATGAACTAACAATAACACCTTTTCGTTCTCATAATGATTCTTTCAAGTATTCATTTTTTCCACGAACAGTCAGAGACTGGAATAATCTCAGCAGCTGTATCGTTCAAGCAGACTCTTTGTCAACTTTCGCATCCCTTCTTGATGGCTGAAACATAATTGGTTATATTATAGTGACTGTCTAAATGATTTATACGTTGAGTGTTCGTCTATTTCATTTGCACATTTGATAAATGTTTTGCTTAATTTTTCTTTTATTCTTTCTTGATTGTGACCTAAGCATGTACATATATTTCGTTTGCCATTATGTTGTATTTTCTCATGTATTGTAACCCACCCTGCTAAAATCCCGGTGGGGATTGCAGTATCAATAAATAAATAAATAAATAAATGTCGCTGGGGGGTCTCAAATCGTGTCATGCATTTACCTCAATTTCTCGGTTACTAAAGCTCTGTTCGCGATTATATTGACGCCTTAGACGTTCTAGAACATTGCTCTACCACTTTAACTTGACTTTCTGGTAACCTTTAGTGTCCCTTTAAGATTTTGTTGTAATGTATTTTGGTGAGTAGCATTAGAAACTTATTTAATTTTATTATTTATTTATTTAATAATACTGTCAGCTCATAAAGGGCATTAGAAACTTGATGGGAAATCACGCAGTCATCGGCGAAAATTCGTATCTTACAACATACGCGTTGGGGTAAATCATTAATATAAATGAAAAAGAGAAGAGGACCAAGAACTGATCCCTGAGGGACTCCAGAATTTACAGGGAGAAGAGTGGATGATTTGTCATTAACAGAAACGAATTAGTAGCGATCAGTAAGGAATGCTCCGAGTCATTTGAGTAGGTCACTGTGTAAGTTCAAAGAAGAAAGCTTTAGTAGTAAGTGGCGGTGAGAAACTTTGTCAAAGGCCTTTTCATAGTCCAGAAAAATAGCATCAGTTTCTTGCTTACAGTGAAGGTTTACATGTAAGTCGTGCAGAAACAGAGTTAGTTGCGTTTCGGTAGAGAAACCCTTACGGAAACCATGCTGTGCTAAATGAAAAAAATTGATTCGCGTCCAAATGATTCATGATCAGGGACTAGATGACGTGTTCCATGAAACGGGTCGGGTTGTAGACGGGTAGATAATGTTGCGGCGTGTTCTTATTACCAGACTTGTAGATCCGAATGACCTAACCCACCTTAAAGTCGTGAGGCATGGAACCTGTAGAAAGTGACTACGAGAATATAGGACACAAAAATGATGAAGAAATATTTTTTGTATATTTAGCAGTCACTTTCTGGACATGATTCTGAGATGCCACAGTTATTGTGTTGTGCCCGTGTCGTTTTCGGACCACTGCCTCCTAAATGTCACTGTGATGTTTTGTGCGCGACATGGTGCGGTGATCGGGACGGTCAGGAGCAGACGACAAGGAGTGTGCGCGCCGAGGCGGATTCCGTGCTGGAAGGAGAAAAAATGACAACGACGAAGAGCGTCCAGCACGTGAACGCGCGGCGCAAGAAAAACAACTAAAAGAAGAAAAGCAAACCAATTAGGAAAGACCATGGGGCATCCGGCAGCTAATTGGAGAATGCCTAGTCTGCCAGAGAGAATAAAAAAGCGTGGTGCGCTGGCAGAAGGGGAGACGCCGGGAGACGCAGGGGAGACGCCAGGAGAGTTCCAGGAAGCGATGCCAGGAGGAGGTCAACCACCGGAGCGGGTGTTGAAGACGGGCCGTCGGGTTCCGGACCCGAGCCACCAGGACTTCACCCGACCGGGGCCTTCTGCCAGCCTGTTCCTGTGCGTCGCCCGTCTACCCGAGCATGCCGCCAGCTGCTCAAGGCCGGTGAGCTTCTGTGCTCGTGGGCACGACGAGAACAGTCGGGCTACGGGCCCGAGTTCTACGCCATCTGCCCGGCCAGAACGCCGCCCCCGTCTGTCGTGCCGCCTGCTGCCCGAGGCCGGCGTTCGAGCTACTGCGCCCGTGGGCAGGACAAGAGCAGTCGGGCTACGGGCCCGCGCTCTACACCCAGCTGCCCGACCAGAACGCCGCCGCCGTCTACACGTGCCACCAAGCCGCGTGCTTTACCTCTCCAAGCCAGAGCTGGCCAGCCCCGGTCGCCCGGTCACTCAACTTACACCACGATATTTGGTGAGACCGGCGCCACTCCTTTCGTTAGCTTGTCGCCGCGTCGAGACTGTTGTGTGTCCCTGCCGGACTCGCGCGCTGGTTAGCTCCATACTAGCCCCAAGTGTGTTTCTTTCTGCGATGATGTCTATTTGAGCGTTTATTTTATATTTTCTATTCTCTTCTATATATTTTAAAGCCTTATTTAGTTCCATTAAAAGTTTGTGTGTGTGTTCGAAACCAACGGCTTTGTCCTCAATTGGTTTCTCGGAGGCTCCACCTAAGAGAACCGTAAGAACCTTTTGAGTACACCAACCTTTGTCCCCATATTAAGGTCATCACAGTCACATAGGTGTTGTGAAAACGAGATATGCTTTTAATTGGGATTTATTTATTTATTATTTTAACCTCAAGGGTCCCTGGCGGGACATTACATTTATTTATTTATTTATTTATTTATTTATTCAGTTTACCCTACAGGCTCGGAGGAGCATTGAGTAGGGGGGTTACAGAAAAATGACAAATAATTAACGCAAAGGGAACTGCATAGTAAGAGAAACAAATAAGTTTGTACATTGGAAAAAAAGGAACACTGTTAAACATTGGAAAAATACATACAAATTCAAGGAAATACAATGGAAAACAAAGTCCAAAAACAATACAAAGGCTAATACAATACAAAGTCGTACAACAAAGTCAAAGGAACATGTGAAGTTCCAAACGTTCACGAAATTTTGCAGGATCTTTTATTGAGACAATATTATTTGGAAGGCTATTCCATAGTGCGATGACGCGCGGTAATGCATAGTTATTGAATGACTGTGTGCGGCCAAAAATGCGCCTGAAACTGAGATGATTATGAAGTCGAGTAGATGTGCGAGAAGGAGTTTCAAGCGACAGGCGGCTGGACCATGAGTTATAGTAGTATTTATGAAACAGGCATAGGAGAGCAACAGAGCGGCGGGAATCCAAGTCCGGCAGGAGAACATCGCTTTTAATTTGGGTAATGCTAGATTGACGACTGTAGTTAGAAGTTATAAAGCGGGCAGCACGATTTTGGATGGATTCCAATTTATCTATTAGGTATTGTTGATGAGGAGACCAGATCGAAGAAGCGCATTCAAGTTGAGGGCGTACAAAAGTTTGGTAGGCCTGTTGACGGATGGTAGATGGCGAGAGGTGCAGATGACGACGTAAAAACTCTAAAGTTCTGTTAGCTTTAGCGCATATTTTCTCGATGTGAAAGCTCCAGGCTAGGTTAGTAGAAAAATGAACGCCAAGATATTTGTAAGTAGAGTCACGGGGAACTTCCGACGAGGAGCTTTTGTAAGGGAAATTAGGATATGATTTCGTACGAGTGAAGGAAAGAACGCAGCACTTAGATGTGTTAAGTGTCATTTGCCAACGGTCGCACCACTGATTAACTAAAGGTCATTTTGCAAAGTTAGGTGATCATTATTACAGTTAATTGTTCTGTAAATGACGCAATCATCCGCAAAAAGTCGTATGCAGCAGAAAATGTTGCTCGGTAAATCATTTATAAAGATTAGGAAAAGAAGAGGGCCTAGCACACTACCCTGGGGTACACCTGATGTTACAACAGACGTGGAGGAGTTAAAGTTATTCACAAATGCAAACTGGTGCCGATTAGACAAGAAATTGCGAAGCCAAGATAATGTTAATGAGTCAATCTTAAGAGCAGTTAATTTAGCTATTAGACGACAGTGAGCCATTCTGTCAAATGCTTTTGCATAGTCGAGAAAGATGCAATCAATCATTTTGCTGTTATTCATGCCATAATGTAAATCTGATGTAAATTCCAAAAGTTGGGTGTCACAAGACAACGCTTTACGAAAACCATGTTGATTTTGAAAGAAAAGTTATTAGATTCAAGATGGTGGGATAAATGGGAGGCAATGATGTGCTCGAGAAGCTTACAACAAATGCATGTTAGTGAAATGGGGTGGTAGTTACCAGGTGAGTGTCTGTTTCCATCTTTGAATATAGGAATAACTTTGGCTATCTTCCAGTCAGCAGGTAGAAGACCTGTTGATAAAGACTGCTGAAAGATGTAGCACAAAATCTGACTGGATATAGCTGACGTGTTCTTTAGAATTTTAGAATTAATATTGTCAATGCCACATGATGTAGACACCTTTAGATCGCGTATTAGTTTCGAAATGCCTTCAACACTAATAGTTATAGGGGACATGAAGCGATAATGAAGGTCGGAGACACAGGGAATGGAAGAGCAGTCTTCATTGGTGAACACAGAGCTAAAGAACGAATTGAAAGTTGAAGCACACTCAGATGCAGGGACAGGAACATTGTCAGCGTCATGTAATGCTACTGTATTACTGCCACGATCAGTAGAGATAGCTTGCCAAAACTTTCTAGGGTTAGTGTGTAGAAGTGAGGACAGATCTTTGGAAAAATACTTCTTTTTGGCTTCACATATTGCTAGGCAGTAAGATTGTAAACAATCCTTATATTTAGACCATGCCGAGGGACACGATAGCCGTTTAGCAGAAGCGTATAACCTTTTCTTTTTATTTCAGAGTGATCTAAGTGATTTATTAAACCATGGGTTACGTTTGTCATTAGATATAGTGAGTAGTGGCACATATTTGTCTACTATGAGTGACATAATATTTCTGAATGAATTCCAATTCACTTCAACAGAATTATTTGTAAATGATGGAAGAAACGTTTTCTGAAGGAAAACCTCAAGTTCATTGTTCATTTGTTCGTAATTTACTTTGTTATAATCCCTTATAATCTTACGTTCAGCACCAGCGAAATTCAGTGGAATAGAAATTGAGAACTGCAGTAGGTTATGGTCACTAAATCCATCAAGTTGCATGACAGGGCTTATGCTATGTGGGTCTGTTGTGAGAATAAGATCTAATATGTTAGTACCGCGGGTAGGCTCAGAAACAATTTGCGTAAGATTGAACTCTAAACACAGCTCAGTAAAATCACCTGAATCAGTGCTCGATGAAGACAAGCGAGGCCAATTAATATCAGGGAAATTAAAACCCCCAAATAGGTATATCTTATTAGTGGGAAACTGTTCAAGGGCCCTGGTAATACTTTTATGAAGATCAGACACGAACAAGCAGTCAGTGGCAGGTGGGCGATAACAAACGCCCATCAGTAACTTCCCGTATAATGTAGGACAAGCCACCCAAACTACCTCAAGAGCAGTGTCAGTGTCAACGAGAAAAGAAGGAATAGTTTTATTGATGGCCACCAACACGCCGCCCCCCTTTTTATGTGAACGATCATGGCGATAAATGGCGTACTGATTAGAAGTATGAAATATCTCGGAGTCACCTACATCTGCATTAAGCCAGGTCTCGGTTAACAATACAACATCAGACATGCTATCTTCAAGATATGATTCAAGCATGACACGTTTTGGCAACAGACTGCGGATGTTGGTAAATGATAGTGAAAGTGAAGGTGCGCGTGTAGTATGAGGAGTGGGCGCAAGAACGGCGGTTAACAATGAATCTTACATGAGAATCATGACGATGACATGGCTTCCTCGATGGAAGTCTTGAAATGGACTGGATCAGGGATTTGTGCTAAGTGACAGGGAAGGTCATTCCAGTCGCGAACTGTGTGGACAAAAATGATTTCTGAAATTTATGAATATGAATGCCTTGTTACTAACTGATGAGTGGTTTGTAAAAGCAGTAATGAATGCGGTTAATGAAATACTCGATCGTGCAACGGAAACAATAACAGAGAAGTGGGAATCTTTTAAACAAAAGGATAAAATTAATGCCATAGAAAGATCGAGTTGCATAAAATGTGAAAGCGAAATGAAAGAAAAGAGCTTAAGAAGACTACTTGAGCAGCTGATAACGCTTGAGTGTAGAGAGCCTGGGACGTACAAAGGCGATGTGCGAAACATTAAGGAAAAGGTTGAATAGTTCGACAGAAAGCGTTATCAAGGTGCCAGCGTGCATGCGCGAGCAGATGCACTAGCGGCAGGGGAGACGCCCACTAAAAGGGCGCTTGGTCTAGAGAAGGCGCACGCATGGCGAAACCACATCGATAGAATTCTAATGAACGGGGCTGTCGTTGATGACAGTGAGAGCATTGGGCGCGACTTCTTCGAGTACTACCAGTCGCTCTTCGCATTTCAGGCAGCGAATGTAGAGGGTTTTAAAGCGGAGTTTCTTAATCTCATGCCACGAATAAGTGATGCTACCAAAGAACGATTAGAAGCCAAAATTACTGAGTGGGAAGTAAAAAAGGCAATCGACGATTTGAACCTGGTAAAGTCGCTTGGACCTGATGGCCTCTGCGCTAGGTGGTACAAGGCGTTTAAGAGAGAATTGGCTCCATTGTTGGCAGAGCTATTAAATAACGCGTATCAGCAGAAATGTTTGCCCCCTTCCTTTGGAAAAGCGCACACCATACTAATACCTAAGAGCGATCCAATAGATAAACTAAAGTTAGTGTTATTATATAGGCCAATATCACTAACAAATGTTGATTACATGATATTTATGAAGCTTTTTGCTACCAGACTTCAAGGCGTCATCAAAGAAATAGTCGGAGACCATGAAATTTATGGCATCAGAGGGCGAACTATATTTTCTAACATCCATAAGATGCGATGTGTGCTCGAGTGTTGTTGCGTCACCGGAGGCGGCGTTGCAGTTCTTCAACTCGATCTCGAGAAAGCTTTCGATTGTGTCGTTCATGTTATCTCGTTTGCCATCTTGGATCACGTTAATGTCGGTTCCGTCATCACTGAGGGCTTAGCCTTGGCGTACAAGAATTGCACAACCAGATTAATTGTTAATAAATCACTGGGGCCCCCATTAACATTATGCGTTCAGCGCGCCAAGGCTGTCCCCTCAGCCCACTTCTGTTTGCTATCTATATAGAGGCCATGTGGGTGGCAATCAATCAAAATGACAAAATACGTGGTTTCAGATTGGCAGCGACAGAGGTGAAGCTACTGGCGTATGCAGACGACCTTGCAGTGTGTTGCATAGATAAACCAAGCGTAACAAAAGCAATATCTGTAGTAAATCATTTCTGCGAAGTTACGGGTAGCAGAGTGAATTGGGGCAAATCCCTCGAGCTTTGGCACGGGGACTGGCTTTCTGCACCAGACTATTTCGCGAGTGTGAGCTGGGTGAAAACTCCCACGAGTTATCTCGGTGTCCCCCTTGATAGTTACAATACCAGTGATGAATATTGGAGGAACCAAAAAAGTTACATAAAAGCAAAAGCAGACAAATGGAAATGTAGTAACCTGTCTGTTTTTGCAAGAGCGACAGTTCGTAACATCTTTTTAATCGCCAAGTTATACTATGTTATGCAAGCGTTGTCTTGTTCTAGTGTAAATGTACAAAGGCTGCACAGAGTGTTTGCGGCTTTCATATGGGGTTCAATTTGGGAAAGGTGCTGCCGAAAAAATTTGTTCAGAAGACTGAAAGACGGCGGTGTGGCATTGGCCCATCTTTTTGTTCGACCACTGGTCAACCGAGTTTTCTTTTTCCGCGATGTGCGTGATCCTTTTCTGCGCAGCGTATGTCAGCTAAGCTTAAGCGACACATTGCCGGCACATTTTGTGAGTACGGCAAGCATGAATGGAACACTTCGTGGCTATTTTAAAGAAGTGGTCGACAGTGTCCGCTTCCTTACTATTCGTTTCTCAAATGATTACCTGTGTCAACTGAAAAGGAAAACTCTGTATAAAGATGTGTGTGATATTTGTTTTCCCATTGCCGCTATACTGAGCCATACACAGTGGAGGGCAAGGACGGGACGTTCTTGAACGGGTGAAACGCATGCAGGTGCCTCCAGGGGTAAAATCCTTTTTTTTAAGCTCCACACTGGAACCCTCGCCGTGAAGACGTTTATGGAAGAACGAGGCAGTCTTGTATCGTGGGGTTCTCACTGCTTGATCTGCAAGAAGCCCGAAACCATAGATCTCGTGTTCTTGCACTGCTGGGTGGCTGTGTTCTTCTGGAACGTCTTGAAGTGAACCCTGAAGGAAGAATTACCTGTAAACCTCAAGGGATTAGGTATCTGCCAATTAAGGATGAAGGCGGGGTTCGGTATGACTTTAGTATGTTGAATGCTCTCCACTGTATATGGCGGGCTCGTATGGCAGGGTACCAGCGCAATACCGACGTCCGGCTGGCTCATATATATTTCAGAGAATGTATGTCACTGTTGATACGCAGAAAATGCAAGAATGTCCGTCGGATTGTTTATCGAGGGTCGAAGCTCTGACAGCCATGAAGGAATATTAATTTAACAGCGCCGGTCCTATATGAACGGAAGGTATTATTGTAATTTTCTTTCGCTGCTTTGCAATTATGACATGTGTGTAATATTTGTATATTGCGTGTTATGTCAAAGACCGGCATTAAACTTAAGAAAATCCCCAGTGGCGCAACTGGCTAGCGCACGGTGCTTATACGACAGTTCTCGTGAGCCATGCAGGGGTTGCGAGTTCGAACCTCACCTGGGGAATATTCTTTTATACTCGACATTCAAAAAAAGTCCTCATACGCACGCCAATTTATCATTCCATTGTTACCCGATATATCCTCACTTAGGTTTCTGCTGCACTCAATCCCCAGCGGCGCGATTTTCCACTTCCGGCCACCGAGCATGACGGACTTGCGCATCATGCGCTGCAACGGAGTGGTATCAGCGGCCCAGCTTGGTCATGGAAACAGGTTTGCTGGCTCGAGTGACCAAGAATATGAAGTTATTTTACCGCAGCTACCAGCAGGTCGAATTGTTTTAAATACGCGGTTTTCGCATGCCGACGTTAGAACAAGGCCCTACAAAGTTGAGGATTTTCGCGACCCACTGGTTTGTTTGGAACTGCTACCCGAGGTTGTCGCCTTGGGGCCGCACCAAATGAATCACATCTGGGCTATCACGTTCAAGATTGCTGAAGGAATGAAGAAGCTGCTTTCAGCCCGTGAAGTGACTGTGAAGGAACGACGGTGCATTGTCATTGATCCGGATGACAAGGGCATGAGGATGAAGATCCACTGGATTTTGTACAACGTGCAGGACGAACATGTGTGAACAGCCTTTGCAGCCTACGCAACGGTCACGGAAGTCGCCATGGAACGCTGGCGCGTTCAGGGAGTCATGGACAAAGGTTCGTCAACGCGTTGTGTGTCCTTGAAGTTGAAGCCTGATGTTACAATTGATGACCTGCCTCACCAGCTACGCATTGCTGGAGAACAGGCCCTCGTTGTCCTTCCTGGATGAGCCCCGCTTTGCCTAAGGTGCCATACCTCAGGACACGTCCGACGTGAATGCAAAGTTCCCCGTTGCAGTCAATGGTGTCGCTTCGGCCATGACCAATCGCATTGCGTCAAAACGTACGTAAATGTCACAGGGCACATGCAAGGACAAGACGACTCCGAACTTATCATGGATGCGTATGAATCCGAGGAGGCAGCGAGAAGAGCAGAAAAGAATACGCCGCAGGCAGCGCCTAACGCCGTCTAGGGGGGCGTGGCAGCGACTCAGACTGAAGACCAGACCACTGCGTCGAAGGAGGCTGCTGTAGCTTCGAAGATTGATGCAGCGGAACTAAGCCAAGGTATTGCTACGGAAGCAGTACATGGAAAACCTCAAGAGGAGGGAGAAGGTATGGACGTCGTCCAACCAAGCATGAGTAGTGCTCCAGCAAAGAGGACACAGGACAAGGCCTGTGTCGAAGAGGTTCAGCATCCTTCTGCAAGTATCGACGAACCACCCGCCAAATCGGGAGGGCAGCACCGGCCGACGTTTCGCCCGAAGCGTAACATCCCACCGGACAAAAAGCAAGCGAAGACTACACCGACGTAGCAACCATGGCTCCCTTCTGGTTTGACAAGGGACGAGAGGCGACCCACAACGGGACTACGACGACCAGCGCGCTGAGGCTGCGCCAGCGTGCTGAAGATAGCGAGCAAGCCTCTTGAGTGTGCTCGAGAACTCTTGAGAAGCAATTGCTCGTGAACTCTTGAGAAGCAATTGCTGAACTTCATTTCTCGGTGTATTAAGACTGAAGGTGAGCACGAAGCCATTTGGTCTATTTAATTTGTCGCGTACACGGCAAGCAGAACAGAAGCAGCACTTAAATTTGCCACGTTTAATGTAAGAGGACTGGCAGCGAGGTGGCGTCAGTATCAATTAAGTTGTCTCCTGCTTGACAACGATGTGGACGTAGTGGCAGTGCAAGAGACTAAGGTGGAAAGTGAAGCTCAGACGAACCGCATGATTGATCTTTTTAGAAGCCGATACAATGTATGCGTGTGTCATTCTGCTGGTACGTCGGGAGGGTGTGCCATTTTAATTCGCAATTCTTTAGGTGTTAATGAAGAATCTGTTACAGTTTTCAACACCGGGCGTTTTGTGATGTGATTTTTTGTATCTTGATTTACAGCGGCGCGTAATGTGTATGTATGCCCCAAATAAGGAAAATGAGCGCAAAGCTTTCTTCGAAATGGTCCAGCCCTATCTGAAGTCTCCTAGATACGTTATTCTTAAGGGTGACTTCAACTGCGTATGCATGCCCGAAGACAGAGCTACTAACACGACCATTAGAAACCAAAACTCGTTACTTTTGAATGCAATTGTCCTGGAGAACAATTTGGAAGACGTCGGGAGTGCTCTGTCAGAAGGGGCCCGTCTGCAGTTCATACATTTCCAACAATTTCTGTCAAGTCCCGCAAGACTTGACAGAGTTCATGTGTTTGCTGGCCTGGTCCCAATGTTCAGTGACCACTTTGTTAAAAACATTGCGTTCAGCGATCATTGCATGGTAATGTTTACAATACGAACGAAGACCAAAAGGTCGAAGTTCAACTGGGAACTACGGAAATTTGTAGTAAAATTTTGAGGATGAAGGTTTTGTGTTTAGAGTAAAAGAAAAATGGACTGTTTGCAAACGGGTGATCAGGGAGACATTATTGGAAAATGAGAACATATTAAAAAAGAAATTAAAATGATCGCTATCGAAAGAGTGAGTGCGCTGCGCCAAAGCGACAAGGCAGACGAAAAAGAATTTCAGAACCGCTTAGATTTGCTGCTGAGGTTGGAAAGTGCTCAGCCGGGTCAGCACGAAAAAGAAATAAAAGAAAAAAAATACGTTAGAACTGATGAGTAAAGAGAAATATAAAGGAGCGGTCATACGCGCACGTGCAGAACGGTTGTGGCTTCGCGAAACACCGAGAAAGCAGTCCCTGTGCGACAACAAGCGATATGCAGTAAAAAGCGAGATAAAAGAGATAGAGTACACGAGCGAAATGGCTCGTGACTCTAACACTGCTGAACGTGCGTTTGTTGATTATTACCAAGGACTACTGGGTCACGAGTCACGTGTAGAAGAATGTCTCGCGGCGGAGTTTTTGGTACTGATGCCTATCTTAGAGGATGAAGTCAAGCTTGGGCTCGAGGCATTGATTAGTGCAGCGGAAGTAGAGCGCGCAATCGACGAGTTAAGCTCCGGCAAATCACCTGCACCCGACGGGCTGGGCGCAACTTTTTACAAAGCGTTTAAGTCTGACATGGCGCATGTTTTACACAGCGTAATTCAAGAAACATACAAAAAGCAGATGATGCCTCTGTCCTTCCGAAGAAGTCGCACCATCCTAGTTCTGAAGAGTGATGACCTGGTTAAGAGATTGTCCGTCAGAGGGTATCGGCCCATAAGTCTCACGAATATGGACTGTAGGATATTCATGAAGGTTCTGGGCAGAAGGTTGCAGATTGTAATAAAAACTATCGTAGGCCAGCATAGAACGTCCAGGATTAAAGGACGTACGATAACGACAAATATTCACGTAGCACGGAGCATGCTAGAATGCTGCGATGCATTTGATAAACGTGTAGACATGTTTCAACTGGACATGGGAAAGGCCTTTGACCGCGTCAACTACCATATTCTGTTTTGTATCTTCGAACACGTGATTGTCGGCCGAGGGCTCCTTGAAGGTGTCAAAATGGCATATGCTGGTTGTACGGCAAAACTTATTGTTAATAAGCAACTGAGTGAAAGTATCGCAGTTCGTTCTTCCGTGAGGCAAGGGTGCCGCTTGTCTTCATTGTTGTTTACACTGTATCTCGAACTTTTTTGCCTGAAAATTATATCAAACTAAAAAGTGCATGGCTTCACGATGTTGTTCACTGAAGTTAAAGTACTATCATATGCGGATCATATCGCCATTTTTTGCGAAGATAAGGAAAGTATAACTGAAGTGGGGCTTTATATGGGAGGTTGTACGCACTTTTCAGTGTTTGAAAGTTCGCCTTTCTGCGCAGTATCTTGCTGATGTAAGAAGGAAACAATTTTATAAAGACCTTATTGACACTATTTTGCCTATACCTTTGTACCATTCCATATGCTGTGTTGGCTCTGCAGGGAATGTACTGAAGAGAGTGATAAAGATGTCGGTGTGGCCCTCAATGAAATCATTCTTCTTTCAGCTGCACACTGGCACACTGCCCGTGAAGCCATGGCTACAGGAGAAAGGAATATTGGTCCCATGGTCCACAAACTGTCTAATCTGTAGAAAACCGGAGACAATAGATCACATGTTCCTTCACTGCTCAGACGCTGTATTTCACTGGGACGTCTTGCAACGAACTTTAAGAAGGCAGCTTCCAATATAACTTTACGGCATACGATTTCTATCAGTGGATAGAGGGGACGAAGTGCCGTGGGACATGTTTATGCTTATCAGCTTACACAGTATATGAAAAAATCGAGTGGCATTTAGGCATGCAGATGAAACTATTCTCCCTGTTCCAGAGTACTTTATTGAAAGTGTGTCTTACATAAGAGATGTGTTTAAGGCTCAAAAAGAACAGCCAGAGTGGCTCCCATTAATGGACGACCTTGCTCAACTGAAACACTTTTAATTCTTTGGAGATAGCTGGCCCGTTCATCACTCGCATCTTTTACTTGTAAAGCGATATAAGTGTTTTGTATGTGTTTCATTGTGTCATGTGCCGAGAAGGTAATAAAGAAAAAAAATCCACAGTGGCGCAATTGCTTTGCGCACGGCACTTATTCGACAGTTCTCGTGAGCCATGCCGGGGTTTTGAGTTCGAGCCTCACTTGGGCAATGTTCTTTTATATCCGACATTCCAGAAAGAAGACCGCATACACATGCCAATTTATCCTTCTATTGTTACCCGATATATGCTCACTTAGGTTTCGGCTGCGCTCAATCACCAGTGGCGCAATTGGTTAGCGCACGGTACTTATACGACAGTTATCGTGAGCCATGCCGGGGTTGTGAGTTCGAGCCTCACCTGGGAAATATTCTTTTATATTCGAGAAAAACGTCCTCATACGCACGCCAATTTATCATTCCATGTTACCCGATATATGCTCACTTAGGTTTCTGCTGCACTCAATCCCCAGTGGCGCATTTCACTTCCGGCCACCACAGCGAACGGACGCGTAATCATGTGCTCCTATGGAGCGGCTCAGGTGGGCGTGTCCCTTGGACACAGGCTCGACAATAGTGACTATCAGATTGTTTTGCCGCATCTGCCTACCGGTCACGTCGCGTCGAACATGGTGTTTTTACATGGCGGCATCCGGGTGAGGCCCTTTAGGGTTGAAGATTTTCGTGACGCCCTGCGCCCTACCCGACTGCTGCCTGAAGTCATTGCGCTGGGAGCGTATCAGATAAACCATGTCTGGGCGGTCACTATGTGTGGCGCTGATGCAACAAAGAGGCTGCAGGCCTTCAAGGAGCTTCAGGTGAAGGGGCGGCGCTGCCTCATCATCGATCCACAGGACCGTACGGTGAAGTTGCGGCTGCACTTGCTACTTCACGGCGTCGACAACGAGGATGTGAAGACGGCATTTGTGGCCTTCGGAAAGGTGCTGGAGATCGGCCGGGAGCGCTGGCGTGTCGAAGGCGTCAGTGAAAAGGCTTCAAAACGAGGGCCGTGCTGTTGAACTTCGAGAGCGGCGTTACCGTGGATGACCTGCCCATCAGATCCGGGTCGCCGGTGAGCTGGCCCTGGTCTTCGCCCCTGGCCGGCCGATGCAGTGCTTGCGCTGCAAAGGAAACGGTCACGTACGACGCGACTGTAAAGTGTCCCGATGTGCTATGTGCCGACGTTTGGGGCATGTTGATGCCAAGTGTGAGCGCTCTTACGCCGCGGTGGCTGGTCAGCCTCAGGGCGATAAGACAGCAGAGGAAGCCATGGACGTGGCTGAAGCTGAGGACGCTGCCAGAGGCACCGCAGACGTGGCCAATCTGCAGGAGACGGCCACTACAGTGGCACCTGTTGTGGGGGAGACACACAGACTCCCTAAAACCACGAGTAACTCTTTCAGAACACCGGCAACGGCAGAGAAAGACGTTGACAAAGGGGAGTGTGTTCCTCAAGTTGCTGTGGTGGGCGCACTGGCCGACTGCAAAGACCAGACAGCTGACGGGGCCACCAATACATCGGTTGCTAGCGCGGCCGTCAAGCAACCACTGGAAAAAGAAGACCTCAAGGGCAGCCATGAGGCAAGCAAGACGGAGAGACCGCCCGCAAAGGCGCCTCTGGAGAGACGTTCGGGATACAAGCCAACGCCCAACGTTGGGGCAGGGAGGCGGCTCGGGGACAAACTGGCGGCGCAACAAAACGACACCGGGCAACTGGACAAGCACGGTGATGTCTAGTGGCGTACTAGACGTTGAAGGTAAGCACCATGCTTTGGGTTCTCCTCTAACACTGTTGGTGAATGATTGCTTCTAACCAGCCTTTGAGTTACGCCACACTTAATGTACGAGGACTGGCTGCCAAGAAAAAGCAGTGTCAGGTCTATCGACTCTTGGTGGACCGTGTTGGACTTGGTTGACGTGTTGGCAGTACAAGAAACAAAAGTAGAAGGGGTGGAGGAAACCGGAAGCATGGTGCTTCGTTTCACGTCTACGTATTTTGTGGTTGTTAGCCATGCCGTTGGGACATCCGCTGGCTGCATCCTTTTTGTTAAAATGTTGCAAGGCCTTGTTATTCAAGATTATTTTTCATGTATGTCAGGTAGGATATTGTGGTGCGATTTTTCGTTGGGCGACCGTGACTGGCACGTCATTTGTATTTATGCACCAAACGTGGATAAAGACCAAACCAATTTTTTTTCGGAGATTAGGAAGCATCTAAATGTCACGAAACAACTGGTTGTCCTAGGGGATTTCAATTACGTACTGAGCGGGAGGGATAAAGCAACAAAACAGAGACCGAACGACAAGAGAACCATATTGTTGAAAGAAATGATAGATGAGCATGATATTGCCTACGTTGCCGAATGCTTAGAAGGGGAACGCGAGGTGCAGTACACGCTTTCAGGGTTCTAGCCATGCTCGGCAAGACAGTATTTACGTGTCGCTTCAAATCATACCTGCATGTAACATTTACACTGTACTACCCATTTCTTTCTCGCACCATTGCTTAGTGAAATGCAATGTGGGTGAAGAAAAAAAGATGTACTAGTTTTAACAGGGATCTGTGGAAACTTAACGCAACGCTATTACGTGACGAGCACTTTATCCATTTTGTGTCAGAAGCAATACACGATGTTAAACTGGACGATAATACGCAGATAGCTGTAGATTGGGAATTACTAAAACAAAGCTTTAAAATAAAAGCAATCGAAAGAAGCAGCGTCTTAAAATACTGAGAAAAGATGAGAGAGAACGGGCCGAAAGAAGCATTGCGGAAAGTAACTGCGCTGGAAAGCAAAGCGCCAGGTCTTTTTAAAGAAGACCTACTTGAGATAAAGCAACCGCTGGACCTATTCGAGGAGAACCGCTATCGCGGGGCGCTCGTTCGAGCCAGAGCAGCAGCATTGGCCGTGGGGGAAACGCCCACGAAACGGGCGCTAGGTATCGAGAAGACGCATGCGCGGCGAAACAAAGTAGAAGTGATTGAAGAGATTGGCCAAGAACTGAATGACCAGGAGAGCATCGCACGTGCTTTTCACCGGCATTACAAGCGGCTCTTTGCATACCAGCTGGTCGATATCGAAGCGTACAGAGCAAACTATCTTTATCGTATGCTGCAACTATCAGCTGAAACAAAGTCACTTCTAGAAGCTGCCATTACGCATGGAGAAATAGAAAGTGCTATAGATATTTTGAGCCCTAATAAGTCGCCAGGTCCGGATGGTCTTGGCGCGCTGCGTTTTATAAAATGTTCAAGAACGAGTTGGTGCCTTTGTTGAGAGCGCTGTTTGACGAAGTTTTTGCTACCAACCACCACCACCGCCATTCTCTGAAGCCCATACTGTCCTTATTCCTAAGACGAATCAAAACGCAATGTTGAGACTAGTCACGGCATACAGACCCATTTCATTGACCAACACTGATTACAGAGTCTTAATGAAAGTTCTTGCAAGCCGATTACAGTCAATCATTAAGGATCTTGTAGGACCACACAAGACTTGCGGTATTAAGGGACGCACTATCGCGACAAATGTACACATGATGAGAGGCGTCTTGGAATGCTGTGACGAGTTTCAATACGTGGTTGCCATTCTGCAGAAAGATTTAGAAAAAAGCCTTTGACTTTGTCTCGCATGAAATTTTATTAGTTCTTGAGCACGTGATGTAGGATGAATCATCGCTGATGGGGTAGCTCTGGCCTACCGAAACTGCTCAACACGGTTGATTAATAATAAGACACTGAGGGCACCCCTTAAAATCGAGCGTTCCTTGTACCAGGGGTGTCCTCCCAGCGCGCTTTTGTTTGCCATCTATCTAGAAAGCTTTTGTTTGGCAGTCATTCAAAACTGTAGCATAAAGGTCTTCAAACTCATGGAAGCCGAAGTGAGACTCCTGGCATATGCAGACGATGTAGCGGTGTGCTGTACAACTAAAGAAAGTATTAAACAAGCGACAACCATTGTTAAACATTTTGGAAACACAACAGGGAGCGTTGCAAATTGAAGTGTCTCGGTTTTTGGCATGGTGAATGGCAGTCAACATCGGAAACGTTCGCCAACATTAGATGCATTAAAGCGCCAGCTAAATACTTAGGCGTTCCGTTCGAACATTACCGGCCGAATGAGGACTACTGGTTAGAAGAGGCCAAATGACTCAAGGAAAAAACAACAAATTGCAAAGGTGCTCATCTCTCGATGTTTGCGAGAGTTACTGTGTGTAACTTGTTTTTAATAAGCAAAATATGGTACGTTACGCAAGTTTTCTGTTGCTCTTGTTTAAATGTGCAAAGATTCCACAGAGTTTTTGCTGTATTCATTTGGGCATCAGAATGGGAGAGGTGCAGCCGTACGAACTTATTTAGGAGAGTCAAGGACGGGGGCTTAGGCCTGTCACATCTTTTTGTGAAACAGCTAGCAAACCGGTTTTCTTTCTTTCGAGATGAGCATGACCCCTTTCTGCGCACAATGCGCCAGTTACGACTGAGGAAGCATCTGCCGATGTACGTGGTGCGCAATTTAAGTATGCCTGGTGCTCTTCGATGGTACCTAAGGGAAGTCGTTGACAGTGCCCGTTTTCTGTCCGTACGATTTTCTAACGAGTATCTTTTTTCGGTGTCACGCAAGAAATTGTAAAGCCATATAGTAGATATGATTATGCCGGTTCCGATGTACAGAGCCATTAAGAGTGAGGCACAGGGAAACGACGTGTTAAAGCGTGTTAAGGAAGTGCAGGTGCAGCCAAACACTAAATCCTTGTTCTTTAAGTTGCGTACTGGAACTTTACCGGTGCAGGCCTTTTTACAAGAGAGGGGTTTTTATTTACCTTGGGGAGCAAACTGCCTTACATGTAAATAGCTTGAAACAATTGATCATGCTTTTTTGCATTGTTGGGCAGGGCTTTTTGTTCTTTTTGGGACGTTATTCAAAGAACACTACAGAAGGAATTGCCTTTAAGTCCATTAGGTATTAGATTTTTGACAGTAGAAAATGAGGATGGGATGACTTTGGACCTAATTATGCTAATGGGCCTCCACTGTTTATGGCGGGCTCGAATGGCCGGCTTCTTCTCTGAGCCTGACAGCCGGCCTGCGCGGCTGCTCTTCCGGGAAGGTATTTCCAAGTTCATTGATGTAATTAAAGACCAAGAATGTCCTCCGGATTGGCTGTCGAGGATCGAGCCCCTCGCAACATTAAAGGAATTTTAAACCTGACATGGCCAGCCACAACGTGACTGACCGCAGAACATGCATGCGCACAAGCTTGAAAGTGTGTTTGTGTATAATTATGTATCGCTTACTTTATTTCAAAAAAATGATGCCATTTGTGTTTTCTAGGTGAAAGTTTCGGCAATAAAGAAAAAAAAATCCCCAGTAGTGCAATTTGTTAGCTCACGGTACTTATACGACAGTGTGCTTGAAAATGTGCTCCGTAGTCAGCTAGAATATTTGCTGAACGCAGAAACTACACAAGCAGGGGCTATAAATAATGAAATTAAAGATGTAAAAAACAAACTGGAACCAATAGATGTCGAAAGATATAAGGGAGCCATTGTTCGCGCTCGTGGCGAGATACTGTGCTTGGGAGAAACACCGACCGAGCGCTCACTAGCGGATGGGAAAAGTTATGCCGTCAAAAATGAAATAACAAAAAAATACAGTACGAGGGCGCAATTACAAAAGACAAACGGATAATTGAACTTGCTTTTGTAGAATACATTAAAAATCTGTTAGGTCATAAAATTGATATAGCAACCGGCTTTGAATATGAGTACCTTCACTTAATGCCAAGGTTAGGCGAGGATGTGAAGACGCGCCTTGAAGCAGATATTACCGGACGTGAATTTGAAGACGCAATTGATGAATTATCCATAGGCAAATCTCCAGGCCCAGATGGCTTAAGCAGTTGTTTCTACAAAGCTTTTAAAGTTGATCTGGGAAAAGCCTTGCATCAGGTAATAACCGAAGAATATAATGAAAATGCAGTGCCACTATCTTCCAACTGTTTTCAAGTTGTAATAGTACCCAAGAGAGATGACCCAGTTAAACTCCTATCGGTCTCGTCCTATCGACCAAAAAGCTTGAGCAATGTAGAAAGATATATGAAAATACTAGCAAAAAGATTACAAACCGTGATAACAGTTTTGGTAGGACCCCACTAAACATGTGGTATCAGGGGACGCTCGATATTTACTAACATTCATGTTACCAGAAGTGTACTTGAACATTGCGATGACATTTCAGAACGGGTAGCAATGTTACAGCTTGATCTCGAAAAAGCTGTCGATCGTGTATCACATCAAATTCTTTTTAGTCTTTTGGAGTATATTAATGTTGGGTTTGTGATTGCGACTGGTGTGAAAATGTGTTGCACTCACAGTTCAGCTAGCATAATTGTAAATAAATGTGCCAGCAAAAGTTTCAAAATTGAGTTTAGTATAAGGCAAGGGTGTCCATTATCATCCCTATTGCTTGCAGTTTTTCTCGAACCTTTCTGCTTAAAGATTCTTAAAGACACAATACATGGTTTAAAATTACTCGCAAGTGAAGTTAAAATACTGTGTCATGCTGACGACATAGCAGTCTTCTGTGGCGATAAGGAAAGCGTTAAAGAGACCGTTAAAGAAGCAGAACTTTTTGCTCGCTCACGGGCAGTATGATAAATTGGAACAAACGTTTAGGCTTCTGGCATGGGCCGTGGAAAAATACGTCAGAATATTTCGCTAATATGAAATGGACTGTGACACCTGTCAAATACCTCGGAGTGCCCTTGGAACATTATCGCGATACCACGCAATACTGGAACGAGGAAACGAAATGTGTTAGGGAACAAACAGATAAATGGTATGGGCGGGATTTCTCCGTTTTCGCGCGTGCTACAGTTTGCAACGTGTTTTTAGTAGCGAAAGTGTGGTATGTTCTTCAAGTGCTTGGTATGTCTCGTACCAACGTGCAGAAGTTGCACAGAGTCTTTGCAGTGTTTGTGTGGCGTTCAACATGGGAAAGATGCAGCAGAACTAATTTATTTTGATCAGTTCGTAGCGGGGGAATAAGTTGATGTCGTTTATTTCTCAAACAAGTTGTCAAGATTTATTTTTTTGCTTTACCAAAATAACGGATTTCTGCGAAACATTTTACATTCACGAATGAGGGATGTCATTCCTGAATGTGTTGTATCAAATGTCAAGAAAAAGGGCGTGTTCACGGCTTTCTTCGTGAGGCCTTTATGTCTTCTCGAATGCTAAAAGTGAGATTCTCGATGGAGTACCTGAGCAATGTACCTAAAAAGCGTTTATACAAGGATCTGATTGATGATATGTTGCCAGTGCCCATATATCGTGCCATGTATTGTGTAGGCGCGGAAGGAGGCGTGTTGAAACGCGTTAAAAGAATGACAGTCCGCTCCTCAGTTAAGACGTTGTTTTTTCAGTTCCATACCAATACCCTGCCAGTTAAACCATGGTTGCAAGAGAAAGGACTGTTAGTACCGTGGTCAGTTAATTGTCTCATTTATTCAAAGCCTGGGACAATCGAACACATTTTCTTAGACTGGAGGGATGTAATATTCCACTGGGATGTCTTGCAGAGAACGCTGAAAAAAGAGCTCCCTATATCGCCCGACGGTATCCGCTTTCTCCCAGTTGAAAAAGAAAACGACGTGCCCTATGACATGATCATGACGCTGAGCCTACAAAGCATATGGAAAACATGAATGGCTGTACAAAATGCTGATGTGGACGCCTAACCAGCGAGACAATATTTTATTGAAAGTGTTTATCAAATAAGAGACGTGCATAAATCTCAGGCTGAACCACTAGACTGGTTACCTGTACTGGATACACTGGTAACCTTAAAGAGTTTTTAACACGTGCTTTTCTAGAAGTATGTAATGCAAATGTAACTCTTTGTGTTGTTCTTTCCTTAGTATAGGAAATGTACTGTATCTGTGATAATCTGGCAATGGAGAAAAAAAACGACATTCGAGAAAAATGTCCTCATACGCACGCCAATTTATCATTCCATTGTTACCCGATATATGCTCACTTAGGTTTCTGCTGCACTAAATCCCCAGTGGCGCAATTGGTTAGCGCACGGTACTTTTTTTAATGCCGGTCTTTGACATAACACAGAATATACAAATATTACACACGTTTTAAATGCAAAGCTGCGAAAAAAATTACGATAATTCTATCCGTCCGTATGGGACCGCCGTTGTTAAATGAAAATTTCTTCATTGCTTTCACAGCTTCGAGCCTCGATAGCCAATCCGGTGCACATTCTTGCATTTCTTGTGTATCAACAAACCGCGACATACATTCTTTGAAATATATATGAACCGGCCGTGCGTCGGCATCGCAGTGGTATCTAGCCATTCGAGCCCACCATATACAGTGGAGAGCATTCAACATAATAAAGTCATATGGGACCCCTTCTTCATCCTTAATAGGCAGATACTTGATCCCTTGGGGGTTTACAGGTAATTCTTTCTTCAGGGTTCGCTTCAAGACGTCCCGGAAGAACATCCGCCACCCAGCAGGGCAAGAACACGTGATCTATGGTTTGGGGCTTCTAGCAGATCAAGCAGTGAGAACCTCACGGGACGAGACAGCCTCGTTCTTCCATAAACGTCTTCACGGAGTATGTTCCAGTGTGGAGCCTAAAAAAAAGTATTTTACCCCTGGAGGCACCTGCATGCATTTCACCCGTTTAAGAACGTCCTGTCCTTGCCCTCCACTGTATATGGTTCTGTATAGCGGCCCTGGGAAAACAATGTTCCACACATCTTTATACAGCGTATTCCTTTTCACTTGACACAGTAATCACTTGAAAAACAAACAGTAAGGAAGCGGACACTGTCGACCACTTCTTTAACATAGCCACGAAGTGTTCCATTGATGCTTGCCGTACTGACATGTGTCGTCAGTGCGTCTCTTAATCACAGCTGACATACGGTGTGCAGAACAGGATGGGGCACATCGCGGAAAAAGAAAAATCGGTTGACAAGTTGTCGAACAAAAAGATGGGCCAGTCCCAGGCCACCGTCTTTCACCCTTCTGAACAAGTTTGTTCGGCTGCACCTTTCCGATGTTGAACCCCATATGAAAACGGCAAACACACTGCGGAGCCTTTGCACATTCACTCTAGAACACTACAACGCTTGCATAACATAGTATAACTTGGCGATTAAAAAGATGTTGCGAACTGTTGCTCTTGTAAAAACAGACAGGATAGTACATTTCCATTTGTCTGCTTTTTCTTCCATGTCCATTGTTTGGTTCCTCCAATAATCATCACTGCTATTGTAACTATGTAGGGGAACACCGAGATACCTTGTCGGAGTTTTCACCCAGCTCACACACGCGAAAGAGTCCGGTGCGGAAAGCCAGTCCCCGTGCCACAGCCCGAGGGATTTGCTCCAATTTACTCTGCTACCCGTGACTTAATGATTTACTACAGATATTGCTTTTGTTACGCTTGGTTTATCTATGCAACACACTGCAAGGTCGTCTGCATACGCCAGTAGCTTCACTTCTGTCGCTGCCAATCTAAAACCACGTATTTTGTCATTTTGATTGATTGCCACACACATGGCCTCTATATAGATAGCAAACCGGAGTGGGCTGAGGGGACAGCCTTGGCGCGCTGAACGCATAATGTTAATGGGGGCCCCAGTGATTTATTAACAATTAATCTGGTTGTGCAATTCTTGTACGCCAAGGCTAAGCCCTCAGTGATGATGGATACGACATTAACGTGATCCAAGATGGCAAAGGAAATAACATGAACGACACAATCAAAAGCTTTCTCGAGATCGAGTTGAAGAACTGCAACGCCGCCTCCGGTGACGTCACAACACTCGAGCACACATCGCATCTTATGGATGTTAGAAAATATAGTTCGCCCTCTGATGCCATAAATTGCATGGTCTCCGACTATTTCTTTGATGACGCCTTGAAGTCTGGTAGCAAAAAGCTTCATAAATATCATGTAACCAACAGTTGTTAGTGATATTGGCCTATAGATTAACACTAACTTTAGTTTATCTATTGGATCGCTCTTAGGTATTAGTATGGTGTGCGCTTTTCCAAAGGAAGGGGGCAAACATCTGCTGATCCGCGTTATTTAATAGCTCTGCCAACAATGCAGCCAATTCTCTCTTAAACGCCTTACACCACCCAACGCAGAGGCCACCAGGTCCAGGCGACTTTCCCAGGTTCAAATCGTCGATTGCCTTTTCTACTTCTCCCTCAGTTATTTTGCCTTCTAATCGTTCTTTGGTATCATGACTTATTCGCGGCATGCGATTAAGAAAATCCGCTTTAAAACCCTCTACATTCGCTGCCTGAAATGCGAAAAGCGACTGGTAGTACTCGAAGAAGTCGCGCCCAATGCTCTCACTGTCATCAACGACAGCCCCGTTCATTAGAATTCTATTAATGTGGTTTCGCCATGCGTGCGCCTTCTCTAGACGAAGCGCCCTTTTAGTGGGCGTCTCCCTTGCCGCTAGTGCATCTGCTCGCGCATGCACGATGGCACCTTGATAACGCTCTCTGTCGAACTGTTCAAGCTTTCCCTTAATGTTTCGCACATCGCCTTTGTATGTCCAAGGCTCTCTACACTCGAGCGTTATCAGCTGCTCAAGTAGTCTTTTTATGCCCTTTTCTTTCATTTCCCTCTCAAATTTTATGCAACTCGTTCGTTCTATGGCTTTAATGATAAACTTTGTTTAAAATGTTCCACTTCTCTGTTGTTGTTTCCGATACATCATCGACTATTTCATTAACCGCCTGCCTTACTGCTTTGGCAAACCACTCATCATTAAGTAAGAAGGCATTCATTTTCCATAGATCCCAAATACGACGACACAGGCACTGCACAATAACTGTGGCATCTTGGAATAGTATCCAATGATATGTATATTCGATCCAGTCCTGCATGACTGCTGCCCTGAAAACGAGTAAACGTCACTTCACGCCCCCCTTCCAAGCACTCGAATACATCGTCTAGTTCATTTTCGCCTATTAGTTTTGATAGTACGTTAACTGACGATAATACGACAATACGATAACGCACAATTAAATTCCCCTAACAAAATAACACGCTTATCACAACGGACATGATTAGAAATGTTCGAAAAATAAAACAAGACACGCTCCTCCACTGAATTCGGAGCGTAGACGTATATGAGGCGGAATTCAACATTACATGTCAAAACATCGCAAAAAACAATTTTCCCAGATTCGCAGGAAAATGCACTTTGAATCTGTAGTCCAGGTAGCTTCTTCACGAACAGAATACACCCCCCGGACGTGCCTACCGCATGGCTAACCACCGCAATATATCTGTGCGTCAATCGTCGCACCATGCTCCCGGTCTGCTGCTCTCCGTCATCCTTCGTCTCTTGGACGTAGTACGTCTATGTTGTGGGCAATGACCAACCGTAGGACCTGAATTTGCCTACGACGAGCCGCCAACCCTCGCAAGTTCAATGTGGCAATAATAAGGGACGGTATTTCAACCGTCTGTAACTAGCGAGAAACGCAGGCCCGGAGCATGGTGCTTACCGTTCACGACTAGCCCTCGGCTAGCCGCCTCCGGGGCCTCTGGCTTGTTTGTGTCGTTAGGCGAGGCCACTTTGCCCACAGGTTTCTTTTCAGGTGGTACACTAGGCTTTGGCTTGTAACCCATCCGCCTTCCTTGAGGCGCCTTCGTCGGCGGCCCCTCGCTGGTGCTGGTGGCACCACCGTCCCTGTCCTTGGTTTCGTCGTGGGGCTCTTGACTGGGGCACCGAGAGTAACAGTCCGCTGACCGTCGTTGACGTCCTTGTCCTGCAGCCTTGCCGTCGTGTCGTGGTTGGGTGCGTCTTCGTTAACGCCCCCTGTAGCAAGGCTCACTCCAGGCAGGACCTGTACCAGTTTGCCCCATGTTCTCGGCAGCCTTGCCGCCCGTGCCTTCAGTGCCGTCGGCAGAGGACCCACTGAGTGTCGTTGTGGAAACCAAGTCTCCAGTTCCTTTGGCGGCGTCTTCCGTCTCGACCACGTCCATGACGTGTTCACAGCAACGTCACGTGCTGCTGGTCCTGTCGCGGCGGCGTAGGATTTCACGCAGCCAGCGTCATCTTGGCCGAAACGTCTGCACCTGGAACAGCGTGGGACTTTACACTCTCGGTGGGCGTGCCCCGTGCCTTGGCAGCGTAGACACTGTATGGGTCGACCGGGCACGACCACGAAGGCCAACTCTCCGCCGACGCGGACCTGATGAGGAAGTTCCTCAACTTTGACGCCGCTTTTTATCTTGAGGAGCACAGTCCTGGTGGTCGACGTCTTGTTTTCCATGCCTTCGACTCGCCACCGCTCCCTGCTCACCTCCTCCACCTTGCCGAAAGCCGCGAATGCTGTCCGGACGTCCTCGTCGGCCACGCCGTACAGCAGCCAGTGGAGCCTGAGCTTCACCTGCTGGACCTGCAGGTCAACGATGACGCACCGTCGTTCCTTCACTTGCAGGTCTTGCAGAGAAACCAGTCTTTTCGTCGCAGTCGCATCATTCAGGGTCACTGCCCAGATGTGGCTTATCTGGTCCGCAACTATGCATACCACATCTGGCAGCAGACCTGTCGGCAGTAGGGCATACCTGAAATCTTCGCCCTTGTATGGTCTCGCACACACATCACCGTGCAAAAACAGGGTGCTAATCGCAACTCGTTCTTTCGGCAGTTAAGGCAACATGAACGGATATTCCTTATAATCTTCCGTAATCCTGTTTCCGCGACCAAAAGTGGCCGCTGTCACAGCCCCGGAAAAGGCCATGACCCTACGACCCGAACAGTTCGGCTGACGGATGCAGAATGCTAGCGCATGGTATTTATACGACAGTTCTTGTGAGCCTCACCTGGGGAATATTCTTTTATATTCGACATTAGAGAAAAATGTCTTCCTACGCACGCCAATTTATCATTTCATTGTTTCCCGATATATGCTCACTTAGGTTTCTGCTGCACTCAATCCCCAATGGCGCAAATGGTTAGCGCACGGTACTTATACGACAGTTCTCGTGAACCATGCCGGGGGGTGAGTTCGAGCCTCACCTGGGGAATATTATTCTTATAATTGCCTTTTGAGAAAAAAGTCTTCGTACATGCACCAGTTTATCATTCCATTGTTACCCGATATATGCTCACTTAGGTTTCGGCTGCGCTCGATCCTCAGTGGCGCAATTGGTTAGCGCACGGTACTTATACGACAGTTCTCATGAGCCATGCTGGGGTTGTGAGTTCGAGCCTCAGCTGCAGAATATTTTTCTATATTCGACATTCGACGAAAAAGTCCTCATACGCACGCCAATTTATCATTCCATTGTTACCCGATATATGCTCTCTTAGGTTTCCGCGGCACTCAATTCCCAGTAGCGCAATTGGTTAGCGCACGGTACTTATACGACAGTTCTCGTGAGCCATGCCGGGGTTTTGACTCTGAGCCTCACCTGGGCAATATTCTTTTATATTCGACATTCGAGAAAAAAGTCCTCATACGCACGCCAATTTATCATTCCATTGTTACCCGATATATGCTCTCTTAGGTTTCTTCGGCACTCAATCCCCACTGGCGCATTCTACTTCTCGCCACGAGCGTGACGGACGGCGAATCATGAGCTCCAGTGGAGAGGCGACAGCGGCCTTGGTTGGCCGCAGAATCAAGTGGAATAGCGAAGATGACTCAGGCTATCAGATTATTTTGCCTCCACTGCCAAAGGGACGCGTCGTGCTAAACACCGTGTTTTTGCACGGCGACGTGCGAGCTAGACCCTACAGAGTAGATTTCCGGGATTCTCTTGGCCCAACAGGATTGCTGCCGGAGGTGGTGGCCCTGGGGGCCTACCAGATTAACCACGTCTGGGCTGTGACCATGAACACCGCGGACGCCACGAAACGGATGCTGGAGGTCAAGGAGTTGAAGGTAAAGGGGCGGCGCTGCATCGTGGTCGACCCTCAAACCCAGCAGGTGCAGCTGCGTCTTCATTGTTTAATACATGGTGTGGCCGATGGAGGTGTAAGAACGGCGTTGGCGGCTTTCGGTAAAGCCGTACAGGTCACCCGAGAGCGATGGCGCGTTCAGGGTATCAATGACAAGGGGACGACTACCCGGTCCGTCTTGCTGAAGCTCAACAGCGGCGTGAAGGTGGAAGACCTCCCGCACCAAATTAGGGTCCCCGGTGAGCTGGCCCTAGTCGTCGTTCCTGGCAGGCCAATGCAGTGCTTGCGCTGTCAAGGCACTGTTCATGTACGACGAGACTGCAAGGTTCCCCGGTGCTCGCACTGCCGTCGGTTTGGACACGCCGAGGACCAGTGCGTACGTACATACGCCTCTATGAGCGGGCCACCCGATGGCGAGGACACAGCAAGGTTGGTGATGGATGCCGCCGAGGCTGAAGAAGCGGCGAAAGGGGCGGGAGACCAAGCAACCCCGTGTGCTGTAGGTGCTGTGCTTGCACCTGATGCAGGCGCGGGGACATCACCGGGCAAGGAAAACGCTACTGACGGTGCGGCAAAAGAGGCAGCAGAAGGTACCAAGGAAGAAAACAGGAGCAGCCTAACGGAAGCCTCCCAGCGAATAGAGACAGACGAGGACCAGTCGGCTAAGAATGACCCTATGAGCAGCAATACCGGAGGCTCGGTCAAACGGCCTCTTGAGAAGGCTGCAGACAGCAACGCAGTGAACCAAGGAAGTGGGAAAAATGGGCCGCCTTCGAAGAAAGCAAAGAGCCGGCGCAGCATCTACAAGCCACGACCAAACACAGCTACCTAAGAGAAGTCTGAGAAGAAGCCACCACCGCTCACCAGTGGTACCGGTCCACCGGGCTGCTCCGGTGGCGTCTAGCTGGGTGCTATGCGCTAAAGGTAAACACCACGCTCCGGGCCAACTCTTTTCGCTAGACGTCGCTTAGATTGGCCACGCTAAACGTTCGAGGTCTGGCCGCCAAGCGAAAGCAGAGCCAAGTGTCTAGGCTGCAGGTGGACCTTTACCTTGACGTTTTAGCCGTGCAAGAGACAAAAGTGCATGGTGACGAAGAGACCCGCAGCATGGTGCAGCGGTTTGCGCCACGGTACTACGCGGTAGTGAGCCATGCCATAGGGGCGTCTGCGGGCTTCGTGCTGTTTGTTAGGAAATTATCCAATATCATGGTGCAAGGATTTTTTTCATGTCTATCTGGTCGATTAGCTTTATGTGATTTTTCTTTGAATGGAATCGAATGGCGCGTAGTGTGTATTTATGCACCAAACGCGTTGGAGGAACGGGCTTTGTTTATTCCAAGTTAAAAGAGCATATATCTTCTGAAAAGCAGATGGTGTTGTTAGGTGATTTTAATTGTGTCCTCAGTTCCTGAGACCGGTCTAATAGAGGATTAAGGAGCGATAAAAGTAGGGATGCTTTGAACCAGATAATTACTGAATGTGAATTAGCGGATGTGGCTGAATGTATGATAGGGACGCGAGATGTGCGTTTCGCGCACTTCCATGGAAATAGCCATGCGCGCTTAGATCGTATTTACTTGTCGCTTCAAGCAATACCAATGTGTAATAGTTAGTGTATATCCTATTGCCTTCACTGATCATTGTCGAGTTAAATGCTACATAGGAAGGAAGAAAAACGGCGGCAGCTTCTCTTGGGATCTGTGGAAAATGAATTCAAACTTAATTGCTGACCAAAGTTTCGGCGGATATGTGTCGGACTGCATCACAAAAATTCTAATGAGCGGTGAGGGGGAATTAACAGATCGATAGGAAGAGTTTAAACAGTGTATTAAAATGAAAGCCATTGATCATTCCATCGCAATAATGCACGAACCAAAGAAAGAAAAAGAACTTAGAATAATCTTGGAAATGTTGACAGAATTGGAGTGCCAAGAACCGGGAGCATACAAAAGCGACATACGGAATATTAAACAGAAACTTGAACTGCATGACGAGGAACGCTATCGCGGAGTGATAGTTCGTGCTCGAGCCGAATCCTTTGCGGTTGGGGAGGCGCCCACAAAAAGGGCGCTCGGACTCAAAAAATCGCACACTCGGCGTAATGATATTGACGTGATCGAGGTGGGTGGTAAAGAAGTTACAGATAATGATAGTACCACACGTGCGTTCTTTGAATATTACGAAAATCTGTTTGCATTTAGGCAGGTGGACCTAGAACGGTTTAAGATTAATTTTTTGGAATCGCATGCCTCGACTGAGCGAAGAAAGAAAAGTTGCATTAGAAGCACCAATATGTGTTTTTCAAGTGGAACGCGCAATCGACAATTTGAATCCTGGCAAGTCGCCAGCCCTGATGGGCTTTGCGCTGCGTGGTACAAGCGGTTTAAAAAGGAATTTTCAGTAGTACTTGTAGCAGTTTTTGACGAAGCGTACGGTGGTAAAGCGTTTTCGCCAGCTTTCGGTCAGTCACACACGGTGTTGAATCCGAAGACAGAGGATGTAGAAAAGTAGATATCTGCTGCTGGCAATCGCAAGTGGCACAATTTTTTAGCGCACGGTACCCATCGGACAGTTTTCGTGAGCCATACTGTGGTTGTGAGTTCGAGCCTCATCTGTTGAATATTCTTTTTATAATCGCCAGTCATGAAAGAAGTGGTTGTTAGCACGCCCATTTATTGCTCCATTGCTACCAGATATATGTTCACTTGGGATATCTGCTGCACTCAATCCCCGGTGGCACACACGGCCAAATGTGAAAGCAGGAAGAAAGGTCACCCACGAGCTGCCGAGGCACCTTTAAGATACCGGGCAACCGGGCGGATCCGAAGGCGTCTAGTTTGACCGGTCAGGTAAGCGTCGTGCTTCGGGTCTTATCACCTCGAGTTAAAAACATGGCACACAATCCGTCGCTTAGTTGGGCCGCGGTAAACCTTCGAGGCCTGGCCGCAAAGAAAAAAATTGGAGCACGCTTAAGCTTCGCCTTCAAGAGTGGAATGCGACAGCGTTCCCATCGACCCGCCAAGGGGTGTAAGACAATGCGCTACGGCGAAGGGATCACTTACGACGCGCCCCGCATCGGACTTTGCGCCCACCTATCACACGGAGAGCGTCGAGCAACGCAGCGTTCGGCGCGGCAACGAAACGTGCGCCTGAGCAAACGGAACGAACCAAAGAACTCGGTGTCTCGGAGGGGGAAACGATCGACGCCAGCCAAACGTCGCGATCGGCACGGGCAGAGAGATAGATAGATAGTAATCTAAAGAAAGGAACGGTGCTTGATTCTGCAACCCGCGTGGGAGCACAACGAAGCGTCGTCAGAGGAGAGGGAGTCGGGGGAGAGGGAACCGGACCGCGCACAGCCCCAATGCGCGTATGGCGCGCCACCTGTCGGGGCAGCGCCGTACATTGAGAGGAGGGGGTCTTCTGTGTTTGCCGCAAGATGGCGCTGCGTGTGCAGTAAGCGCAGAAGAAATGTAGCGGAAACGTACTTCGCTATCGTGTAAATGCGACTTCTGTAAGTTGCAGGCTCATAATTACCAATATACACCGCAGTATAACTTTCTACGGCACGTTTTTAAGGCAACACCACGTTCACTAGACGCGCGTTTGTACCGCTTTCAAGCATCGGACTCGTGGCTGAGTGGTAGCGTCTCCGTCTCACACTCCGGAGACCCTGGTTCGATTCCCACCCAGCCGGTTCCCACCCATCTTGAAAGTTGCTTTTTATTTATGAAGTGCCTGCCGTGAAGGTTGCAGCGGTGGCGTAGAAGTAGAACACCCGCCTCGCGTGCAAGAGGTCCGTGGTTCGAATCCCGGTGCCGGCTATTTTCCACCGGAATAAAAAAAAATCCGCGTGTTGATAAAATTGCATAAACAGGCCTGGAGTGTGGCCTGATCCCGGTGACCAGAACCGGTAACGCACTCCCTCACCAGAGCAGGATTTGGCCACCCTGGTGCAGTACTTGGCCACAACCTCCTATATGAACAACACAATCAAACCCCGGCCCTCAGTTCCCAGCAGCTGCGACGCAACTGACCACGGCGGTGGTCAGACCTGCGATGCTGCAGAGGGTGCTAAGAATCACTGGCTCCGGACAGGCCGCCATTGGAATATGAACCAGGCAACGTTTAACGCTAGAACGTTATCTAGTGAGGCGAGTCTAGCAGTGCTATTGGAGGAATTAGAGGGCAGTAAATGGGATATAATAGGGCTCAGCGAAGTTAGGAGTCCAAAAGAAGCATATACAGTGGTAAAAAGCGGGAACGCCTTGTGCTACCGGGGCTTAGAAGAAAGAAGGGAACTAGGCGTCGGATTCCTGATTAATAAGAATATAGCTGGTAACATACAGGAATTCTATAGCATTAACGAGAGGGTGGCAGGTCTTGTTGTGAAACTTAATAAGAGGTACAAAATAAAGATTGTACAGGTCTACGCCCCTACATCCAGTCATGATGACCAGGAAGTCGAAAGCTTCTATGAAGACGTGGAAACGGCGATGGGTAGAATGAAAACTAAATACACTATACTAATGGGTGACTTTAATGCCAAGGTAGGCAAAACGCAGGCTGGAGACAAGGCAGTTGGGGAATATGGCATAGGCACTAGGAATATCATGGGGGAGTTATTGGTAGAGTTTGCGGAACAGAATTATATGAGGATAATGAATACCTTCTTCCGCAAACGGGATAGCCGAAAGTGGACGTGGAGGGGCCCGAACGGCGAGACTAGAAATGAATAATAATAATAATAATATTTGGGGTTTTACGTGCCAAAACCACTTTCTGATTATGAGGCACGCCGTAGTGGAGGACTCCGGAAATTTTGACCCCCTGGGGTTCTTTAACGTGCACCTAAATCTAAGCACACGGGTGTTTTCGCATTTCGCCCCCATCGAAATGCGGCCGCCATGGCCGGGATTCGATCCCGCGACCTCGTGCTCAGCAGCCCAACGCCATAGCCACTGAGCAACCACGGCGGGTAAGACTAGAAATGAAATAGACTTCATACTCTGCGCTAACCCTGGCATCATAAAAGATGTGGACGTGCTCGGCAAGGTGCGCTGCAGTGACCGCAGGATGATAAGAACTCGAATTAGCCTAGACCTGAGAAGAGAACGGAAGAAACTGGTACATAAGAAGCCGATCAATGAGTTAGGGGTAAGAGGGAACATAGAACAATTCCAGATCAAGCTACAGAACAGGTATTCGGCTTTAACTCAGGAAGAGGACCTTAGTGTTGAAGCAATGAACGACAATCTTGTGGACATCATTAAGGAGTGTGCAATGGAAGTCGGTGATAACTCCGTTAGGCAGGATACCAGTAAACTATCACAGGAGACGAAAGATCTGATCAGGAAACGCCAATGTATGAAAGCGTCTAACCCTACAGCTAGAATAGAACTGGCAGAACTTTCGAAGTTAATCAACAAGCGTAAGACAGCTGACATAAGGAAGTATAATATGGATAGAATTGAACATGCTCTCAGGAACGGAGGAAGCCTAAAAACAGTGAAGAAACTAGGAATTGGCAAGAATCAGATGCAGGCACGTACCCAGGGGGGGGCCCGGGGGGGCCCGGGCCCCCCCCGAAATCAAGTGGCATACCCCCCCCCCCCCCCCCTCCCCACCCATGCCACCACTCCTCACACATTCCTAAAGCACCGCCAGATCAATGTTGAGGCTTCGCAGCTGTTCATCGGTCAGCATTATGCTGCCTTTTTCACTCCTTTTAGATGATGGTAGTTATCGGCATCTCTTGTAATGTGAAGGACAGTTTTCTCGTAGATTACGCACCCGCGCGATTAACTCGAGATGCGTTCAGTTTTCACCATCTATTCAACCGTCACGCGCATAGCTGTTGCTTTTGTTAGTTCAACCTTCTTTGTTTAGGCTGATCCTGGGACCATGAGAGGGATGCGGCTATTACTCAGCTGGTCTGTACTCTCATGGAACGAGTTGCGGCCGGAGAAAACGTCAATTGCATTTAACCTATCCCTTTGCTTCATTGTTTACTTGAGTTACGGCTCGCCCCGACGCTGGCAGATGCCCGGAACCATATACACGTGATATGGGTTAGATAAGGTGGGAAATAAAATAATGTGAAAGAGCGTGTATAATGAAACCCTGCAATAATCCTTAAACCCATAAGCAAGATGACTGTCGCCAGTTACCTCGTCTGTTTTTCCCTGACTGTATAGTACTTTTCGTGCAAAATTGGCAACTAGAAACAAAAATCGCAAGGAGTTGAGAAATTAAGCGATCTACTAAGGGAGAGCCAAGGCAACAACCAAACTGGAAGCAAAAGCGAATAATAAAAAAGTTAACCGTTGTTTATGAGAATATTTATGGATCAACATCTTTTTATTTAAAAAGGAAGTAGAGAAAAGGCCGCCGGAAGTGGAGAACGATTACTTGTTTTGAATACGCTTCTACAGTTATCGGCCGAAGGACCTCACGTAGCCACTTCTCTGCTGTGCTTATGTGGGCGTTTTTCTAACCGTTCGCAGTGAGCGCAGTACGTCTAGAATCGCAGAGTCCTGCGCTCTACGCGGTAGTATGGGACTGGCGGCCGCACAGCGTTACGCAATTCGCGGAACTGTCAAAACTGATCAACAAGGCGAAAATAACTGATATTCGAAACTATAACATGAGAAAGACTGAAGAAGCCGTAAAAAATGAACGCAGCCTGAAATCAGTAAAAAAGAAACCTGGAATAGGACAAACCATGATGTTGGCACTAAAAGATAAGAAGGATAATATCATCAGCAATCTCGAAGATATAGTAAAAGCGGCGGAAAAATTCTAAGCTGACCTGTATACAGTACCCAGAGGAGTCACGATAGTTCACTTAGAAACTGTAATGAACAGGATACAGAAACTCTCCTATAACTAGCGATGAGGTCAGAAGGGCCCTGCAAGACATGAAACGATGAAGAGCGGCAGGATAAGGTGGAAGGAAGGAAGGAAGGAAGGAAGGAAGGAAGGAAGGAAGGAAGGAAGGAAGGAAGGAAGGAAGGAAGGAAGGAAAACTTTATTTGGTCCAGCAAGTAGTGATAACTAATCACTAAGCGGGCCGCTCCCACATCGTGAGCCTGCTGGACAGCCCAGAATTGTTCATCCATGTCCGGGCTGCGAAGTTTAGCCTCAATAACAGTCGATTTAATCAAAGATGGAGGAGACCTAATGCTTGGAAAACTGGCGGCTCTTTATACGAAGTGTCTATCGACTGCAAGGGTCCCAGAAAACTGGAAGAATGCAGACATTATACTAATCCACAAAAAAAGGAGACGTTAAAGAATTGAACAATTATGGGACCATTCCCTTGCTCCCAGTATTATATAAAATATTTACCAAAATAATCTCCAATAGAATAAGGTTAACACTGGATTTTGTCAACCAAGGGAACAGGCTGGCTACAGGAAGAGATACTTTACAATGGATCACATCCATGTCATCAACCAGGTTATCGCGAAATCTGCAGAGTACAATAAGCCTCTCTATGTGGTTATATAGATTACGAAAAGGCATTTGATTCAGTAGAGATACCAGCAATCGTAGAGGCACTACGTAATCAATTAGTACAACGCATAAATAAAAATCTAGGAAAATATTGCTACATGCGTGAGGTATCTGTTTGTTTGAACGAGGCGCGTAGGCGCCATCACTCCAGAAAAGAGAAGGAAGAACGAACTGGGCTCGCGCTGTGAATCTAACCGGTCAGCGCTGCAACCGTTGTTGTAAATATAATCTGTAAATAGTTTCTCGTCTTACTGACTCGTCTTTCACGTTAGAATATCTGCGAGGTTCTACAGCTACCTTAATTCTACACAAGAAAAGCAGGTAGATACCTAGAGAGAAAGGGGTCAATTTTTCCAAAGCTATTTTCTGCGTGCTTAGAAGAATTCAAGATATTAAACTGGGAAGGCTTAGGAGTAAGGATCGACGGCAAATATCTGAGCAACCTTCGGTTTGCCGATGACATTGTTCTATTCAACAACAATGCAGACGAGTTACAACAAATGATTGGAGACCTTAACAGAGAGAGTGTAAAAGTGGGGTTGAATATTATTATGCAGAAGATGAAGTAAATGATAAAAAGCCGGGCAAAGGAACAAGAGATCAGGATGGCCAGTCGGCCACTAGAGACTGTGAAGGAGTACGTTTACCTAGGTCAATTAATCAGAGGGAATCCTGATCATGAGAAGGAAATTCACAGAAGAATAAAAATAGGTTGGATAGCATACGGCAGACATTTCCAGCTCCTGACTGGAAGCTTACCATTATTATTGAAAAGTAAGGTGTGCAATCAGTGCATTTTGCCAGTTCAATATGTCCAGTGCCAATGCATTTGCCAGTGCATTTCCCAGTGCATTTTGCCAGTGCATATGGGGCAGAGACTTGAGAGCAACTTAAGGACCACGCAAAGAGCGATCGAACGAAGATTGCTAGGCATAACGTTAAGAGAGAAAGAGAGTGGTTTGGATCAGAGATCGAACGGCTATAGACGATATTCTAATTGACATCAAGAGGAAAAAATGTAGCTGGGCAGGTCATGTAATGCGCTGGTTAGATAAATGTTGGACCATTAGGGTTACAGAATGGGTACCAAGAGAAGGGAAACGCAATCGAGGACGACAAAACACAAGGTGGAGGAATGAAATTAGGAAATTCGCGGGCGCTAGTTGGAATCGGTTGACGCAGGACAGGGGTAATTGGAGATAGCAGGGAGAGGTCTTCGTCCCGCAGTGGACATAAAACAGGCTGATGATGATGATGATGATGATGATGATGATGGAGGTGGTGGGCCCCCCCCGAAAAAAAATCCTGGGTACGTGCCTGATCAGATGTATGCGTTAAGAGACAAAGCCGGCAATATCTTTACTAATATGGATGAGATAGTACAAGTGGCTGAGGAGTTCTATAGAGATTTGTACAGTACCAGTGCCACCCACGACGATAATGGAAGAGACAATAGTCTAGAGGAATTCGAAATCCCACAGGTAACGCCGGAAGAAGTAAGGAAAGCCTTGGGAGATATGCAAAGGGGGAAGGCAGCTGGGGAGGATCAGGTAACAGCAGATTTGTTGAAGGATGGTGGGCAGATTGTTCTAGATAAACTGGCCACCCTGTATACGCAATGCCTCATAACGTCGAGCGTACCGGAATCTTGGAAAAATGCTAACATAAACCTAATCCATAAGAAAGGGGACGCCAAAGACTTGAAAAATTATAGACCAATCAGCTTACTGTCCGTTGCCTACAAACTATTTACTAAGGTAATCGCAAATAGAATCAGGAACACCTTAGACTTCTGTCAAGCAAAGAACCAGGCAGGATTCCGTAAAGGCTACTCAACAATAGATCATATTCACACTATCAATCAGGTGATAGAGAAATGTGCGGAATATAACCAACCCTTATATATAGCTTTCATTGATTACGAGAAAGCATTTGATTCTGTCGAAACCTCAGCAGTCATGGAGGCATTACGGAATCAGGTTGTAGACGAGCCATATGTAAAAATACTGAAAAATATCTATAGCGGCTCCACAGCCACCATAGTCCTCCATAAAGAAAGCAACAAAATCCCAATAAAGAATGGCGTCAGGCAGGGAGATACGATCTCTCCAATGCTATTCACAGCGTGTTTACAGGAGGTATTCAGAGACCTGGATTGGGAAGAAATGGGGATAAATGTTAATGGAGAATACCTTAGTAACTTGGGATTCGCTGATGATATTGCCTTGCTTAGTAACTCAGGGGACCAACTGCAATGCATGCTCACTGACCTGGAGAGGCAAAGCAGAAGAGTGGGTCTAAAAATTATTCTGCAGAAAACTAAAGTAATGTTTAACAGTCTCGGAAGAGAACAGCAGTTTACAATAGGCAGCGAGGCACTAGAAGTCGTAAGGGAATACATCTACTTAGGGCAGGTAGTGGCTGCGGATCCGGATCATGAGACAGAAATTATCAGAAGAATAAAAATGGGCTGGGGTGCGTTTGGCAGGCATTCTCAGATCATGAACAGCAGGTTGCCATTATCCCTCAAGAGAAAAGTGTATAATAGCTGTGTCTCACCAGTACTCACCTACGGGGCAGAAACCTGGAGGCTTGCGAAAAGGGTTCTACTCAAATTGAGGACGACGCAACGAGCTATGGAAAGAAAAATGATAGGTGTAACGTTAAGGGATAAGAAAAGAGCAGATTGGGTGAGGGAACAAAGGCGAGTTAATGACATCTTAGTTGAAATCAAGAAAAAGAAATGGGCATGGGCAGGACATGTATTGAGGAGGGAAGATCACCGATGGTCATTAAGGGTTACGGACTGGATTCAAAGGGAAGGGAAGCGTAGCAGGGGACGGCAGAAAGTTAGGTGGGTGGATGAGATTAAGAAGTTTGCAGGGACGGCATGGCCACAATTAGTACATGACCGGGGTTGTTGGAGAAATATGGGAAAGGCCTTTGCCCTGCAGTGGGCGTAACCAGGCTGATGATGATGATGATGATGCCTGCCGTGATTTATCGCTCACGGTCAACGCCGCGGACGCCGACACCGACGCCACCGGTTTTTCTGCGACACGAGCTCCTTAACGCTATCGCGTTAAAAGCAGAACGAATTGTAGATGTTCTTGGCGACCCTGACCTCGACATGCTGGCAGTGCAAGAAACAAATGTTGATGGGGAGGAGCAGACCCGTAGTATAATGCTTCGCTTTACGCCTCGTTATCAGGTGGCAGTGAATCACGCAGTTAGCAAGTCAGCGGGATGCCTACTATTTTCGAAAATGTTAACGGGCCTTGTTGTAGAGAATGTTTATTTATGCAAAAGTGGCACATTGATCGTTGCTGATTTTCATTACAGGGATGTTAGCTGGAGTGTAATATGTATTTACGCACCGAACGGTACATATGAGAGGTAGATATTTTTCAGAGCATTGAGCAGCATCTGTTTAAAGACAAACATGTTGCTATGTTAGAAGATTTTAACTGCATTTTCATAACTCGGGACGAAAGCCACGCGCCCGGGTATAAAGATAGAAGTAGCCAGCTATTGTCACGGTTAATTGCAGAACATGAGGTAGATGATGTAGCAGAATGCCTCGAAGGTACCAGAGAAGTGAAGTTTAAACATTTTGAAAGACTGAGTCACGCTCGCCTTGACCGTATTTATACGTCTGTAGAGATATTACCCTTCTGGACCCGGTATCATGTAGCAACCGCGTCTTTTTTGAACTACTATTTAGTTCAGTGTCTGAAAGGAAGAGAAGGAAAACAACATATTTTCATGGGATTTGTGGAAAATAAACGCAAAGCTTTTCGTCGACGACTGCTTTATTCAAGCTCTGAAAGAGGCGATGAACGAAATGAAAGCAGAACAGTAGCCCATTGTTCGTGCGCAATGGAATTTATGAAAACATCAAAATGAAAGCCATAGAGCGATCTAGCTCACTTAAGTATGAGGAAAAGGTCAAAAAAAAGAAATTTAAGAATGATGCTGGAAAGGCTGGTTAAGCTTGAGGGTCGAGAGCCGGGCAAACTTAAAGACGGCATCCGTAGCAGAAAACAGAAACTCGAAGTCATAGACGAAGAACGCTATGTGGAAAGGCTCATGTGGGCCAGAGCTGGCGCGTGGGCGGCTGCGGAGACGTCCACAAAGCGAGCGCTGGGAATGCCCGCCCGCCGAAAGCACATAACATGCCCGCCTAAAGCACATCGATGTGATAGAAGAAAACCGTGTTGAGATAACAAATACCGAGGGTATTAGTGGCGAGAATTTGGAGTGGTGCCCTCTCGCGAGTGACGTCACGGCCAGGACGCCGCTCACTCCGGCTCGCTCGGCTGCCGCGCGCATTCGTTTTCTTGGTGCATGCTTGGAGTACTGGCGGCTTGAGCCGAACTTACAGAAGGTTATTTCGGATTATTTCTGTTGCCATGCGTGAACCGCAGTTTCTTCTTTGAAACCGCGTCAGCCATGAAAGTTTGCGACTTCGATATCGCAACTATGTAGCGCAGAAGAGGTCTACTGGTCTTGCAATGCATATATGTACGCTGTCCACAAATTTTGCATAAAGATATCGTCTGCAAGTTCAACACGCAAAGTTTTTTATGGTGCTCCTCTAAACACTTAACATTCCCCTATTACCTAGGTATGAGAGACATCACATTTTACATGAAAGAAATACCTTGATATTTGGTTTCAACATTATAAATCCGCGTTAGAAGGACACTGCCCAGCGAAGCTTTTATCATAACTCGTATCATTCTGGTGAGTTGTTTAATGAAATGTGGCAACTGTATTAAGGCCTAAATGGAAGAGATAGGCGCGCATTTTGTTTGAAAAGGTTTGGTACTACTTTCACCGTTCTCTGAAATAGGCACCCAAAAACGCATTGGCTGCTAACACGACGGCGCATCGTGTATAATACATACATACTTCACGAATACCACAACAGCAAGGAGGGGGATCAAGAGCGCGCTCGGACTACCAAACTACACACGCACCGACCGACTCCTGCAGTTGGGTATTCATGATACCCTGGAAGAGATTGCAGAAGCACAAGAAAGGGCACAGATTCTCAGGCTCTCCGGCACCAGGGCGGGCAGACGACTCCTAACTGAGATGGGCGTCCCCCCGGCCACTGTCGAAGACGCCTACCAAGGCCTACCGAAAGAGCAGAAAGATAACATCATCATATCGCCCGCCCCGCGCAATATGCATCCCCAGCGCAACGTAGAAAGAAGGAAGGCCAGAGCGGTGGCGCTCCTACGCCGCGCAACAGAACTCCCTGGAGGCAGCTGCTTCGTTGACGCGGCCCAGTATGGCAACAGCGACAATTTCACGGTAGTGTCTATCAACCAAAGGGGTTCGACCGTTAACGCGGCTTCGCTACGAAGCACGTCGTCGCGTGCGGCGGAGCAAGTGGCCATTGCCTTGGCCCTCCTGGATGACGGACACGCCAATATCTTCAGCGACTCCAGGGCAGCCATCCGCGCCTTCTGCGTCGGCGCCGTGTGTAAGGAAGCCTGTCGCATCCTCGACGGCAAAAGCATCACCACCCACACTCTCACGTGGTTCCCCGCTCACATGGGATCCATCGCCGGAGGCCCCACAAACCTCAACGAGCTGGCTCACTCCAAGGCGCGAGGTCTCACTTTCCGCGACCATGGAGAACTCCAACGCCGGCCCGCAGCGGTGGAGAATAGAGATCAACCGACCACATATAACGAAATTGCGCAGCACTTTTATCTCGGCAGGAGAGAGTTTCCCTTCCACACAAGAAGTTAAATAGAGCGCAGGCATTGACCCTCAGATTACTGCAAACAGGCTCATATCCCACTCCGGCTTTATTCCACAAAATTTATCCCTACACCTATGCCACTAGTTCTTGCAGGCATTGCAATGACATCGCTAGCCTAGATCATATGCTCTGGCGTTGCCCCTCGTTACGAGGCACAGAAGAAATCAATGAAGACAAGTGGCTCTCCGCTATCAAGAGCCCTGATGCCGGGGTGCAACTATGGGCTGTCCAGAGGGCCCACGATGCGGCGGTCGGGCAAGGCCTGACTGTCCCAACGTGGGAGCGGCCCGCAGCGCGCTGAGTCGCGTACCTTAGGACCTTATTAAAGTTTCGCATCCATCCATCCATCCAATCACATGAAAGAAAAATTCGTGTTTAAGATCTATAAGCAACCAAATGCAAGCGATGAAATGTGTCGTATTGACCCTCAGTAGCTTTTATCGACGATATGGCACGCCCCTCCCGCAACGGAAGCAACCGACTGTCGTTATGGTGATGCGCGCATTGTTCGCGAAACCCAGCAGTTCACTACAACTTCTAATTGAAATCATGAAGTAGCTCTTTACAGCTCCAATTACCTTGCCTACAGCATACTCGAGGCACTACAGCACAGCTTAGGCTTCATTGAAATGGAAAATGCAAACACATTCGGCCTCAGCATGTCTCGATGCTGCGTTGTTTATTTACACAGACTAAAAACTATTTGCTTCGTCAGTCCATAAAATAAAACCTCGCATCATCATCATCATCATCATCAGCCTGGTTACGCCCACTGCAGGGCAAAGGCCTCTCCCATATTTCTCCAACAACCCCGGTCATTTACTAATTGTGGCCACGCCGTCCCTGCAATCTTCTTAATCTCATCCGCCCACCTAACTTTCTGCCGTCCCCTGCTACGCTTCCCTTCCCTTGGAATCCAGTCCGTAACCTTTAATGACCACCGGTTATCTTCCCTCCTCCTTACATGTCCTGCCCATGCCCATTTCTTTTTCTTGATTTCAACTAAGATGTCATTAACTCGCATTTGTTCCCACACCCAATCTGCTCTTTTCTTATCCCTTAACGTTACACCTATCATTCTTCTTTCCATAGCTCGTTGCGTCGTCCTCAATTTGAGTAGAACCCTTTTCGTAAGCCTCCAGGTTTCTGCCCCGTAGGTGAGTACTGGTAAGACACAGCTATTATACACTTTTCTCTTGAGGGATAATGGCAACCTGCTGTTCATGATCTGAGAATGCCTGCCAAACGCACCCCAGCCCATTTTTATTCTTCTGATAATTTCTGTCTCGTGATCCGGATCCGCAGTCACTACCTGCCCTAAGTAGATGTATTCCCTTACGACTTCTAGTGCCTCGCTGCCTATTGTAAACTGCTGTTCTCTTCCGAGACTGTTAAACATTACTTTAGTTTTCTGCAGATTAATTTTTAGACCCACTCTTCTGCTTTGCCTTTCCAGGTCAGTGAGCATGCATTGCAGTCGGTCCCCTGAGTTACTAAGCAAGGCAATATCATCAGCGAATCCCAAGTTACTAAGGTATTCTCCATTAACATTTATCGCCATTTCTTCCCAATCCAGGTCTCGGAATACCTCCTGTAAACACGCTGTGAATAGCATTGGAGAGATCGTATCTCCCTGCCTGACGCCTTTCTTTATTGGGATTTTGTTGCTTTCTTTATGGAGGACTACGGTGGCTGTGGAGCCGCTATAGATATTTTTCAGTATTTTTACATATGGCTCGTCTACACCCTGATTACGTAATGCCTCCATGACTGCTGAGGTTTCGACAGAATCAAATGCTTTCTCGTAATCAATGAAAGCTATATATAAGGGTTGGTTATATTCCGCACATTTTTCTATCACCTGATTGATAGTGTGAATATGATCTATTGTTGAGTAGCCTTTACGGAATCCTGCCTGGTCCTTTGCTTGACAGAAGTCTAAGGTGTTCCTGATTCTATTTGCGATTACCTTAGTAAATAGTTTGTAGGCAACGGACAGCAAGCTGATTGGTCTATAATTTTTCAAGTCTTTGGCGTCCCCTTTCTTATGGATTAGGATTATGTTAGCGTTTTTCCAAGATTCCGGTACGCTCGACGTTATGAGGCATTGCGTATACAGGGTGGCCAGTTTCGCTAGAACAATCTGCCCACCATCCTTCAACAAATCTGCTGTTACCTGATCCTCCCCAGCTGCCTTCCCCCTTTGCATATCTCCCAAGGCTTTCTTTACTTCTTCCGGCGTTACCTGTGGGATTTCGAATTCCTCTAGACTACTTTCTCTTCCATTATCGTCGTGGGTGGCACTGGTACTGTACAAATTTCTATAGAACTCCTCAGCCACTTGTACTATCTCATCCATATTAGTAATGATATTGCCGGCTTTGTCTCTTAACAAATACATCTGATTCTTGCCAATTCCTAGTTTCTTCTTCACTGTTTTTAGGCTTCCTCCGTTCCTGAGAGCATGTTCAATTCTATCCACATTATACTTCCTTAGGTCAGCTGTCTTACGCTTGTTGATTAACTTCGAAAGTTCTGCCAGTTCCATTCTAGCTGTAGGGTTAGAGGCTTTCATACATTGGCGTTTCTTGATCAGATCTTTCGTCTCCTGCGATAGTTTACTGGTATCCTCCCTACCGGCGTTACCACCGACTTCCATTGCACACTCCTTAATGACGTCCACAAGATGGTCGGCGCTGCGGCGACAGGTAGCGGCCTGGTGATGGCGAACGCGACGGTCGTCGAGAGCTCCACTGAGTAGCCGCGAGGTAGTCAGCGATATCGCGAGGGCGTTCACCTTGCTGCGGGCGCGGAGCGTTGACGGCGAAACTTCGCAGTCCTATTTCCCGGTATGGACATCGTCGGTAGACGTGACCCGCTTCCCCGCAATGGTAGCAGAGCGGGCGGTAGTCAGGAGCGCGCCCAACGTCGGTCTTCCTCGGGTAGCTCCGCTGGGCGACGGGTGGGCGCGCTGTCGGCGGCGGCGGCGGCGTACGACGGAATTGCGTCGTTGCAGGGCCCTGGCGTGGTCGCGGAGGGGGACCTTGACGGCGTGCGACGGCTGCGTATGTCATCGCTTCTGGCTGGGGCTGTGGTAATTGTGGTTGCAGCTCGGGAACTCCAAGTGATCGGTGCACCTCTTCTTTCACGATGTCGGCGATCGAAGCCACTTGGGGCTGCGACGAAGGCGGGACCTTGCGCAGTTCTTCGCGCACAATGGCCCTGATGGTCTCCTGAAGATTGTCGGAATCGAGTCCTTGGATGGCGTACTGCGGCGTGAGCCCCTGGCGGTTTTATTGCCGGGTGCGCATCTCCAGAGTTTTCTCGATCGTCGATGCCTCTGCTGAAAACTCAGCTACGGTCTTCGGCGGGTTACGGAAAAGTCCTGCGAAAAGTTCTTGCTTGACACCCTGCATCAGGAAGCGGACTTTTTTCTCCTCTGGCATTTCTGGCTCGGCATGCCGGAAAAGACGGGCTCCTCCGTGAAGATCTCCTCCGTGAAGATCGCGATCGTCTCGTTTGGCAGCTGCACTCTGGTATCTAGTAGTGCTTGGGCTCGCACGTTTCGTACGACGCTTGTAAACGTTTGCAAGAAGCCGCTTTGGAACAGGTCCCACGTCGTTAAGGTGGCTTCCCGATTTTCGAACCAGGTCCTGGCGGCGTCTTCCAGTGCGAAATAGACACGCAGCAGCTTGTCGTCGCTGTCCGAACTGTTAAACGTAGCGACCCTCTCATACGTCTCAAGCCAGGTTTCCGGGGCCTCGATTGTTGATCCGCGGGACGTCGGAGGTTCCCTGGGCTGCTGCAGCACGATAGAGGACGCTGGGGCTGCTATTGGGGTTGCCTTGGCCACAATCTTCTTGGTCTTCTCAGGTAGAAGTCCGTGCTCCGGGGGCAGCTGTTGAAGACGGTGGCTTGCTCGATGCTCCGGGACTACGTTGGTGTTCTCTTTGCGGTCCGGGCTTGGATCACGGCTTGTCGGGGGCGTCCGGTGCATGAACGAAAAGCACCTCCACAAGATGTCACAAGAACAACAAGAAGGTAGTTGGCGCGGACTGGTGAAAAGTTCTTCTTCACGAGGAGATTGTTTTGAAGCGTGAAGGAAGATAGTCCGCGCTTAAGTGCCCTGGGGAAAACGTCGGTGTGCCCTTCCAAATATTCCACCAGGCCTTTTAGCTCCTGGTCTGCCCGTTGCTGTTCAGCGAAGTTTTCCGCGCTTATCATGCCAAGGAAGGCGTCGTCATCTTCGTCATCTTGCGGCGGCGGGTCAATGGGGGCGCGTGATAGGCAATCGGCATCGGAGTGTTTTCGTCCGGACTTGTAGGTTACAGTGATGTCGTATTCTTGTAGTCTGAGGCTCCACCGCGCCAGTCGTCCTGAAGGATCCTTTATACTCGCTAGCCAACACAACGCGTGATGGTAACTGACGACTTTGAATGGCCTGCCATAAAGATAAGGGTGAAATTTAGCTGTAGCCCAAATGATGGCGAGGCATTCCTTTTCGGTCGTAGAATAGTTGCCTTCCGCTTTTGACAGCGACCGGCTAGCGTAAGATATCACCTGTTCGACTCCGTTTTTCCTCTGGACTAGAACGGCACCGAGGCCTAGGCTACTGGCGTCAGTATGGATTTCTGTATCGGCGTACTCGTCGAAGTGGGCAAGTACCGGCGGTGACTGCATGCGTCGTTTGAGTTCTTCAAATGCGTCGGCCTGCGGCGTTTCCCACTTGAACTCAACATCACATTTAGTTAGACGTGTCAACGGCTCGGCGATGCGTGAAAAGTCCTTGACAAAGCGCCTGTAGTAGGCACACATGCCAAGGAATCTACGCACTGCCTTCTTGTTGTTCCGTCAGGACTTCGTCCAGAAGTATTCCACGCCCTACATGACGATCCGACCACTGGACACCTCGGTTTTTCCCGGACACTCTCGAGGATACAACAAAAGTATTATTGGCCGCGCCTGACCGCCGACGTCGCCCATTATGTCAGAACATGCCGAGACTGTCAGCGACGTAAGATACCGCCGACAAGGCCAGCCGGATTACTACAGCCAATCGAGCCTCCTTGCCGACCATTCCAGCAGATCGGGATGGACTTGCTGGGACCCTTTCCGACGTCAACAACCGGAAATAGGTGGATCGTCGTGGCGACAGACTACCTCACCCGCTTCGCTGAAACTAAAGCACTGCCGAAAGGTAGCGCAGCCGAAGTGGCGAATTTTTTTGTCGAAAACATCCTGCTTCGACATGGCGCCCCAGAAGTCTTCGTCACCGACAGAGGAACGGCCTTTACAGCGGAGCTCACCCAAGCCATTCTGAAATACAGTCAGACAAGGCACAGGAGGACCACGGCCTACCACCCGCAGACGAATGGTCTTACGGAGCGGCTGAACAAGACCCTCGCCGACATGCTAGCGATGTACGTCGACGTCGAACACAAGACCTGGGATGCTGTCCTGCCGTACGTAACATTTGCTTACAACACGGCGGTGCAAGAAACAACACAGATCACGCCGTTTAAGCTGGTTTACGGCAGGAACCCGACGACGACGCTCGACGCCCTGCTGCCCCACGTCACTGACGAAGAGAATGTTGACGTCGCTAGCTATCTCCAGCGCGCTGAAGAAGCCCGACAGCTCGCCCGCCTACGGATCAAGAACCAACAGAGGACCGACAGCCGACACTACAACCTCCGACGACGCGTTGTTGAGTACCAGCCCGGCGACCGTGTTTGGGTTTGGACACCGATACGCCGACGAGGACTCAGTGAGAAACTACTCCGACGCTATTTCGGACCCTGCAAGGTCATCCGACGTATTGGCGCTCTGGACTATGAGGTCGTGCCAGACGGCATTTCGCATTCACAGCGGCGCCGCGCACGATCTGAAGTGGTCCACGTGGTGCGCCTTAAACCCTTTTACGGACGCTGACGAAATTCCTTATTTTTTGTTGTTGTTTTCTTTGCTACGGGTGTTTTTATTTCGCTTGTAAGTAGCATCGGGTCGATGCTTTTTAAGAAGGGGGTATTGACACGTGTACTTATCTTTATCGGGCGACCACGTTTCGCCGCTTAACAACTGTAATCGCACAGCGAGGGACGCGCCTGTATGTATCCGGTGTTTCTGGAAAGTTATCGATGCTTCTACCCGGCTGTCTGTTGTCGCCGAACCTTGTGTTATCTGATTTCATCGCGTAACGCGAATGGTGTAGAACTTTGTGGAAGGCACACGGGTCCGAACGATTAGTCTGGAACATTCGACGACTGCTCTGTAAAAGCCGACGCGCTTGACCCGCTGATCAGATTTACGACGATCGCCGACTGTGTTCGCCGCTCTCGTTGTGCTTTAAGTGTAGCGTGTTTTGTGGGCACAGGTTCGCCCAATAAAAGCTAGTTTTTGCCTTTCACAGTATTGCTACTGTGTTCTTTGACGTCACGACCACGTGACAATATCCTAAATATGTGCCACACTACTAATGAATGGGCCTTCGGCTTCTTGCTGGCTGCAGCAAACCGGTCCAAAAGGCATATTTCACTCAAATATTTGGCCGGAGCAGCCTGTGTCAGTTCTCCAAACAGTTGCATTTTGTGTGTTCGTCAAGCAAGAAGCACCAGTAAATTGTTCAAGTGAGTTGAATGTGTAGCGCGGAAAGGGAATAAATAGTGGTTCATTCCTTTCTGTGTGCTGCAAACAGCCGTAAACCTCAATCAGCTTTGCTTCAAGTTACCGCCACTTAAATTTAACCGGTGAAGAACAGCTTAATTTTCAGAACCAGTTAAAAACGCAAGTGGTGCTGGCCGAATCTAAACAGCAGTGGTAGTTAAGTCATCGTGTTACTGCCGAGGGTTTCTGTGAATAGAAAAATTCGATATTAAACCGTGAACTATACATCGTGAGTAAACAAGTTTTAGCGGCTTAAAATCAAGATAAATGTTGTAGAAGTCATATATAGTCAGCGTTTAATTGTGGCACGCATATTGCACCATGGCGGGTATGAAATCTTAACTGGATTCTTATGGTCTGTGCTTTTGCGGCTATGCTTTTATTATTCACGTGATCTACCACTGCAAAGCGTGGACCTGTGCATGAAAAGCCCGTTATGTGCTGGTCTGAGCTACCTCGGGTGGCACTATAGCATTGCCTTCGAGAACTGTATTGTCGTCTAGGAAATAAGCCCCTTGATTACATTTTCGCGAACGAAGACATCGTAAAATATATATGTGAGAGGCCTCTCATAAGTATACAAGCATTGGGAACGAGAGAGAAGAAATGTAAACACTGCAGAAGGCGTCCGAACACCGCCGAAACAGTAGCAGATGACAGGCGCGTGTCCGTGCCCTGACGTCACGCGAGCGGCGCTCGCAGCGCCCCTCTAGGTCGTTCTCAGGGCTAATAGGCCTGGCGCTTTTTCGATTCTATGAAGGGCTATTTACCCATAAATCAGTAGATGTAGAAGGTTTTAAAACAACCTTCTTGGAACGCATGCCGCGGCTGTCCGAAGAAAGAAAAGCGGCTCTCGAAGCACCGATATCAATAGCACAAATAGAAAATTCGATAGATCTTAACCCTGGCAAGTCGCCCGGGCTAGATTGCCCGAGCGCGGCATTCTGCAAAACATTGAAACATAACCTTTCCTCTGAGTTTAGTGGTGTTTTTGATGAGACATTTGAGTTGGGATCGTTGCCCCTGTCATTCTCCCAAGCACACACCTGCTCATTCCAAAAACAGAACAAAAAGGTAAGCTAAGACTTGTGACCTCATACAGACCAGTTTCATTAAGTAACTGTGATTGTAATATATTTACAAAAATATTGGCTAGTAGACTACAGACAGTTATGACGCAGATTGTGGGATCCCATCAAGCCTGTGGTATTTAGGGTCGCTCCATTTTTACTAATATTCATTCTATGAGGTGTGTGCTTGAGCGTTGTGATGCCTATCGGTCGGCTATCGCAGTCCTTCAGCTTGACCTAGAAAAGGCATTCGATTGTGTACCTCATGCCATTTTGTTTGCTATACTTCAACATGTTAATTTAGGCTCAATCATCACGAACGGAATACCCATACACTCTAAGAAAAAGCCCGGGGAAAAGGGGAATGGGCGCTTTGGGCCCTCAAGGGACTAACTGCACGAATGTGCATGCCATGTACCCATTTTGGAGAGTAAGTGGTTAGTCCATGGTCGGTAAGAGAGCAACGGGAGGACGAACGACAATTACCCCTGATGCACCCTGCTCTACCGTGTCGTGGAGTGATGCTGCGAAAACAGTATTGTCTATAAATCATGAATAGTTCGGTGTTCGTGCAATCTCTATTGAACTGCATGCAAAGTAGCACTTTGTCTCTTTGTGAGAAAAGTGCGTGAAATTTAAAAGATGGAATGTGAAGAGCCATGATCTTCGTGCGCACACCATAAGTGAGCGATACAAATTAAACGCGCAAGTCATTGATATATTGCTAGATATTCTTGGTCAATAGTACCGTTCCGTTCCAAGGAGATTACAAACTTTACTGAAGCTCGAGCGGGACGCGCTAAGTAAGAGAAATTGGCCTTCTTTGTCGTCTTCGGCGCCCTATTTGAGCCCGCTCACGTATACGTCGCATAGTGCCTCAGTTTATATCGCACTAAGAATAATCGGGCAGACCTCTCTTTGCAGTCGCTTATGGCTGCAAGTACACTCAACGTTAGACTCTCCCCGCATAGCATACACAAAATGCGGAGTGTGCGTCAAGGCTGCCCAGGGAGTCCGCTCTTATTTTCTATTAGTATTGAAACGTTGTGCGTCGCAATAATCGAAAATGATCGGGTTCATGGCCTCCGATTACAGGCGTCGGAGGTAGCTCTTGGTGTGCGCTGATGATATAGCTGTGTGCTGTACGGAAAAAGAGTGTCTGCTGGAGACTGTTGCATTTTTAAGAAGGTTTGGAGAGCCGAGGGGGAGCTTTGTGAATTGGGGAAAGTGCCTGGGGTTCTGGCATGGCGAGTGGCCGTCAGCCCCCGACACATTGGCTAACGTGAAGGGAGTTGAGACCCCAGTAAAGTATCTCGGTGTTCCCCTTGAATATATTATAAGAAAACTGATGATTTATGGCTAGGAAATGTGAAAGAAACATGAAAAAGGGCGGAGAGGCGGAAGGGTACACACCTCTCAATTATAGCCAGAGCTACAGTGTGCAATTTATTTTTTGTTAGTAAATTATGGTATATTTTGCAAGTGTTGTATTGTTCTTGATTGTATGTACAGAAGTTGCATCGAGTGTTTGCTGTCTTTATTTGGGCGTCCAGCTGGGAACGATGCAGCCGCACGTATCTTTTTCGGCGAGTGATAGAAGGGGGCCTGGGTTTGGCACACCATTTCGTGTGACAGATATGTCAATAGATTTTTCTCTTTCGTCACGTCAACCACCAGTTCTTAAGTACGGTGTCAAGTGAGACTGTGTTTGGCCTTAACAGAGTTTGTTATCAGCAGTCAAATAATACCTGGTACTCTATTCGGGTTCCTTCAACAGATAGCAGCGAGTGTCCGTTTTGTGTCAGTACGGTTTTCGAATGATTATCTGTTCAGTACAAAAACAACGAAATTATGCAGTGACCTGTGTGATAGTTATTTTTCCATGCCGATTTACAGAACCGTATATAGTAGAGTATTTACAAAGTATTTACTAAGCAAATAGAACCAGGAACACCTTAGACCTCTTTCTAACAAAGGGCCAGGCAAGATTTTGTACACGCTACTCAACAATAGACCATAATCACACTTTCAATCAAGTGATAGAGTAACGTGCGGAATATAACCAACGCTTATGTATACTTTTCATTGATTACGAGAAAGCGTTTGATTCAGTCGAAACCTCAGCAGTCATGGAGGCATTGCGGAATCAGGGTGTAGACGACCCGTATGTAAAAATACGGAAAGATATCTATAGCGGCTCTACAGCCACCGCAGTCCTCCATAAAGAAAGGAACAAAATCCCAATAAAGAAAGGCGTCAGGCAGGGAGATACGATCTCTCCAATGCTATTCACAGCGTATTTATAGGACGTATTCGGAGAGGTGGACTTGGAAGAACTGGGGATCAGAGTTAACGGAGAATAGCTTAGTAACTTGCGATTCGCTGCTGATAATGCCTTGCTTAGTAACTCAGGGGACAAATTGCAATGCACGCTCACTGACCTGTAGAGGCAATGCAGAAGGGTGGATCTCAAAATTAATCTGCAGAAAACTAAAGTAATGTTTAATCGTCTCGGAAGAGAACCACAGTTTACGATAGGTAGCGAGGCACTGGAAGTGGTAAGGGAATACATCTACTTAGGGCAGGTAGTGACGGTGGATCCGGATCATGAGACGGAAATAATCAGAAGAATAAGAATGGGCTGGGGTGCATTCAGCAGGCATTCTCAGATCACAAACAGCACGTTGCCATTATTCCTCAAGAGAAAACTGTATAACAGCTGTGTCTTAACAGTACTCACGTACGGGGCAGAAACCTGGAGTCTTACAAAAAAGGGTTCTACTTAAATTGAGGACGATGCAAAGAGCTATGGAAAGAAGAATGATGGGTGTAACGTTAAGGAATCAGAAAAGAGCAGATTGGGTGGGGGAACAAACGCGAGGTAATGACATCTTAGTTGGAATCAAGAAAAAGAAATGGGCATGGGCAGGACGTGTAATCAGGAGGGAAGATTACCCATGGTCATTTAGGGTTACGGAGTGGATTCCAATGGAAGGGAAGCGTAGCAGGGGGCGACAGAAAGTTAGGTGAGCTGATGAGATTAAGAAGTTTGCAGGGACAACATGGCCACAATTAGCACATGACTGGGGTAGTTGGAGAAATATGGGAGAGGCCTTTGCCCTGCGTTGGGCTTAACCCGGCTGCTGCTGCTGCTGCTGATGATGATGATACAGTAGAGGGCGTAGTAATAGCATTTTAAAACACATAAAATAATGCACGTGCAGCCAGGAGTGAAATATTTGTTCAAGCTTCAGACTGGAACTCTGACAGAACGTTTTCGGGAGAACACGGGTTTAGGTGCCATGGGGTTCCACGTGTTCGATTTGCAAAAAAAAAAAAAGCAGTTGACCATTTTTTCCTGCAATGTTGGGAGGGACTGTTCTTTTGGCATGTCCTCCAATGAACCATAAAGAAAGATTTCCCGTTAGATCCGCATATCAAATTTCTGCCGTTACATAATGAGGACGGGGTCCCATTTGACCTCGTCATGCTGACAGGCCTCTACGGTCTATGGCGAGACCGAATGGAAGGCTTCTATTGTGACTCAGACACGTGGCCTGTGCGCCTGCATTTCGGTGAACACATGTCGCGTTCTATTGAAGTACAAAAAGGACAAGTTGTTGTACCTGAGTGCCTACCGAGGATAGAAGCATTGGCATACCTAAAAGAATTTTAATAGACAAAGTCAGCCAAATCGTGCAGGCCGCTGTGTAACAGCATGTTTCTTTTTCTCCATGATGCGTGGAATAATTTCTTAATTTTGTTTCTTCTTGTTTATGTTGCTGATAAGATGTAGGAGTATGTGAAAATGTCGAGAACTGGCAAAAAAAAGAAACAAATCCTCAGTGTTAGTGCACGATACTTAGTGCACGATACTTAGTGGTTAGTGCACGATACTTATACGACACTGCTCTTGACCCATGGCGGGGTTGTGAGTTCGAGCCTCACCTGGGGAAAGCTTTTTATAGTCACCATTCACGAATTAAGTCATCATACGCGCGCACATTAATTGATACATTGCTACCAGATATTTTCTCACTTAGGCTATCTGCTGCACTCAAACATCAGTGGCGCATTCCACTTCTGGCCGCCGTAGTGCACGGAGGTGGTTGGCAAGAGCGCTGTCGCAGCGCGATCAGCGGACCAGCAAGGCTGCGGTTCTAGGTTTTTCGCCAACGAGGACTGAGATTATCGGGTGCTACTGCCTGAACTACGAACAGGACGACTTGTTACCAATACTTTATTTTTGCATGCTGATGTGCGTGGAAAGACCATGCCGGGCCGAAAACTTCCATGACATGCTGTCAGCCATGGGACTGCTGTCTGACGTTGTCTGCCCCTTGGGGCGTATCGAATGAGCCACGTGTGGGCTGCGACTTTCAAAATTGGTGACGGAGTGAAATAATTGCTACGGGCAAAGGACTTGAATGTAAAGGATAGACCATGCATCGTCATCGACCCTGGAAATGATGCAATGGACCTCAAGCTACATTGGATGCTGTGCGACATGCCGGACGAGGACATTCGTGAAGCCCTGGCGCCTTACGGCCGAGTCACGGACGTGGTGAAAGAGCGCTGGCGGGTGCATGGCCTCCAAGGTAAAATTTCTTCAACGTGCCTGGTTACTTTTTACCGAGGAAGGGTCTTCGGGCGGACGACGTGCCTTATCAGTTACGGATAGTCATCGAGGAAGCTCTCATGGGGATTCCTGGAAGAGCATCGCTGTGCCTTCGTTGCCGCTACATAGGACACATCCGGCGTGACTGCCGCATCCCGCGCTGCGCACGTTGTCATCGTCACGGCCATGAAGAGTCGCAGTGCGTGAGGACATACCCAAGCGTCACGGGGCCGATGGCTGCGGATGAAAGCGGTGGACTTCTTATGGATGAAGTAGATGCCGAGTAAGCCTCTGCTAGAAGCATCAACGAGGCGAAGGCTGCAGCGACACAACCACCGAAACTGCAGAGGCAAATGACTGGCGGAGCGGGGGGTGTTGCTGGAACGCCTTCGCGACCTGTGAGCAAGGACTCGGCCGTCGATATACATAAGCAGGACACCACAACTGAAGAAACGCCTGACGTCTCGACTACGGCAGCAGCTGATAACGAAGCAATGGACGTTACCAGTGCATTGCAACCGCAGTTTAAAAACTATCAGCGAGATAGCCAGGCACGACTGGACAGAGCTTATATCTCGTTGGATCTTGTGCGTCTGTGCGATAACTATGTTGTGCAGCCGATGTCCTTTCGCGATGACAGTATAGTGTGGTTTACACTCGGTGCCAAGAAAAAGAAGCCGGGTTTCAATTGGGCACTTCAAAAATTTAACGAAAATCACTTGAGTGATGACAGATTTGTAAACGATGTAAAGCTCGAGATTAACAACTTCTTGAGTAATAAGAGTGTAGGTTGGGCAGAAGTATAGGAGGACTTCAAGGTTCACGTGGAAAATATTCACAATTGAAACAGGAATTATTAGACGATACAATGAAAAAATAAAGAAAATGAGCTACAAAAGGAACTCAATTTTCTTATTTTCATGGACAGCACGGAACCTGGAAAATTTCGTGAGGAAATCAGAACAGTTAAAAAAGCGATGGAAGCTACCAACATGGAAAAATATAGAGCAGCTATTATTCGGACATGGGTGGAAAGGCTGTGGGATGATGGAACGCCGAATAAACGCGCTATTGCCGGGAGAAAGAGCTACGCAAGGAAAGATGAAATAAGGCAATAATTATCGTGATGAGGTTACTTACGACATGAATATGATTGAACAGGCCTTTACGGAACATTACCCGCCACGGTTACGACACGGTTGTAGTGGCTACGGTGTCGGGCTACTGAGCACAAGGTCGCAGGATCAGATCCCGGCCACGACGGCAGCATTTCGATGGGGGCGAAATGCGAAAACACCCGTGTACTTAGATTTAGATGCACGTTAAAGAACCACAGGTGGTCGAAATTTCCGGAGTCCCCCACTACGGCGTGCCTCATCATCAGAAAGTGGTTTTGGCACGTAAAACCCCATAATGTTTTTACGGAACATTACCGCACACTGTGCGGTGTCCCGTTGCACGTGGCAGCTGAGTTCGAAGCACGTTTCGTAAATGCTATGCCGCGTGTTGATGACGAGGTAAAAGCCAGTCTCGAGGAACCGATAAGCGCGCGAGAAATATAACAGGCGATCGATTAACTGCCTGCAGGCAAATCACCCGGTTCCGACGGCTTAGGAGCCGCGTTTTATAAGGCATTTGCACCTGGGCTTGCTCAAGTGTTGGGGCATGTATACACTGAGGCATATGAAAATATGCTCTCGCCACCTTCTTTGTGTTCTAGAGTGTTGCGACGCTTTCGCTAGACGGGTTGCTTTGTTGCAGCTCGACCTGGCGAAAGCCTTCGCCCGCGTGTCCCACGAAGCTGTTTTTTTAAAATAAGTTAATGTCGGAAAAGTTCTTTTAGATGGGGTCAGAATGGCCTACGACCAATGTACGACGCAGATTATAATCAATAAATTCATCAGCGCTAAGCTTTCACTGAGATCTTCTCTCAGACAAAGCTGTCCTCTAAGCCCATTGCTTTTTGCATTGTACCTCCAGCCTTTCTGTTTAGCAGTGCTACGCAACAGCAACATTCGATGATTTAAGCCACAGCTTTTTTAAGTCAAAGTACTGGTATACGTTGATGACGTCGTAGTCTTCTGCGAGGATCGTGAGAGCGTTCTTAAAGTTGTACGTCTTGTAAAAAAATATTGGCAACAATCTGGATTTCAGATCAATTGGGAAAAGAGCATCAGTATATTGGGCATTGGGACAGTCAAGCTGCTCATTTTACAAATATCCGGTGGTCAGCAACGCCAGCTAAGCATTTGGGTGTGCCGCTCGAGCACTATAGCTGATAGAATGACTGAAAAAGCAAAGGAGTGGCATGGTCGAGATTTATCAATCTTTGGACGCGCTTCGGTGTGAAACCTTCTTTTAGTAGCGAAAGTGTGGTATGTTTTGCAAGTCTTATCAATGTGTCGTTCAAATGTGCAAAAAAATGCACCATGTTTTTGCCGTATTCAGATGGGCTTCTAGTTGGGAGAGGATAAGCAGAACCAGTTTGTTTCGTTCAGCCCGCAGTGGTGGGCTAGGTCTGTCGCATTTGTTGATCGGACAAATTGTGCCTCGTCTTTTCTCGCGATTCGACAAATTATTTTCTGCACACAGGGATTCAAGTCCGAATGGAGAAAGCACTGCCGCAATATCCTTAACCAACGCCAGTCTGAAGACTGCGCCCATTGGTGGACGCTCGTCGACATCCGCCATTGGAAGGCAAATGTCGCTGACTTCTAAAGTTGCACCCAATTAAACCGTGCGTAGGCAGAATTATTCAGCCCTCTACCTTTCGATGTTGGAATTTTTTCGGGGAAGATAGGTGAAGAAGAGGTGCAGCGGTGGCCTAGAGGTAGAACACCCGCCTCGCGTGCAAGAGGTCCGTGGTTCGAATCCCGGTGCCGGCAATTTTCCACCGGATAGTGAGTGAGTGAGTGAAAAACTTTATCAGCTCTAGATTCGCTGGTCTTCTGCGGTCTTCAGATGGAATCGTCCACCGGATAAAAAAAAATCCGCGTGTTGGTAAAATTGCACAAACAGGCCTGGAGTGTGGCCTGATCCCGGTGACCAGAATCGGTAACGCACTCCCTCAGCAGAGCAGGATTGGCCACCCTGGTGCAGTACTTGGCCACAACCTCCTATATGAACACAACAATCAAACCCCGGCCCTCAATCCCCAGCAGCTGCGCAGCAACTGACCACGGCGGCGGTCAGACCTGCGACGCAGCAGACGGTGCTAAGAATCACTGGCTCCGGACAGGCCGCCATTGGAATATGAACCTGGCAACGTTTAACGCTAGAACGTTATCTAGTGAAGCGAGTCTAGCAGTGCTATTGGAGGAATTAGAGGGCAGTAAATGGGATATAATAGGGCTCAGTGAAGTTAGGAGGCCAAAAGAAGCATATACAGTGCTAAAAAGCGGGCACGTCCTGTGCTACCGGGGCTTAGCGGAGAGAAGAGAACTAGGAGTCGGATTCCTGATTAATAAGAATATAGCTGGTAACATACAGGAATTCTATAGCATTAACGAGAGGGTGGCAGGCCTTGTTGTGAAACTTAATAAGAGGTACAAAATGAAGACTGTACAGGTCTACGCCCCTACATCCAGTCATGATGACGAGGAAGTCGAAAGCTTCCATGAAGACGTGGAATCGTCGATGGGTAGAGTGAAAACCAAATACACTATACTAATGGGCGACTTTAATGCCAAGGTAGACAAGAAGCAGGCTGGAGACAAAGCAGTGGGGGAATATGGCATAGGCACTAGGAATAGCAGGGGAGAGTTATTAGTAGAGTTTGCGGAACAGAATAATATGAGGATAATGAATACCTTCTTCCGGAAGCGGGATAGCCGAAAGTGGACGTGGAGGAGCCCGAACGGCGAGACTAGAAATGAAATAGACCTCATACTCTGCGCTAACCCTGGCATCATACAAGATGTGGATGTGCTCGGCAAGGTGCGCTGCAGTGACCGCAGGATGATAAGAACTCGAATTAACCTAGACCTGAGAAGGGAACGGCAGAAACTGGTACATGAGAAGCCGATCAATGAGTTAGCGGTAAGAGGGAAAATAGAGGAATTCCAGATCAAGCTACAGAACAGGTACTCGGCTTTAACTCAGGAAGAGGACCTTAGTGTTGAAGCAATGAACGACAATCTTGTGGGCATCATTAAGGAGTGTGCAATGGAAGTCGGTGGCAACTCCCTTAGGCAGGATACCAGTAAACTATCACAGGAGACGAAAGATCTGATCATGAAACGCCAATGTATGAAAGCCTCTAACCCTACAGCTAGAATAGAACTGGCAGAAGTTTCGAAGTTAATCAACAAGCGTAAGACAGCTGACATAAGGAAGTATAATATTGATAGAATTGAACATGGTCTCAGGAACGGAGGAAGCCTAAAAACAGTCAAGACGAAACTAGGAATTCGCAAGAATCAGATGTATGCGTTAAGAGACAAAGCCGGCAATATCATAACTAATATGGATGATATAGTTCAAGTGGCTGAGGAGTTCTATAGAGATTTATACAGTACCAGTGGCACCCACGACGATAATGGAAAAGAAAGTAGTCTAGAGGAATGCGAAATCCCAAAGGTAACGCCGGAAGAAGTAAAGAAAGCCTTAGGAGATCTGCAAAGGGGAAAGGCAGCTGGGGAGGATCAGGTAACAGCAGATTTGTTGAAGGATGGTGGGCAGATTGTTCTAGAGAAACTGGCCACCCTGTATACGCAATGCCTCATGACCTCGAGCGTACCGGAATCTTGGAAGAAGGCTAGCATAATCTTAATCCATAAGAAACGGGACGCCCAAGACTTGAAAAATAATAGACCGATCAGCTTACTGTCCGTTGCCTACAAACTATACACTAAGGTAATTGCAAATAGAATCAGGAGCATCTTAGACTTCTGTCAAGCAAAGGAACAGGCAGGATTCCGTAAAGGCTACTCAACAATAGATCATATTCACACTATCAATCAGGTGATAGAGAAATGTGCGGAATTTAACCAACCCTAATATATAGCTTTCATTTATTACGAGAAAGCGTTTGATTCTGTCGAAACCTCAGCAGTCATGGAGGCATTACGGAATCAGGGTGTAGGAGAGACGTATGTAAAAATACTGAAAGATATCTATAGCGGCTCCACAGCCACCGTAATCCTCCATAAAGAAAGCAACAAAATCCCAATAAAGAAAGGCGTCAGACAGGGAGATACAATCTCTCCAATGCTATCCACAGCGTGTATACAGGAGGTATTCAGAGACCTGGATTGGAAAGAATTGGGGATAAAAGTTGATGGAGAATACCTTAGTAACTTGCGATTCGCTGATGATATTGCCTTGCTTAGTAACTCAGGGGACCAATTGCAATGCATGCTCACTACCTGGAGAGGCAAAGCAGAAGAGTGGGTTTAAAAATTAATCTGCAGAAAACTAATGTTTAACAGTCTCGGAAGAGAACAGCAATTTACAATAGGCAGCGAGGCACTGGAAGTAGTAAGGGAATACATCTCTTTAGGGCAGGTAGTGACGGCAGATCCGGATCATGAGACAGAAATAATCAGAATAAGAATGGGCTGGGGTGCATTTGCCAGGCATTCTCAGATGATGAACAGCAGGTTGCCATTATCCCTCAAGAGGAAAGTGTATAATAGCTGCGTCTTACCAGTACTCACCTACGGGGCAGAAACCTGGCGGCTTACGAAAAGGGTTCTACTCAAATTGAGGACGGCGCAACGAGCTATGGAAAGAAGAATGATAGGTGTAACGTTAAGGGATAAGAAAAGAGCAGATTGGGTGAGGGAACAAACGCGAGTTAATGACAACTTAGTTGAAATGAAGAAAAAGAAATGGGCATGGGCAGGACATGTAATGAGGAGGGAGGGTAATCGATGGTCATTAAAGGTTACGGACTGGATCCCAAGGGAAGGGAAGCGTAGCAGGGGGTGGTAGGAAGTTAGGTGGGCGGATGAGATTAAGAAGTTTGCAGGGACGGCATGGCCATGACCATGCCATCCCTGCATGACCGGGGTTGTTGGAGAAGTATGGGAGAGGCCTTTGCCCTGCAGTGGGCGTAACCAGGCTGCTGCTGATGATGATGATGAGGTGAAATAACGCCCTTTCCCTGTTGAATGCGTGAAACATAAGGTCGCGTATGCATCTTCGAAAGAAAATGGAAAGCATTTCCAAGGTCTGGCTTGGGAAAATGCAGCACTTGTCATTCTGACAACCAATCAAGCATATGTACCTTTTTGGTCATTTCGCACATGGTGCAATTTTCTTTGTAGCTGAAGCTGCTATATTGTTCGCGATGGGCAGTTAAAAATTCTGCAGAGACACTTGAAACTGCTCACGTGTGGGAATGAGAAATTTGTTGGAACAACTTTGGTGAATGTTTTTTTTTTTTCTGCGCGTTCCAAACCCGCGCAAGCCTGCGTTTCCACTGTCCCTCGGTATAAGGTCAAAGGAGAACGTATCAACGCGCTCGCTTGCTCATCGAGGAGTTCGTAACTCGAAGGACCGGCATTCTATTTGGCATTAATGCTTTCTATTGCATGCAGTCACGATATGGCACCCAAACCACTGGCAACGTGACGTGCGCAACGACGCATGCACTCGGTCGACGCCGAGGAGCCGGCGTGGCGGCGGGGAAGCCTGCTCGCCTCGCGCCCCCGAAGCCCAGAGCGAAGTTTACCTAATAATTTTTTCAAAGGTATTAATTTACTTTGTTTGCAGGAACCTGCTTCAGAAGTTTGACAAGTCGAATATTTAAAGGTGACTTTTTGCCGTCGGCCATTTTTGGTACCATCACTCGGCCACGCTGCCGGCTACAACGCCGGATTTTCATGTAATAAGGCATATAAAGTTTTCGCATTATTGTCAGCATCGCAGCGCCAATAGACCGCTTGAAGGTGCCTCTGCAGATGCCCTACCTGAGCCGAGGGTCGACGACGGCGAGGGAGTCGCTGCCCATGCGACACGTGCCCGCCGGATGCGCCGCAGTGGCCGCGAAGGAAAGCGCCAGGCAGCGCCAGTACTCGTCACTGAACTGCACGTGCTGCTCGCAGCCCGGGAATGGGACCGTCCAGAACTTGCCGCCGTGCGCACGGAATGCCTCGGAGTCGGCGATCTGCTTGCACACTTTAAGCCCTGCATCGGAGGGAAGTGGCCACGTTTCGGGATGCAACTCTAGACGCACCGGTGCCAGAAGTAAAGCTTTCCGGCAGTGCATCACTGTCAAGTGTAAAGCTGGATGGAACGCGTGTTAGAAACCAAGAGTTAAGCATCCGTTCACCGAAAGCGAAACTTGTACGAGCGGGCAGATGGAAACTGTACAAATCAGGTTCTCCTCTATTACAGCGATGGCTATTCAATGTTCCACAGGCTGCGCCTCTGGCAGAAAAGTTCCACAAAGCGTACAATGAGCAACGTCATAGAAATGTGCAGTACAACTTTTCAATCGGGAAACCGCTTCATCTGATTATTTTTTCTGGAGCTAACAAGAGCCTATTCGTCAACATCTGCGCGAGTGAGGCCGTGAAAATAAGGAAAACTATCTGGAATGTTGGACTCCGGGTTTGATTTCGCAGGTTCTCTGCAAATTATCTGAATGCGAACCATGGTCTTTGAATTGACTCGGTGTTTGCTCTGGTAAGCGATCGGCCACGTTGAAAGCATGAGCTTCTCGGAGCTTACGCTCTTGGAATCTTTATGGCGAAAACCCGTGTAAACGCATGGCGTGAAACAAAGTTTACCCTAGCATAGTGTGCTCCATTTATACGATCTTGTATGGCCCCAGCCTGCGTGCAAGGAGAAACTGCAACAGTACCTCAACTTGAGCTAAATAATTGGTATAACTTATGGAGTGAAAACATCGCACTCAGAAAGGCCGGCATTGACAAAGAAAGGCACAGTATACAGTAAAACCTCTATGATACGTTTCTGTTACGTACGTTTTCCCGGTGCCAATGTTCGCAATCGATAACACAAAAAATGACCCAATAGAATCATGCTCATTTTCCTTGCCGGCTCATACGTTCCCGGAAAACACGACTTTTCGGCACCAACGTTCAGTACACCACCAAATTGCGATCGTGTGATACGTTTTCCAGCAACTAGATCCGATTCAAACAAGAGTATGCCCGAAAAGCGCGCGATCGAGCACAGCGTATACATTGCTGAGCGCCGCGGGAGCTTCACCGCAATACTCGGCCGTCCGTCTCCCGTGAAAGCGCCGGTGCGCACTGAATTTCTCATTTCAGTAACAGCGAAATTTCTCCGGGATCGTCGCATGCGGCACCCGCAGCCGCTAATCCCATTGCGATACGCACCTTCGCCTTGCAGCGTGTCGTGCTCTCGCAAGCGTAGCGCGGGCTTTTCACAGGCGATGACCGAAACGTGCCGCCGTTCCCTGCTACAGACTCCGGTCCTATACGTTTTCCGGCCGCTAGATTTATTGTGAACAAGTAAAGGCGCGCGTGATCAAGAACGGTATATAGCTGCTCGTCTCCCGTGGAAACGACGGCGCGCACAGTTTCTTATTCCTGTACCGGAAAATATCTGCCCGGGTCCCTCGCACGCCGCATTCACATCTAAAGCCGCAAGACCTATTCGCAACTTTCACCGGCTATAGGCTATCCAAAATGGCTGCCGATCCGGTGATCACCTGCACGGAGACATAGCCGCCTGTGTAGCTTTGGTCGCTGGTTGCCGCCACTTGCCCACTATCGAATCATTTTGCATGGTATTGCACTTCCCGTTCAGGAAGCAGCTCGCGCTTGAGTGCATAATGTCGCAAGCGCCGAGAGGGTGACGAATGCGGTGCCTCGTAGTCAATATATCCGTAGACATCAATGACACATTGAACCAGGCACGTGTTCACTTTCGATCGCCATCGAGCCCGACTGTGATCTAATTTAAATCCTAAATGGCTGCTTTCTGCAGCTTTCGCAAACGAGCAAGTCGCGATCGAGGGATTTGGTCGCAGTCGGGCTTGATCGCAATCCTAAGTGCCCGTATGACACCGATCAGACGGGGCACTTACGATTGACACTGATCGGTATAGAATGCCACGAAAGCTAGTGGTTCTCCTCAGGAGGAACAGTTAAGAGCCTGAATTATACGAACGAAGAATACAAGCATTCTTTATTTGCAGACATCCTGGCCACACGTGTGTGAAGGTCTGTTTAATGGGTGATCTAGTGAGGTTCATTCGGGGGTTTTAAATTCGAAAATAGAGTTTCCAATGCAGCTTTTCACCGCCCATTGATTTACTTTTGTCGCTTGTCTGAAGGAAAATCATGCCGGCTTACGACGTCTTTTACGGTGCGGTTTCAGCATTGCGGCTCTGAGCCCATTCTCTGGAACCAAGTACATGCTATTCTTCTGGTTCCCATTTTTGAAACGTGTAAGTTCCACGGTGATGTTCCGAAAGTATCGTTCGTTATTCACTTTCCGCACGCGCAAGAAGTCGTGAAAGACAACGTCGACGAAGCACAGCTCGCGCGTTTTTGCCAGGCATGTGTTCGTCCTGTCACCAGATCTGTCCTGCGGCGAGACCTCCACTCTACCCCACATGCTCTGGGAGTGCGGGTCGACATACCCCAAGTTCATCAAGGAGGAGTGGGACTCGCTTCTGCGTAGCCCCGCTCTGGAAAAGCAAATCCTGGCTGTCCGGCGTGCCCGCGACCGGGCCGGTGGGCTAGACCTGCCGGTCCCGACGTGGGACTAGCCGGGTGCGCGACGAGTTCGCGTCCTCGCCGGACCTACAATAAAGTTTATTCACTCACTCACTTACTCACTCCTGTCACCAGATGACTGCTTTCGGCGGTTCCCGTGTGGTGGCTCCCCGGTAACTGAATGTTGCGAATAGGAAAACAACAAATCGCGTCTCGGGCCGTCGGGACGCGTTGGCGACTCGCGCCGGAACGATCCGCCCGACGCTTCGCATTACGTAGACGTCAATAATATTTGAGCTTTTCGGATTTTTTCGCGCTAGCAATTATATGAACACTCCAGGCGTATTTCTGCCGTCTGTGTCGCCGTGGGGTTCCGTATGAGTGAAAGTCGGCGAACGCGGCTCTCGTGCGCGAGCGAGGAACACGGCCCGAACGCGTGCCCTCTCCTGTCACGCGAGACAAGGGGAGTGACTGAGACCCTCCTGAGAGTAAAAATCTTGGCCCTCTCTGCAGTGGGGGTAGCCATCTCCGTCCACTGGCTGCCTTCCCACGTGGGGATCGCTGGAAACGAGGAGGCGGATTTCCTTGCTAAGGCCGCCCACCACCCGACCGTTCCACTCACCAGAGCAGTCGCAGCATCGGACTTCTCCAGGCAGAGACTCAAACAGCCGCTCACAACCAACCGCGCCCCAAAACTCCTCCCTGAAAACAGCCTCTCGCGACGGGACCATTCCACACTCCTTCGTCTGCGCACAGGCTCCGTGTGGACGGCAGCTAGGCTCCATGCCAAGGGACGCATCGCCTCGCCGGACTGCAGAAGGTGCGGTGACGCCGAGACGCTCGAGCACCTACTCTTCACCTGTCCTGCATTAGCCCAGGAGCGCGCTCCAGTCACTGCCACCTACCAACGGTATAGACTCCCGGCTACCTCAAAGACACACCTGCTCTTCCCGGCCCGCTACCACCTCCCAGCACTGGCAAGCCTGCTTGAATATGTGTACTCAAACGGGCTCCTAGATCGCCAGTAGACTTCGGCCTCGCACGGCCTCTGCCCGAGCGCCGGCCATCGCCCCCGGATGATGCTGACGTCTGCTGCGTGAAACCTACTCTCCCTTTCTCCCTCTATCCTCTCATCTTTCTTTCCCCTCCCCCATCCTCATTACGCTGCGCCGTGCTCCCATATGGGCTGCAGAACTGAGCGTATTTTCCGTCTCCCAAATCACGCAGAAGAAGAAGAAGACAGGGGGTCAACCGAGGAGGGAGTGGCGTTATTCGGGGACGGCTGCATGAGTGCCTAGATGTCCTCTTCGCTTAACGCTCCGTACAGAGTGGAGACAACTGCGGCGTCTCCTATGGCGTTGCCCACGCGAATCATGAACGCCGTGGTAGGCGCCTTTGGCGGATACCGTAGGTAAGCGTTGTCGGCGCTCGTGTGTCTTGAATGCGATCTGCGACGTGGCCAAAGTGCGCTCCCGCGCGGGCCTCATCTTCAAAGCGATCTGCGATGTTTGCAGAGTGCGCGCAGTGCCGATAGCTTCGTATGCGCTTTCCTTTCGACGTCTCGTTCGCGTTGAAGCGAGAAATGCATGAAGGTTAATTCCCTTGCTGCTGCCGCGATTCCTCACTCCAGAACTTTGGCAGCGCGTTTCCGCACTCATCTAACTAGATGTGTCGATGTTTACTGGACGCGCGTGACACGGTGCTAGTTAATTTCATTTCATTTATTCAACCTTAAGGGCCCGAAGGCAATACATAAGGGGGGGCGTGTATCAAAGTCGAACAGCTTCATAAGAAAGTTACATAATAAAGTGCACATTAGTTGTAATGGGTACATAAAAAGAAAATTTCAAAAAAGAAGAAGACGGAACATATACACAGTACCAACAAGGCGATAAATAAATAGATGTGGTATTCATGTGGTTATGTTGGCATTATCAAAATCGTTTAGTTTTTCACGAATTGTTTTGTGGTCACTGCAGGAAACAACTTAACATGTGTTGGCGGGCTGGTTGGCTTGAATCCATGATAGAATGTGTAGGCGCGACTGAACAAGGACGTAGAAAGAATCAGACACACAAAGACAGCGCTGCCCCTGCGTGTCTGTTCCTTTCTACGTCCTCGTAGAATCACGCTTACGCATTCTATAATTGTTAATTTAGTTAGTAAGCGACTGTCTACAAGTTTACACGGCCGATAAAACTACTATCCTTGCTTCAGCTCTATACTATTTTGGTATCGCAATCGGTGCTTAGCCTTTCGGGACAAAGTGCTATTTCTTTTTGGTTGTCCGGATCGTACGTTTTTCCGGTAAACACGTTCCTTCGCCCGGTTCGTTCCAAAATGTATGAACGAGATTGTACTGTATACAGCGAAATAGGACAATGAATAAAGGAAAGTAGGAAAGAATGAACGCCACACGGCTCAGTTCAGTGGAAAAAAAGAATGTCGAACCTACGTAGAGTTTCAGCAGGCAATAAAGTTGTCGATCCTTTAGCTTAACGAGAAAAAGTGTCCATTTAATCCTTATTGTGTTATTGTAGTGACGTAAGGTATAACACGTTAGTAGTAATAGATCTCTCTTGTCCTTTGTAACGCTTTAGATAACGGTGCAAAATGGCATAGATAGTGCGGGTAAGTTGCATGGCTAGAATTATTATTTTTTTTTGGGGGGGGGGGGGTTTACGTGCCAAAACCACTTTCTGATTATGAGGCACGCCGTAGTGGAGGACTCCGGAAATTTTGACCACCTGGGGTTCTTTAACGTGCACCTAAATCTAAGCACACGGGTAGCTAGAATTACACACACACACACACACACACACACACACACACACACACACACACACACACACACACGCACACGCACACGCGCACAGACAGACAGACAGACAGACAGACAGACAGACAGACAGACAGACAGACAGACAGACAGACAGACAGACAGACAGACAGACAGACAGACAGACAGACAGACACGCACGCACGCACGCACACGCGCACAGACAGACAGACAGACACACACGCACACACATGCACACACACGCGCACAGACAGACAGACAGACAGACACAGACACGCGCGCACGCACACGCGCACACACGCGCACACACACGCACGCACGCACGCACACACACACACACATACACACACACACACACACACACACACATACCGGGTGTCCCAGCTAACTTGAACCAAGGGTTTAAAAATGAAATATTGGGGTCAGGAGAGTGAAACTACCTGCATATTGGTGACAGGCATTTGGCGCACGACAGGAAATTTTTTGTATCGCAATTACTTAACTAGTAATTAAGATAATTTTTTTAAAATTTTTAATATTGACTTTAGACACTAAGTGTGATTCGCAAAGTTGGAGAGCACTTTCAGAAACCCCCATTCCATTATTCGCCATAAAGAAAACCTTACGTGTACCTCTTTTTTCGAGCTCGAAAGAAAGCCCGCGAAATACAAAAAAAACCACGTGACGAGCGCATTTGCGCGCCGCGATAGTGCTGCTCTCAACCGTGCTTTCAGTGAACTTTCAGTGCTTTCAGTCTTTATCGCGACTGCAAAGCGCAGCGCACTCGCTGCAATTTACACCGTCACGCGCGAACTGGCTGACACGGCCGAAGAAACCACCACCAAGATATCGGCCTGCCTCTGAAACGGGGCCGCCGAATGAATACCGGAGCTGATTTCGTTCACTGAAAGCACGGTTGAGAGCAGCACGATCGCGGCGCGCGAATGCGCTCGTCACGTGGTATTTTTTTGTATTTCGCGGGCTTTCTTTCGAGCTCGAAAAAAGAGGTACACGTAAGGTTTTCTTTATGGCGAATAATGGAATGGGGGTTTCTGAAAGTGCTCTCCAACTTTGCGAATCACACTTAGTGTCTAAAGTCAATATTAAAAATTTTAAAAAAATTATCTTAATTACTAGTTAAGTAATTGCAATACAAAAAATTTCCTGTGGTGCGCCAAATGCCTGTCACCAATATGCAGGTAGTTTCACTCTCCTGACCCCAATATTTCATTTTTAAACCCTTGGTTCAAGTTAGCTGGGACACCCGGTATATTCACAGTGAAGTAGACGTGCGTATGAAGCGGTTTTTTGACGTATTGGCCGGGGTCCGGCCTTCATCAGAATGAAGGCCGGACCCCGGCCGAAACGTCAATAAACCGCTTCATACGCGTGTCTACTTCACTGTGAACACTTATCGGCCAGCTGGTTGATCAACTCAACGTCCTCCTCTTCTTTTCCCCACTCTGGACCGCAAGAATGTACACCGGTCTTCATTTTCTTCATGCGTAACATTCCTCTCGTCGCAGACGAAGTCCACTGGGCGAGTCAAACCATTTGTCTTGACGTGAAGAATTTCAAGCGAGCGACATGGGCCACTTGAGTCTTGACAGCTCTTCTACCACTCACCGTGAGGCTAGCTATGCTATAGGTGACTTCCGTAAGTCTGTCAATAATAACAAACGGTCCACAGTAGGTGGCCAAAAGCTTTTGGCATAACCCGCGTTTCCGTACTGGAGTCCACAGCCAGACTAGATCACCAGGGCGATAGCTCACCGGATCGTGGCGAATGTCGTGGCGTGCTTTTGATCCGTCCTCCGATGCCAAAGTGCGTAACCGAGCAATACGAGGAGCTTCTTCGGCAAGGTAGAGGGTCTCGGCGACAGTGGGATTTGCGTGATTACAGAAAGGGAAAACAGTGTCGATTGTGTACCGGGGTGGCCGTGCGTACAGCAGGAAGAAAGGGCTATAGCCGGTAGTTTCGTGCTTGGCGGTGTTGAACGCGTACGTGATAAAAGGCAGTACGTCATCCCAGTTCTTGTGGTCGGAGGAAACATACATAGCTAGCATGTTTACAATTGTTCGGTAGGTGCGCTCCGTAAGCCCATTCGTTTGTGGATTGTATGGTGTCGAGTGACGCACGTGCGATTCACACAAACGAAGCAGCTCCTCTACGACATCCGCTGTGAATTGTCGTCCACGGTCGCTGATGATCACGCGAGGTGGACCATGTCGCAGGATGACATACTGCCGCATGAATGTTGTAACGTCAGTGGCAGTTGCGGAGGGCACAGCCGCCGTCTCGAAGTAGCGTGTGAGGTAGTCGACGCAAATAACTATCCAACGATTTCTCTTGGGTGATTTTGGAAAAGGGCCCAGGAAGTCAATGCCCACTCGTTGGAAAGGCGTGCTTGGAGGCTGGATCGGCTGCAGGAGACCAGCTGGAGCAGTAGATGGCCGTTTGTGGCGCTGACACTGCATGCAGCTGGCCACATACGTCTCAACAGACTGTCGCATTCCAGGACAATAAAAGCGTTACTGAATCCGGTAGAGCATCCTCGCCGAACCTAAATGGCCAGACGTAGGGTCGTCGTGCATAGCACTCAGAATCGCTGTGCGAAGGCTCTCCGGTACTACTAGGAGAAAACGTGCGCCAGTGCTGGAAAAGTTCTTATACAGGAGTCCATCGCGTGCACAGAAATGGTTTGCTGTCGTCGAGGCGGTCGTAGCGGTGAAGAGCGGTGTTAATTTATCGCCTGTTCGCTGTTCGGCTTTGAAACAGTCGGAGTCTGGAAAACGCGGCGACACAGAAGCCACGAGGTGATCGAAATCGTCGGTGTCACAGTCCATAGTGTTAAGTGGCATACGCGAGAGGCAGTCCGCATCAGCGTGTCGTCGACCGCTCTTATAAGAGATGGTGATGCTGTATTCTTGCAGTCGGAGCGCCCAGCGCACAAGGCGGCCACAAGGGTCACGAAGATTCACAAGCGAACACAATGAGTGGTAGTCGGTGACCACTGTAAAGGGGCGTCCATACAGGTAAGAACGAAACCGCTGCACGGCAAATATTACCACGAGGCATTCTTGTTCCGTGACACTGTAATTCTGCTCGGGCCTACTTAATGAGCGACTTGCATATGCGATCACGTGTTCGCGGTCACCGTAGCGTTGAACTAGGACGGCACCAATACCTGTGCCACTGGCATCCGTATGGAGCTCCATCGGAGCTGAACGACTGAAGTGTTCAAGAACTGGTCGTGATGTCAGCAGAAACTTCAACTGCCGAAAAGAAGAGTCGCACTCCGGAGTCCACTCAAAGGGGGTGTCCTTTCGTAGCAGGCATATCAGCGGATACGCGACATCGGCGAATTTAGGAATAAAGCGGCGGAAATAGGAACAAGGCCCCAGAAAACTACGGAGCACCTTGACAGAGCGCGGCGCACTGAACGCTTCAACGGCTGCTGTTTTCTGGGGATCAGGGCGGATGCCATCCTTATCGACGAGGTGCCCAAGCACAAGGGTTTGGCGGTCTCCGAAGTGGCCTTTCTTGGAGTGTTAAAACTAGGCCAGTGTTTCTGATGCAGTTTAGGACAATATCCAGACAGACGCGAGTTGAGTTCGCTGAAGCTGTGGCCAAAGATGGCGATATCGTCGAGGTAGCACAGGCAGATGTTCCACTTCAAGCCGCGCAGAACACTGTCCATAAATCTCTCGAAAGTTGCTGGAGCGTTGCACAGTCCAAATGGCATCACATTGAATTCAAAGAGCCCGTCAGGGGTTGCAAAAGCAGTCTTCTCCTTGTCATCAGGATGCATCGGAATTTGCCAATAACCGGATCGTAAATCTACCGAGGAAAAGTAAGAGGCGGAATGAAGGCAGTCTATTGCGTCATCAATACGTGGGAGTGGGTACACGTCTTTTTTCGTTACAGCATTCAAGCGGTGATAGTCGACGCGAAAATCTCCAAGATCCATCTTTTTTTTCTAACAAGAATCACTGGAGCTGCCCACGGACTCGCTGACTCTTGTACGACTCCCTTTTTCATTGATAATCTGGCGCTCTGATGGTGAAACACGATAATGCTTTTGTCTAATCGGATTTGCTGAACCCGTGTCGATGGTATGGCGTGTTCGAGACGCGGGGACTGCAGGTATTTTGTCCTTCTGCGCAAAGTAGAATACCGAAACGTGCTTCGAAGGCACATCCACTAACTTTCGGTGTTCACTCATGCTGAGCGATTTATTTACCATCGACAAAAGGGCCGTTTCCGAACTGTGGCCATCAAGTTCTTCAGGCACATCTGTAAGTTCAGCCACTGATAAGGACGCGTGTTCCCTGGCGAAGGCTCATTTCATGCCGTTTGGTAGATCACGGGCTCCTTAGTACAGTTGACGGTCCATAAGCCAGTGCGTCCGCCTTCGATCGACACCACACAATGTGGCACCAACACATTCTCCTTCACAGTTAACGTGCATCGGTTCTACTGTAGCATCGAAGTTGTCGGAATCGGCGCCGCAATAGACGACGGGAACACAAACGGTAGATGATGCATGTACGACCGTATCACCACAAACACACAGTGTAGCTTCGCGATCTACAGGTTTCTGCAGGGGTCCTGACGGAATCCTACCATTTATGAATACCTTCCCTGTGCGACACCACACTCCCGCAAGAAGTCCATGCCGAGAATAACATCATGGGTCGACCGAGGAATAATTACAAACGCTGTCGTAATAACATGGCCTCTCAAAAACACGTCCGCACTACACACTCAAATAGGTCGCAGCGGCTCGCCACTCACTCCACAGAACTTTGATCTTCGTCCCATTTAAACAAAACCTTTCACCCTAACACGTGTTTAAAAGAGACACTCATGAACGAAATTATTGCACCTGTGCCTACCAGAGCTATCACAGGGACATCATCTACAAGAATGCGCACTTTGTTTTTCAGGATCAACACAGGAGGTATTTCTCTCAGCAGCGCGTCTCCAGGTGAGCGTAAGAGTGGCCAGCTGGTTGATCAACTCAACGTCCTCCTCTTCTTCTTTTCCCCACTCGGGACCGCAAGCACGTTCACTAGTCTTCATGTTCGTCATGCATGACAATATATATATATATATATATATATATATATATATATATATATATATATATATATATATATATATATATATATATGCGAGAGGGCACGGCATCTGGCCTGCGGACAGCATGGCTCACCCGCTGCTGCTGTTTGTGCAGGTTCTGCCGTGGATTTTGCATGCAACGCCCACCCCGGTATCAACGACCAACATCACCGTGATACAACCATTGATGCTTTGCGCGGGCCACGTTACAAGCAACAGCACATTCAAGGGATATCGACCACGAGGTGTGACGTCACCAGCAGCCGATCTACTTAAGGAACGACGCGACACCGACCAGATCAGAGGGCACGGCATCTGGCCTGCGGACAGCATGGCTCACCCGCTGCTGCTGTTTGTGCAGGTTCTGCCGTGGATTTTGCATGCAACGCCCACCCCGGTATCAACGACCAACATCACCGTGATACAACCATTGATGCTTTGCGCGGGCCACGTTACAAGCAACAGCACATTCAAGGGATATCGACCACGAGGTGTGACGTCACCAGCAGCCGATCTACTTAAGGAACGACGCGACACCGACCAGATCAGAGGGCACGGCATCTGGCCTGCGGACAGCATGGCTCACCCGCTGCTGCTGTTTGTGCAGGTTCTGCCGTGGATTTTGCATGCAACGCCCACCCCGGTATCAACGACCAACATCACCGTGATACAACCATTGATGCTTTGCGCGGGCCACGTTACAAGCAACAGCACATTCAAGGGATATCGACCACGAGGTGTGACGTCACCAGCAGCCGATCTACTTAAGGAACGACGCGACACCGACCAGATCAGAGGGCACGGCATCTGGCCTGCGGACAGCATGGCTCACCCGCTGCTGCTGTTTGTGCAGGTTGGTTCCTCATCCACAGACTGCTGTTACCATAGTGACAATAGATTTTTAGTTGTCCTGCCGTGCCCTGGTAGGCTTCATTGCATTGCTATTGACTGTTGGTCCGTGCTGATGCTGTTGATGTCGGGAGACATAGAAGAAAACCCCGGGCCTAGGACAGCTGAACTGTTACAGACGATTATTGATAATCAAGCCGCGTCTGACTGCCGGTTGACTAATATCAGCAAGGATATTGGTCAACTTAATGAAAAGACTGATAGACTGACTGATTCCTTGGCAGTGATACAAGAATTGAACAAAAGAATTGAATATCTTGAGGTAACAGTTCAGCAACAGGCCAGGAAACTGACTGAATATGAAAACTATAGTCGTCGTAACAATCTGCTGGTTTTTGGTGTTTCTGAAAAAATCGGCGATTCAGAGACGGAGTTAAAGGCAGCTGTCATAGATAAAATTTTTCACGATACGCTGGGAGTTGAAGTAAAAACCGTCGAAAAAATTCATCGTATAGGGAAAAAGAACAAAGAACGACCTAGACCAATTATTATGAAATTTTATGACAGCAGAGAAAAGCAACAAGTGCTAAAGAACTGCAATAAACTGAAAGGACAATCGGTTAGTGTAAGCAATGATTATGCAAAGGAAACGGTAGCGGTGCGAAGGAAGTTGTGGGAAAGTGCCTCTGCTGAAAGGGCGCAGGGCAAGAAAGTCTTTTTGATCGACGACAAGCTCAAAATAAATGACAAGTTATACACATGGGACAACGAGAAGAACGCACGCTCGCTCCTGAACTCCCGAGATAAGTTCAAGCAACGCACTAGAAAAGCAGGCAACTCGCATGATGGCTCTGACACCTCGGATAATTCCGGCGAATCAATGCCTGAACTCACCCCGTCATAGCTACGAATCTTATCTTTGAATGCTCGTAGCCTTTTTAACAAAGTAACCGAATTAGAATATGTATTACTGACAGAAAGTCCACACGTACTCGTCGTAAGCGAAACATGGCTAAACAACGGTGTGCCTAGTCACTGTATGGTACCCCCAAATTACCAGATGTTCAGATGGGACAGGGATACTCGTGGTGGGGGTGTTGCAATCATTGTCAAAAGATCTATAGATGCAGTAACGGTCGAGTGCACTTTGCCTGAAACAGTTTGGTGCAAAATTACTTATGCGAGTGTTACTTACCTTGTTGGTGCAGTGTATAGGCCGCCTGCCACTTCACCAGAGTTTTTGGATGACCTTAATATGTTCTTATGCACTCACTTGAACCGTACCACCAGACTAATAATGACCGGAGATTTTAATTTGCCAGGCATCAACTGGGACAGACTGATACCTGGGAACGTTGAAATTTCTAGTTCCGAAGCACTGCTGCAAATAATGTTTTCGCACAATCTTAAACAAATCGTGGAAGAAGACACGAGGGTAACACTCGAATCCCGGTCACTTTTGGACTTGGTGTTTCTCTCGGGCAGAGTGGGTGACTATACTGTGTCTGTTAAAGACGGGATATCTGACCATAAAATGGTTTCTGTGCACATTCCGATCAGAACAAACACTCGTGGCCAACCCTTTGTACCTGTGCAATTTAAGGCTTATAGGCAGGCAGACGACACATCCATTCAAGATTTTCTAGAAATGTCATATAGTGAATTCGAACTTGCCTGCGATTGTGAACCACTTGAAGATCTATGGCTACGTTTCAAGAATATCATAAAACATTGCGTTGACAGATTCATTCCAACTCGACAAAAGAAAATAAAACCCCGTAACCCTTGGATTAATCGACCTATTATACACATCAAGCGCAAGATAAAGAGGCTGCGCAGGAGAAAAGACAGCTCAGCTGAGGTATCGAAATTACGAAAGAGTTTAAAAACGGCTCTGATGGAATCAAAAGAGCAATTTTTTAATAAAAAACTATGTAGCTTCGTTAAAACGGCACCTCGGAAGTTTTGGCTTTACCTTAGTGGCAATAAAGAGGAAATAAATAGAATTCAAATTAGTAACAACATAGTAACAGAAAAAACAAAAATAGCAGATCATTTCAATAACTTTTTCCAGTCCGTTTTTTCTAAACCAAGCAATGACGACTTTGACGCGTACCCGCCTTCCTCCCTCTCATGTTCGATGGAAGACCTGGTCGTGACTCAGGCCGGCGTGTTTAATCAATTGTTACTTTTGGATTCTAAAAAGGCTAGCGGGCCGGATGGGATTCCAACCCAGTTTTTAAAGCGATACGCTGAGTGGATATCATTTTTCTTGACAATAATCTTTACAAAATCCCTACACACTAACTCGTTGCCACAAGATTGGCGGTGCGCAGTCGTAACACCTGTTTTTAAAAACGGCGACCGACTACTCGCAAATAATTATCGCCCAATTTCCCTGACAAGTATCAGCTGTAAACTATTAGAACATATCATAAGTAAACATATACTAACTTTCCTCGAGGATAACGCGTTCTTTTATCAGTATCAGCACGGATTCCGAAGAGGGCTATCTACCATAACACAGCTCATAGAAACGATACATGATTTTAGTTCAGCCATAGATGCCCAAGAACAAATAGATGTCATTTGCGTAGATTTTGCAAAAGCATTTGACAAGGTTCCACACAGTAAATTACTTTTCAAGTTATACAGAGCAGGAATTAGCGAAACCATTCTTAAGTGGATTAAAGCCTATTTGAACAATCGCAGGCAGGTTGTGCATGTGGATGATTGTTTTTCTTCTACACTAGAAGTACTTTCTGGCGTTCCTCAAGGATCGGTTTTAGCTCCATTACTGTTCCTAATTTATATTAATGATATTAACGAGGTTACCGAATCTCCCGTAGAATTGAAGCTTTTTGCAGACGACTGTTTAATTTATTCTCGAATAACACAAGCTACCGACCAAATTAGAATAAACCGTGTCCTTCATTCCTTGCATCTTTGGTGCGAAAAATGGGACGTGGAAATTAATTACACAAAATCAACTTTTACGCATATAACTAATAAGAAGACTGTGCAGCTATTTTCTTATAATATTGGAAAAAATAATCTAAAAAAAGTTGATACCTTCAAGTATTTAGGTGTTACAATTGCACATAATCTGCAGTGGCATAAACATATTAATAATGTGTGCTCGACAGCTTCCCAAAAACTTTACTTTCTGCGGAAGAAATTGGAACATGCAACAAAAGATGTCAAGCTGATAGCTTACAAAACATTCATCCGCCCATCCTTGGAGTACGCTTGTGTTGTCTGGAGCCCGCACCAAAAAGTCCTAAAAGATAAACTGGAACGAATTCAAAGAATGGCCGCTCGTTTTATTTCGTCAAGATACAGAAGAAGGGATTCAGTGACGGAAATGCTGAACTCATGTGGGCTCGAGTCACTTGAAAATCGAAGGAAAAAATCAAGACTAAAGCTTTTATTTCAAATAATTCAAGAGCACTTTAAGATTAAATCAAATAGATATATTCAGCCTCCGGGAAAACGGAGCGCGAGAACAAACCACACACGATCCATCAAGCCTTACGAGTCACGTGTTGATGCTTTTCGTTTTTCTTTTTTTCCTGATGTGATCGAAATTTGGAATGGTTTGCCTGTTGAAGTTGTCGAGCAATCGGACGTGCACAAGTTCGAACGTTCTATCGACATCTTTTGTCAGGAGCACCCAACTTGATGATTATGATATATGAATTTTGTATGTTGTGCAAAATTGTACATTGTTGTACATTGTATTCCCTCCCTGTAACGACCCTCAAGCGAGGGTCAACAGTATCAATAAATAAAAAAATAAATAAATATATGTGTGTGTGTGTGTGTGTGTGCGCGCGCGTGCGCGTGTGCGTGTGCGTGTGTGTGTGTGTGTGTGTGTGTGTGTGTGTGTGTGTGTGTGTGTGTGTGTGTGTGTGTGTGTGTGTGTGTGTGTGTGTGTGTGTGTGTGTGTGTGTGTGTGTGGAATATTCTCTCCGCGGAATGTGCGGAGCGAAAATCAAGGCCGAGAATGAGGTCGTGGGGGTAATGAGCAATTACGGTGAAGAGGACAGGAGTGTGGCGGCCGGCGATGCTGATGCGTGCCGTACACATGCCGATGATAGGCACAGTACTGCCATTCGCAACGCGTACGACGCGGGCCGACGCTGGGGTGAGGAGCTTTTTGAGTCGTCGTCGGAAGGCAGCATTCATTATTGAAAGATGTGCTCCTGTATCGATGAGTGCCGTGACAGGATAGCCGTCAACGTCTACGTCAAGAAGGTTTGGGTTCGTCGGTAACGTGAGCAGAGGATTTGAGGGCAGGGTCGATAATGCAGCTTCACCTCCAGAAGCTGCAGTGCCTAGTTTTGCGGCTGGATCCGGGAGGCGATAGGCGGCGAAGAGAAGCGACGGGGTTGGGGCGAACGAGACCGATGGCGTCGAGGTGAGGGAGAGCGGCTGTACCGAAGGTTCGGAGCAGGAGCATCAGCGGCAGTGGATTCATGGCGGCTGGTATAGGGAACGGAAGGTCCAAATGTGCGGGAATAAGCGGCGGTGTATATCGGAGGAGTTGGTGGCCATCGGTTGCGACAGTGACGAGCGACGTGGCCGATGCGACAGCAGTGAAAGCAGATCGGCCGGTCATCAGGGGTACGCCAATGAGACGGGTTGCGGCGATGCGCTATATATATATATATATATATATATATATATATATATATATATATATATATATATATATATATATATATATATATAGTATTACGATATGCTCAAGCGATGCTCAAGAAACGAGCCGCCGCGAGAACGACGACGAAGTTAGTCGGTGCGCTTGGCGCGAGCGAGTGTCAGCCTGGCTGCCTGGCTCCAGTCTAAATAGCCTGTAATTATAGTCCAGTCTAAATAGCCTGGCGGAAAGATTCCGAGTCTAGATGTGGCGGAAAAGGACTGCTGAGGACGAGGAGGGCCGCTAGAGAACTGGGAATCGCTGGGTTGAGACGTGGAGCACACAGAGTTCAGAGCCATGTTCTGAAATTCCTATCGGACGACGGCCTGGATCATCGCAATGGTGGTTGCTGGCGGATCGGGAGGCGTCGTGGAGAAAGCTGGTGAACAGGTGGCCTCGAGTTCACGGCGAACAATACTGGTGACGTCGTCACAGGTGGTGGTCTGACGTGGTCGACCCTCACATGTCGACGTAGCAGCAGTGTTGGGTAGCCGTGTGATGTGGTGTGTGATACGGCGGCTCTTAGCTTGCTCAAGGCGACGGCATTCTTTGATGATGGCGTCGATAGTCGAGACATTGCCGAAAACAAGCAAATTGAAAGCGTCGTCGGCGATGCCTTTTGGAATATGTGGCACTTTATCGGCTTCGGACATACCATCGCCAGCTTTGCGGCATGAAGCTAAGACGTCGAGGATGTAGGAAACGTACGGCTCCGTAGATGACTGTACACGAGACGCAAGAGCCTCCCTCGCGGCAGCCTTGCGCCCAATGGGGTTGCCGAAACGTTCCCGTAGCTTCTCTTTGAAATTGTCCCAACTGGTTATCTCGTCGTCATGCGTTTGGTGCCACACGCGTGGGGTGCCGCCGAGATAAAAGATGACATTGGCGAGCATAATCGTTGGGTCCCACCTGTTATTAGCACTGGCGTGTTCATAGAGTTTGATCCAGTCGTCAACATCCTGGTCCTCCAGGCCATAGAACACACCTGGGTCGCGATGTGGGGCGACCGTGACGATTGGAGCAGTGGTACATGCCGAAGCCGTTGCAGAGGTGGGCGCGTCACCGGGAGGCATGGTGACAAGCTCGGTGTGCCGACCACTTCCCTGGTGAGGACGGGGATCGCTGACCTCCACCAGAATGTTGCGTGTGGAAAGACAGACAGAAGAGGCTATTCACAGGCTATTTAGACTGGAGCCAGGCAGCCAGGCAGCCAGGCTGCCACTCGCTCGCGCCAAGCGCACCGACCAACTTCGTCGTCGTTCTCGCGGCGGCTCGTTTCTTGAGCATCGCTTGAGCATATCGTAATACTACATATATATATATATATATATATATATATATATATATATATATATATATATATATATATATATATATATATATATATATATATATATATATATATATATATATATATATATATATATATATAGCGCATCGTGGCAAACTATCGAAAATATTTCTTGGTTCTTGGCTCTAAACAATATGCTCGCGGAGTTTCAGCATGGCTTCCGAAAGGGTTATTTGACTGTAACGCATTTGGTATCAGTGATTCATTCGTTTGCTTTATCTCGATACAATAATGGCCAAATGGATGTAATATTCCTAGATTTCAGAACAGCCTTCGATAAGGTTCCGCACGATAAATTAATCTTCAAACTTAGAATTAATGGCATACCTGACATTTACATAAACTGTATTATTGCTCACTTGAGCAAACGCACTCAGTACGTTACAATTGGTGAACATAGCTCGGTCACTCTCCCAGTCACATCAGGGGTGCCCCAGGTAGTGTCTGGGGACCTTTACTGTTTTAATGTATATAAATGACATTGTTAAAACCATAACTCCTGGTGTGCAAATTAGGCTGCTTGCCGATGATTGTATTTTGTACAGTGACATAACTTTTCAGAATGATCAGACTGTCCTCGAAAAGAATTTAAATCATCATATTGAAGTGGTGCAATGAATGGAGTATGTTTATTAACGCTGATAAATCCGTATTTCTTCGTATTACTCGTAAAAAAAAACACCCAATTTTTCTTATGCGCTAGCTTCTTCAGCTCTGTGTGAGACTAACAATTACAAATACTTAGGTGTTACTTTGACTTCCAGATTGTCGTGGAACATACACATTAATGATATTTGTTCTTCTGCTTTCCGCAAACTCTGTTTCGTCAGATGCAAACTGAAAAATATCCCTCCTAATGTGAAATTACTGTGTTATTTTACATTTATTAGACCAAGGTTAGAGTACGCATGTATATCATGGGATCCTTACACTAAGTCAAATATCGCGCCTCTTGAAAATATACAAAAAAGGCAGTTAGGTTTATATTTCATGAATTCACAAGACTGGACTCTCCCTCTAAAATTATGACAGAAAATTCTATACCCACTCTTGAACCACGCCGAAAGCTGCTAAGGCTTGAATTCATTTTCCTTCTTCTCAACAATAGGCTTGAAATTAAACCATCGACTTACATAACGCCTGCAATAACACGGCACACAAGACAGCATCATCCGGACTCAATAACACCTTATTATGCTCAAAGTGACGCGTTTAAATTTTTCTTTTTTTCCCCAGAACATTATCAGACTGGAACGACAGTTTACAGACAAAGTGTGACGAAATATTGTATAAATTTGCATTTGCTTGTTCCTAATTTGTTCTCAGAAGTGCAGTGGTGGCGTAGAGGTAGAACACCCGCCTCACGCGCAAGAGGTCCATGGTTCGAATCCCGGTGTCTCGCAATTTTCCACCGGATTAAAAAAAAAAGAAAAATCCGCGTGTTGATAAAATTGCCTAAACAAGCCTGGAGTGTGGCCTAATCCCGATGACCAGAACCGGTAACGCACTTTCTCACCAGAGCAGCATTGGCCACCCTAGTGCAGTACTTGGCCACAACCTCCTATATGAACATAACAATCAAACCCCGGCCCTCAGTCCCCAGCAGCTGCGAAGCAACTGACCACGGCGGCGGTCAGACCTGCGACGCAGCAGAGGGTGCCAAGTGAGTCAGTAAGTCAACAAACTTTACTGAGGTCCTAAGGAACTACTAGGTCGTAGTTGCGGGCCGCTCCCACGTTGGGGCTGGAAGACCATGGTCCTCCGCCCGTTCGCGGGCCCTTTGGACAGCCCTTAGTTGGTCCTGGGGATCGCCGCTTTTAAGGGCCTCTTCCCAGTCCTCTTGTTTATTAAAAGATGCGTTTTGTAACGCAGAGCATTGCCAGAGCATGTGCGCTAACGAGCAATACGCTTCATTGCACTCGGGGCAGTGTGGGTCGATGTCCGGAGCAAAGCGGCTAAACCTTCCTCTCGAAGGGAAAGATCCCGTTTGTAAGATTCTCAATGTGGAAGATTGAGGTCTAGTTAGCTGTGGGTTTGGCAGCGGGAATCGCCTGCGCCAAAGCTGATAGTGTTTAACTATTTCAATAAAAGAGAGTAGAGGATCAGAGTGATGCTCTTAATCCCGACTGCTTAGCGTATCAGGACCATTGCGGAATGTTAGACCTCGCTCCTGGTCATGAACTAGCTCATTCGGGTTGGGTTTGCTGGGATGTACATTGGTTCCCATGTGCGCCGGGAACCATGCGATAGTGTGAACAGCATCAGGCGGTCTTTGCTTGATTATAGCCGCCGCCTCTTTCGAGATTATGCCAGATGGAAAGGCTCGTATGGCTGATGTCGAGTCAGTGTAGATGTAAGGCCGCGAGGGGTCATTCATAGCTAGCGCGATGGCAGCCTCTTCAGACGCCGCTACCGTGGTGTGTCTTAACGAAGCTGCATTGAGAATTTTCCCGTGAGGATCAGCTGCAGCAGCTACAAATGAATCTGTGCGCCCATACTGGGCAGCATCTACATAGGTAGGTAATTGCAGGCTTTTGTGCGGAAAGTCAATGAGAGAGGGGGCTCGTGCCTTGCGTCTAGCTGCATTGCGAGGGAAAGGGCTAACTTGAAAGGTTGCCCTAATGGTGTGAGAGAGCAAGATGGCATTCTCGTCGACCGCCAAGGGGGCTAGACCTGCGGACATTAATATGCCTGTGCCTGCCTTCGAAGACGAGAGGCGGACGGCTTGTGCAGTTCTTTGTGCCTCGATAACCTCCGTCAGGGTATTGTAAACCCCTAATTGCAGGAGCTTCTCCGTGCTGGTGCTAGTGGGAATTCCCAGTATGTGTGTAATGCTTTTTCTCATCAGCGCATCAATTTTGGCCTCCTCCGAGCGGGACCAGTTGAGCGCCGATGCTACGTAGTTTATGTGACTCATGAGGAACGCATGATACAGCCTAAGGACATTGCTCTCACTGAGGCCGCTCTGTAGTTCGAGACTCTTGTGATTAATCGGAGCATGTTTTCCGTTTTTGCCTTGACGCGGATAATAGTTTGATTGTTGCTCCCCTTTGCATATAGGATCAGACCTGCAATCCTGGCCACTTCGACTCTAGGGATCATCTGACCAGATTCAGCGTATAGGTTAATAGGAATTTGTTCGAGAGGGATAGAGTGCCTATTGCCCCTTCGATCCGGTCTATAAAGCAGTAGTTCTGACTTTGAGGGTGATAGACAGGGTCCCGTCCCTTTTAAGTACTCTTCCGTAGTATCCAAGGCCTCCTGAAGGGGATGCTCCACGGCCCCCTCGGACCCCCCTCCCGCTCCAAACGGTGATGTCGTCCGCATACAGCGCATGATTCGCACCCTCGACCCTAGCCAGTTTTCCCGAGAGGCCTTTCGTCACTATATTGAAAAGAAGGGGTGATATTACTGCACCCTGCGGAGTGCCCTTAGCCACTAACTTGAACTCGTCGGATCTTAGTTGACCGATTTTAATAGTGGCTTTACGGTCCCTTAAGAAAAAGCTGACGTAAGCGTGAAAGCGTTTCCCTAAGTTTAGGTGCGAGATGGATTCCAAAATGAATCTGTGTGTAATGGTATCAAAGGCTTTGGCGAGATCTAACGCTAAAATGCCTCTGACATCCCTGGTGTTAACGTCGATTATCTGCCTTTTGATGAGAAGCATGATATCTTGCGAGGATAGAGAGGGCGTGAAGCCTACCATGTTATGCGGCAACAGTTCTCGTTCCTCGATGTATTTCATTACTCTCTCATGGAAGACGTGCTCAGCCACCTTGCCCACGGAGGACGTGAGAGAGATTGATCTAAGATTCTCTGGTGTGAGTGTTTTACCTGATTTCGGGATGAGGACAACAGAGGCCGTTTTCCAGTCCTCTGGGACCCAGCCAGTTTCCCACGTGCGGTTAATCTGTTCCGTAAGCTTCTCAGTTGATTTCTCATCTAGGTTACGCAGGAGTCTGTTGGAAATGCCATCCGGCCCGGGGGCTGAGCGGCCGTTTAGCTGGTGTAGCACCTTTCTGACTTCCGCTTTAGTCACCGGAGCATCAAGCTCCTCCATGGTTTCGCCTGTATACTCTGGGTAGCCCTCGTTCCCCGTTGGGCCTACGGGGAGATACCTGTCTGCTAGGCTCTGAAGTTTGTCTACATCTGTTAGCCCCTTTCCTTTAAGATCATGAATTATTCTATCAATAGCTAGGCCCTGGTTGGTTTTGGATTGGGAGTCATCTAACAGTTGCTTAGGTTCCATTTGCCTCCCGTACGCATCTGTCCGTCAACTGCCGAGCAAACCTCGTTCCATTGCTGCTTGCTCAACTCTTGGCAATACGCTTCGATTTCACAATTTAACATCGCTGCTTTCTTACGCAGCCTCCGATTGAGCCTCTGCGTTTGCCAACTGGGAAGTTAGGAGTTTTTGGCCTCTACCAGGTGCGCCAAGAGCGCATCCATCCTGTTTACTTTTAAATCAGTTTCGACTGTTTTAGTAACAGCCTTGACGTCCTCTTTGATTCCCTTTAAGAGATCTTAGAAGGACGCGTACTCCTCCAAGTCCTCTCCCCGGCGTTTACGGAAGGCGTCCCAGTCTACTACGGTGAATACCCTACGGGGGGCTGTGGCAACTTCCAGCGAAATCTCCACAATAAAATGGTCACTTCCCAGGTTTTCTTGCTTATTGTGCCTACTAACAGAGGTGGCATTCTTAACGAAGGCCAGATCCGGCGTGGTGTCCCGCGAGACTGAATTACCGATGCGCGTGGGAAACTGTGGGTCCGTAACTAGCTATAATGAGCAGTTTGTAACCGCTTGAAGTAGATTTATTCCTTTAGGGGAGTGTCTCACATAACCCCATGTCTGATGCGCCGCGTTAAAGTCTCCAGCTACCACAAGTGGAGCATCCCTTGCTTTCGCCGCCGCCTTGGCTATAATCGACAAGAATGCCTGGTGATGGTCTCTCGGGGAACGGTAACTGTTTAAAATGAAAACGCTGTTTTTAAGCCAGCTGCTAGGAATGATTTCGATAAGCATTACCTCCGCCCTCGTATTGCGCAACTGCAATTTGTGCTCTTGAAAGGAACACTTCTTTGCAACTAGGACCGCCAGGCCGAGTTTGCCCTCTCCGGTTGCCGAGATAGCTCGGTAAGCTGGAAATGACTTAATTTCAGTTCTAGATTCCTGTAGTAAGATAACATGCGGTTTGTTCGACTGTGTCGCGGTAGATTGCTGCAGTGGGTGCCTCTGAAAACTGGCGCAGTTCCACTGCCTTATGATAAATTCTTTAGTGTGGCCCGCCATTGCTAAGGCTTGAGAGGGCCTCTAGGACGCTACCTGTCGCTTCTCTAGCTGCCGCTGGAACGACTTCCATACTCACTGGTTCAGCGCCCTTCGTTTGCACGTGTTCTAGAACTTGTACTCGAAACAGCAGCATTTGATTGCCCTTGATCAATTCATTAACGGATTTTTGCAAATGGTCTAGCGAGCGTTGCATCGCTGCCTCCGTCGTGGCAGTTTCCTTCGGCTGCCTCCTGCGAAGACGTGGCCCTACGTTTAGCGGTACGGGCCTGCGCTTCTCCATTTGCCGAAGAGGACTCTTGCCTTTGTTGTAAGTTTGCTTGCCGAAAGGCCTCGAAATCGGCCTTCATGTTTTGGATTTCTGCCTTGAGGTTAGCGTTTTCTTGCAAGGGCTGTGTTACTCGGGGGTCTTCCCTATGCTCTGGAAATGTCATCCGCGTTACCTTTTTTGGCGCCTTGTTAATCTTGGGCTTGACTCAGTCCGCCCATTAGGGTCCAAGTCCTTCCTGGATGCGCACCCGGGATTGGGAATGCCCCTTGGAGCGGGAAAGCCCTCTGGAGTGGGAACGGTCCCTGGTGCGAGACCGGGGGCGCCCTCTGGAGAGGCTGCGTTGACGATCCGCTGGCGTCAGCGAACGCGCACGTCTAGGCGCGCTTGTGAGACTGGCGTCACGTGAACGAACTTCATGGGCCGCCTGTGACATCTTGGCGCGCCTGCGCCGTCGTCGTCTTTGCCGTACTATGTAGGGCAGCTGGAATCGCTGGTTGCACTTGCGGTCCGCAGTCAGGTGAGGACCCCCGCAAATGGAACATTTTGGCGCGCACTGATGATCTTCGGCTGGCGAGGCTACACCGCATGCCCTGCATTTCTTGCTGCTTAGGTTAGGGCACATATCAGCTCGATGTCCCAAATCGCCACAGTTGTAACACACTTCCACTTGTCTTCTGTATAGCGTGCAGGGCAGCATGCTCGCGCCACACATGACGTAGTTTGGCACTCTCATACCTTCGAAGAGCACCACCACCGTCGTGTAGTCTTGATGCGTCTGACCTCGAGCGCTTTCGGGTTCCATTGGTTGACAATCATTGTCCGCAGCTGAGCATCGCTGAAGTCGGCGTCGACCCCGCGAACGACTCCCTTGCATGTGTTGTCCGAGGCGGCTAAATAAGCTGCCACATCGTACTTGCCTTCCCTTAGGTGTATCAGCTGAGCGGACGCGTAGGCACACGCGTTCGTCCTCTCTGTCGTAGAAACGACCAGAATGTTCTGAGCAGCGTTGGGGCATATAATGTCTTCACCAACTTCGTCTGGAGCTAAGGCCACCGTCATGGCCAAAGCTTGGGCTAATCGAATGGTACTGACTTTCTTAACGTCGATGCCTCCTCTTGGTCTGACGATGATGCGTATATGGTCCCGAGGCATTTTCGGGAGTCTTGAGGCATTCACGAGCTGCTTCATCGCGCTCTGTCGGGTGGCCGTGCGGCGGCCACCTCTCCCGCCATTGTGCGTCTCCGTGCTGGCCGTCGACTTCAGCGTCTCCGGTCAAGCCTTCTTTATTCTCCCCACTGCTGTGGTCCAGCCCGGGCAATTTGCTTCGGTGGGGTCGATCTCGACCCCTTCCACCATCTCAATTTCAGGCATTTCACCCCACAACGCCGAGTATGGCGGGGCTTAGCACGGACGCCGCGCCGACGCTAGGCTGCGTCCGGTAGGGTGAGCCGACGAACACCTTGGTCGGTAGTTCAAAGACTCAAATTGTCGAAGAGCTCACCCATCGACAAGAGTCCGGTATGGGCTGGTTCCTTGCTACATACTGTGTCGAATGATGCACAACTTTCCAGCAATAAAAAATCACCAAGATCATTTGAAAAAGCAGGAGCCGATGTTTGCGCGTCGATAAAGCCCCTTAAACTTCGTAAAGTACAGCCACGCCTTGAAGAATGCCGCCTCTTCCTCGCGCGCTCTGGCCGAGGCCGACGCCGCGTCACTATTGGCCTAATAGCATCACGTGGGCCCTCGCGCCATGCATCAGCGCCATTTTTGCTCTAGAAGCGTCTACGGAGTGGCGAGGAGCGCATGTTGGCGCCGTTGCTACGCTCGAGCATTGTAGGCGGCGCCACGGTCGAGGAGAGAGCGTGAAAGAGAGGAGAAATGAGGAGGAGTGAAGGCGGAGGAAGAGAGTGTCAACACTTTACGAAGTTTGAGGGGCGTTACGCGTCCGCACTATTCGGCACCCACTGGCGTCTCCCGTGCTAAGAATCCCTGGCTCCGCACAGGCCGCCATTGGAAGATGAGGCGAGTTTACCAGTGCTATTAGAAGAATTAGAGGGCAATAAACCGGATATAATAGGGCTCAGTGAAGTTAGGAGGCCAACAGAAGCATATACAGTGCTAAAAAGCGGGCACGTCCTGTGCTACCGGGGCTTAGCGGAGAGAAGAGAACTAGGAGTCGGATTCCTGATTAATAAGAATATAGCTGGTAACATACAGGAATTTTATAGCATTAACGAGAGGGTGGCAGGTCTTGTTGTCAAACTTAATAAGAGGTGCAAAATGAAGGTTGTACAGGTCTACGCCCCTACATCCAGTCATGATGACCAGGAATTCCAAAGCTTCTATGAAGACGTGGAATCGGTGGTGGGTAAAGTCAAAACAAAATACACTCTACTGATGGGCGACTTCAATGCCAAGGTAGGCAAGAAGCAGGCTGGAGACAAGGCAGTGGGGTATATGGCATAGGCACTAGGAATAGCAGGGGAGAGTTATTAGTAGAGTTTGCGGGACAGAATAATGTGCGGATAATGAATGCGTTCTTGCGCGAGCGGGATAGCCGAAAGTGGATGTGGAGGAGCCCGAACAGCGAGACGAGAAATGAAATAGCCTTCATACTCTGCGCTAATCCTGGCATCATACAACATGTGGACGTGCTCAGCAAGGTGCGCTGTAGTGACCATAGGATGGTAAGAACTCGAATTAGCCTAGACCTGAGGAGGGAACGGAAGAAACTGGTACATAAGAAGCCAATCAATGAGTTAGCGGCAAGAGGGAAAATAGAGGAATTCCAGATCAAGCTACATAAAAGGCATTCTTCTTTAACTCAGAAAGAGGACCTTAGTGTTGAAACAATGAACGACAATCGAGCAATAGAAGTCGGTAGTAACTCCGTTAGACAGGATACCAGTAAGCTATCGCAGGAGACGAAAGATCTGATCAAGAAACGCCAATGTATGAAAGCCTCTAACCCTACAGCTAGAATAGAACTGGCAGAACTTTCGAAGGTAATCAACAAGCGTAAGACAGGTGAGATAAGGAAGTATAATATGGATAGAATTGAACATGCCGTCAGGAACGGAGGAAGCCTATGAGCAGTGAAGAAGAAACTAGGAATTGGCAAGAATCAGATGTATGCGTTAAGAGACAAAGCCGGCAATATCATTAGTAATATGGATGAGATAGTACAAGTGGCTGAGGAGTTCTATAGAAATTTGTACAGTACCAGTGCCACCCACGACGATAATGGAAGACAACGTAGTCTAGAGGAATTCGAAATCCCACAGGTAACGCCGGAAGAAGTAAAGAAAGCCTTGGGAGATATGCAAAGGGGGAAGGCAGCTGGGGAGGATCAGGTAACAGCAGATTTGTTGAAGGATGGTGGGCAGATTGTTCTAGCGAAACTGGCCACCCTGTATACGCAATGCCTCATAACGTCGAGCGTACCGGAATCTTGAAAAAACTAACATAATCCTAATCCATAAGAAAGGGGACGCCAAAGACTTGAAAGATTATAGACCGATCAGCTTACTGTCCGTTGCCTACAAAGTATTTACTAAGGTAATTGCAAATAGAATCAGGAACACCTTAGACTTCCGTCAACCAAAGGGCCAGGCTGGATTCCGTAAAGGCTACTCAACAATAGACCATATTCACACTATCAATCAGGTGATAGAAAAATGTGCGGAATATAACCAACCTTTATATATAGCTTTCATTGATTACGAGAAAGCGTTTGATTCAGTCGAAACCTCAGCAGTCATGGAGGCATTGCGGAATCAGGGCGCATACGAGCCGTAGGTAAAAATACTGAAGGATATGTATAGCGGCTCCACAGCCACCGTAGTCCTCCATAAAGAAAGCAACAAAATCGCAATAAAGAAAGGCGTCAGGCAGGAAGACACGATCTCTCCAATGCTATTCACAGCGTCTTTGCAGGAGGTATTCAGAGACCTGTATTGAGGAGAATTAGGGATAAGAGGTAATGGAGAATACCTTAGTAACTTGCAATTCGCTGATGATATTGCCTTGCTTAGTAACTCAGGGGACCCATTGCAATGCATGCTCACTCACCTGGAGAGGCAAAGCCGAAGGGTGGGTCTAAAAATTAATCTGCAGAAAACTAAAGCAATGTTTAACAGTCTTGGAAGAGAACAGCAGTTTACGATTGCTAGTGAGGCACTGGAAGTGGTAAGAAAATACATCTACTCAGGACAGGGAGTGAGTTCGGATACGGATCATGAGACTGAAATAATCAGAAGAATAAGAATGGGCTGGGGTGCGTTTGGCAGGTATTCTCAGATCATGAACAGCAGGTTGCCATTATCTCTCAAGTGAAAAGTTTATTACAGCTGTGCCTTACCAGTACTCACGTACGGGGCAGAAACCTGGAGGCTTACGAAAAGGGTTCTACTTAAATTGAGGACGAGGGAACGAGCTATGGAAAGAAGAATGATGGGTGTAACGTTAAGGGATAAGAAAACAGCAGATTGGGTTAGGGAGCAAATGCGAGTTAATCATATCTCAGTTGAAATCAAGAAAACGAAATAGGCATGGGCAGGACACGTAAAGAGGAGGGAAGATATCCGATGGTCATTAAGAGTTACGGAATGGATTCCAAGGAAGGGAAACTTAGCAGAGGGCGGCAGAAAGTTAGGTGGGCGGATGAGATTAAGAAGTTTGCAGGGACAACATGGCCACAATTAGTTCATGACCGGGGTTACTGGAGAAGTATGGAAGAGGCCTTTGCCCTGCACTGGGCGTAACCAGGCTGATGATGATGAATTTGTTCTATTTTTATTTTAATACGTTTAATAAAGAAGTTTAATACGTTCTAGAAAATTAACACGAGACCTTTGGAGCGAGAAACTCGCCTGTTGCATTCCTGATGACGTATATGTTATATATTGGGCACTTTTTAGAGAATCTGTGCACGTTATGGCGGTCCTTTTCACAACTGACCTAAAAACGACCTCCGAATCTCGGCGTGAGTGACTGCAACTGTGGATGTAGTAAACGCATGTAGCCAACTGGTTACGATTACGTAAGAACGCAACAACGGAACTAAAGTATTTGCTGCAACTGAGGACACATATGCAATAAACGCATCTAAGTAACAGTGATTAGGCAGGAACGCAATAACACAAAAATGAAACACATGGACTCCAACAATATTTGTAAGGTTTCTGGAAAAGATCATTCATCGAAGGCTACCTTTAGCCTACCCACTTTGGACATTGACATGCATTATATATACACACTCGGTTTTCCTTCGTGACACGTTACGTTTACGTGCTCTACTAGTGATCCGTGTCTCCGTGTTGAAGCTCTAAAGAATGAGTCTCAGGAATTTTTTGTGTAATGCTCGACAGGCTCTTTGGCTATTTGTGTGCAGTTAGCCATCAATGTATAGTATTCGCTGGCATACCATAGCCATAGGCGCCACCGTACAGTTGCCATACTAACCTAGTGGCGCTCCTTTTTATCCAGATGGCGCCATTGTTGTGCAGTGGCCCTCAAATGCCACTGCGGAGCTGCGAGCCATGGTCGTTCTAAAGCTTGCGCGCCGCGTACAAAGCAAACGTGCGAACAGCGGTGATGCGACAAGGGCGAGCACATTGCTAACAGTCCTGCCATGTTATGCAGTGGTTGTGGCGTTGAGCTGCTCACCTCGGGGCCGTGGGTTTGACCCCAGCAGCGGGGGCCACATTTTAAGGGGGGTAAGATGCAAAAAGGCTCGAGCACGTAGATTTCGGGGCATGCTAAACAACTGCAGGGGGCAAAGATTAATCCGGAGTCTTGTACTTACGGCGTACCTCATAATCAGACTGGGATTTTTCCACTAACGTAATACCCTAGAATTTAATTTAATTTGTAACTGATAATGTGTGGCTTGCTGAAAATTGAAGCCGGTCGGATTTGTCTCGTGACAATGGAGGTCTCAATTATATATTATCTCCACAGATTTTACTTTAGTTACTAGTACACTCACAAATTCTTTATAATGTTTTTCTTTCCTTCCATATACCCGAGTGATAGGACAGCGTTGGCGTACACCATAACACTGTAATATATAAATAGAAAACAGCAGAGGTAGTAGCCAAACACATTAAGTTCGAAACGTTGGTAATGAGTCACTCTCCTCGCTCGAAAAAAAAAATACCCAGAAATAACTCCGTCATTACGTTGCCACTAAGGCAGTATAATGCCAGCCGGTCGGTGGGAAACGCCAACTTTTTGCAAGGAGTATTCAGCTCGTTTTGCTTTAGCCTAGCGCCAGAATATTGCGCCACTATTGTTGCTGATATCGTTTGCGGCTCTAAGTATTGAGCCATACGTTCCCACAGGTGCTATACTAAAGCTCTTTAAAACGCAGAGCAGAATCTTCCTGTAGGAGTCTTCATTGCAAGATGGCCTGTGCGTTACCTGTTAAAAACGCACGCACTCAAGCAGTGCAACAATATTCATGCGTGAATACCTTCTTTATTCAAGGTATGCTTCAAGCCCTATGGACTAGTGCAGCCATCGGAGAATTCAGATCAGCTTTCGTGCCGAGCTGGCGTCGTAACAGCTGCAGACTTCATACTTAAGCTGAATCTTAGTCACGAAGTTACACGTAATCCTTAGTCGCCTGCTAACAATTAATGTATAACATAACCACTTACTCGATAACATGTGTATACACCAGAATTTTCAGCATTACTATGCTATTCTCTTTGTGCTAACATTGTGCACAGAATATTAGCTTAACCCGCCGTGGTTGCTCAGTGGCTATGGTGTTAGGCTGCTGAGCACGAGGTCGCGGGATCGAATCCTGGCCACGGCGGCCGCATTTCGATAGGGGCGAAATGCGAAAACACCCGTGTACTTAGATTTAGGTGCACGTTAAAGAACCCCAGGTGGTCAAAATTTCCGGAGTCCCCCACTACGGCGTGCCTCATAATCAGAAAGTGGTTTTGGCACGTAAAACCCCATATATTATTATTAGAATATTAGCTTTTCTACTTGCATTTTGTGACTCGAGAAGTGACCAGCTGACACCTTATGAGAAATTCCATTCCATTATAAGAAATCGAACCAAAGAATGAATGAGCAACCTTCCACAATGACGTCCACATCATCTGGGTGGCTGTAGTACCGCGGGTCAATGACCGGCGCGTCCAATGGGTCGGCCGAACGCAGCTTGATGAATCCCCGCGACTTGGGCCGCATCACCATAGGGATCATCTGGAAGGACGGCTCGCCTCGGAAAGGCTTGTAGTACTTGTCGTACACCTGCACGGCGCAGCAGTCACACCGTGAGAGGGCATGGCAAGCCTCTATCGCTCACGTTGCGTCTTTAGGGCTCGAAACGAATTCAACAGGGCTGCGTCTTGGCATGGGATTACGTTCTCCATAAACTGAGCCCGAGTTTGGCAATATTGCTACTCAAACAGACCGGAAACGAAGAATCCACACAATCAAGAAACAGAGTGGCGTACTTTGTCGCACCTGAAATAAGGTCGCTATATTGCAGCGAAGCTGTTTGTGGCTAGGGTTCCGTGCATTTTTTGTGTCCGTCAACAAATCTGTGAGAAAATACTATGTTCATCAGCCATGGCTCGTGCCACTGCTCACGAGTTCGTCATCGTCTCGTACCACAGCTGGCTCCGATGCCGCTCATCATGCTAGCATTCCCATACTGCCCTTCCCTCTGTCAAGGTACTGATGGCACTGGCCCGCTGACAGTCGTGCGGCGATTTCGGTTTCAAATACTTTGCCTCAGTATATTGCGAAATGAAAACATTAATGTATATAGAATATATGACGCGAATGAACGTGGGTGTATAAAAAATTACTGCCCTTTCAAGTCTGTGAAGACGGACAGTGAAGCTGTGTTAGTTAAACCCAGTGTTACACCATGCAAGCAAAACTTGTCAAGCAGCCTATATTGTAAATCTTTTGTTTCACGTTATTTCACCTCATGTTCGCTTTTGCGTGCTTCGCATGGTCAGCATACTTTAAGAGTGTTTTTTTTTTGCGCTTCTCCCAGGAGGAGGAATAAACTTTTGTTTTTGAAACAATATCGCGGGGAAAGCCCCGGTTATATTCTCGGTGGGAGGTCTCCTCATTCCAGGAACCCTCTGGCCTTCGCTGCCTCCTTGGCCCTGGCGACGAGGCGCTGTTGCTGTTCCAAGTCCTTGGGAACGAGCTTGGCCTCCCACGTTTTTATGAGGTCTTCGCTTTCTTGTCTGGCGTTACAACAGTCTCTCGGTAAAGGTAATGCGTCTTTGTCTAGATGCCATTGACATTCGAGGATCAGGTGCGCTAAGGTGTCCGGTACGCCGCACATTGGGCAGTGGTATCGTTGTAGCGTTGGGTATAGTCTATGCATGAGGATTCCGTGGATGTAAGTATTACTTTGCAGTCTTCTGAGTGTAGTGCTTTCTTCTTTGTTGAGCTTTGGGTGAGGTGGTGGGTACACCCTGCATTCCAGCCTGTGAAGTTGTGGGATCCCTGAGTAGGTTATGGGTACGGTCTCTGCCTCCGCTGACGCTGACTGGGCGTTTCGAGAGTAAAAAGGGCTGCCCGGGCAGGTGTGGCCTCGGGCCGCGGCGTGTGCCGTTTCGTCCCCTCCAGCCCGTTGTGCCCAGGAAGGCAGGATGTGTAGGTTATCGGAGTATTGCGGTGTTTCAATATCTTCAGTGCTTCTGTCGACACGCGACCCTTAGCGTGGTTCCGGAAAGCTGCTTCAGAATCGGAGAACATGACAGCTGCGTCGATGCACGTGGTAGTTGCTAGGGTGATCGCCATCTCTTCTGCAGTCTCGGGGTTTTGTGTACAGACTGTGGCAGACGCTAGCTCTCTGCCCTGAGAATCTACGACGCTAGGGACGTAAGCGTTTCTTTGCGGGTATTTAGCTGCGTCAGTGTAGCTGGCGTCCGGATCTTGCCTGTGTCTTCGCCGTGTAGCATCCACTCGGGCTTGTCTTCTTTCCTTGTGACACGTGGGGTGCATGTTTTTTTAGAATTGGGGCTATGCACAGGGATTCGCGGAGGTTTGAAGGAATTTTTTTTTTTGGTCCGTGGTGGCTATAAAGGCTATAAAGGTTTCACCATAGCTGAGTCATTGCAGCACTGATCTTCCGGTGGGCGTGAGCTTCAGTCATTCTAATGGACTGGCTTTATGAGCTTCAACTAGTTCTTGCCAGGTGTTGTGTACGCCCATCTTGAGAAGACTCCTAGTAGAAGCCGTACATGGTAGGCCCAGGGTGATTTTGATGGCTTTGCGTATTTGAAGGTTAATTTTTTGTACCTCTGCATTCTCATCGCATTCTCTGCATTCTCTGATCGTCATTCGACTGATCCACTCATTCGTTGTCAGCCACATCACCTATGTAGCCGCCTACCACAACTGGTACGTCGCGGAAAAGAACAAGATTAACACGCTCATAAGGAAAACGTACAAGATAGCCCTGGGCCTGGCGGAATCGACGAGCACCGAGCTCCTGACTCAGCTGGGCATATACAACACCATAGAAGAAATAGCCGAAGCACAACGCATCTCGCAGCTCGAACGCCTGTCGACCACCACGACGGGAAGACACATTATGAAAACGCTCGGCATAACGTACCACAACCAGCACGGCCAGAAAATGCAAATCCCCAACAAAATCAGAGAGACCATTACTGTGGCAACCATCCCAAGAAACGTGCACCCCGATTACAACCGAGGTAGACGAAAGGCAAGAGCCGAGGCTCTGCTCCGTTCATTCGGCAGGGACAGAAACGCGCGCTTTGTCGACGCAGCCGAATATGCGAACGGCCAAACATACGCCGCCGTAGTCATAGACGCAGAATCAAAAATCAGAACCACATGCAGTGTATACACCAAACACTCGGAAATAGCGGCGGAAGTAGTGATTGCGCTGGCCCTCACAGAACAGGAATGCGAAGTCGTACTAAGTGACTGGCAAACGGCAGTAAAGAATGATGCCAAAGGTCGAATTTCCAAGGAAGCCATGTCCATTCTGGCCAAAGCGGGCAGATCCAAAACCGCGAGCTCGAGGATCATATGCTTCCCCGCGCACGTCACCACGGAAGGCGACGCGCTCCCGAACCTAAACGAGACGGCGCACCGGACGGCGCGAGACATGACCCGCCGCGCCGAACAGGGCAACGCCTCTCGCACGATAGCGAACGCTTCTCGAGCAGAACGGGACAGGCTCACAAGATACAACGACATCACCAGTGCATATTATATATATTTGAACGCCAGAAGGATATACCCACCGCCGAGTCCCAAACTGAACAGGAGGCAGGCAGTCGCCTGGCGACAACTCCAGACAAACACGTTCCCTAATCCATTCCGTCTCAAGCGTATCTTCCCAGATAAGCATCAGGACGACACGTACAAATTGTGCCAGGAAGGACCAGCAACACTCAAACACATGCTGTGGGAGTGCAATGTAGTTATAGGAGGGATGGCAGTTACTCCGGAGACCCTGTCGTCGAGGTGGGCCGCCGCTCTGCGCAGCTCAGACCTCGGAATCCAGACGTGGGCAGTCCAGCAAGCCCGTGAGGCGGCGTTGAGGCAGGGCCTTGACGTTCCTCCGTGGGAGACCTGAGCCCGGGTCGCGTTAAACCTTGCCGGACGTACAAGAAAGTTGTATCCATCCATCCATCCATCTGCATTCTTCAGCGCGAGGTAGGGCATGCCGTATGTTATTCAACTGGTGAGGAGTGCTTGCATCACGTGTAGCGTGTCTTGTTCTTTAGGTCCCCTTCTATGGCTTGCAACTCTCCTGACGAGATGTGTGAGCTGTGATAGCGTTCGCTGTAGTCGCGGGAGGGTGGCCACCCCAGACCCGTCTTTGTCTTTGTGTAGCCCTGGAACTTTCCACTTTTGCAACGGGCATTCCATTGCGGGTGACGTTGGGATCGGGTTCATCGTAGCCGGGTGGCCTGCCTCTCGTTCTTGACTTGAGGACGAGGTGTTCCGACTTCTCAGGGTCACAGCGGAGGCCGCATTTGTGAAAGCAGCTCTCGATGGTATGTACTGCTTCCTGTAGGCGTGTTTCTTGTGTTCCAGTGTTTGAAGCCCTTGTCCATAACATGATATCGTCTGCATAGAAAGCGTTTCTTACGTCTGATATCGCGTCGAGGAGGCTGGGTAGTTTGATATTTGCGACGTTGAAAAGCAAGGGCGATGTGACCGAACCCTGCTGGGTGCCTTTGCGTGGTAGTCGGAAGCTGTCACTGCGCAGGATGTATATTCCAACTGCGGCCGTGCGCTTTGTGAGGGAATTCCTGATATAGTCATATGTCCGAGACCCGCAGCCCAGTTCTTCGAGGTTGCAGAGGATAGCTTCGTTTCTGATGTTGCCAAAAGCTCCCTTTACGCCGATGGCTAAAATCCATGACTTGCTTCTGGTACTGAGGTGGTGGATGAGGTCTTCCTTGAATAGAAGGAAGACATCTTGCGTTGACAGGTTCTGCCTGAAACCGAACATAGTGTTTGGAAAATATCCGTTGTCTTCGAGGGATGAGGTTAGCCGGTTGTGTATCATACGCTCGAAAAGTTTCCCTACGCACGAGGAAATGAAAATTGGGCGCGAGTTCTCGATGCTGAGCTGTTTATTTGGTTTGGGAATCATGGTGATCTCCGAGTGCTTCCAGGCAGCTGGTAGCTCTCCTTTCTCCCAGCATGCATTGAAGTACTGGAGCAGGGCTGCGGTAGCCTGCTTCGGAAGGTTCCGGAGATGCTTGTTGATGATCCGTTCATTGCCCGGGCTGGTGTTTCTGGTGAGCGTCGATAGTGCTGCAGACAGTTAGCATGCGTAAAGGGTTGGTCAAGGTCGGGGTTTGGTTTCCCACCGTATACTTTGTCATGTGCCATCGTATTAGCGGGTGGGTCACCGCACAGCTTCTTCTGAATTTCTCGGAGGAGGTTCTCTTCCGATCCGGCGTGGTTGTGCTCGAGCGTACAGAGGTGCTGTCACTGTTGCGTCTTCGTAGGGTCGTTGTCGAGAAGAGCGCGCCGGAGATGCTACGTCATCTTTGTGCTCAGGGTTCCCTGGAGTTTATCGCTAAATGCGTGCTGGTTTTGTATTCCTAATCTCTTCGCCGATGCATGTGCTTGCTAGGAGAGGAGGGCAATTCGCTTCTTTAATTTCTTGTTTAGCTTCTGTCTCTTCCATCTCTTGAGGAGAGCTCTTGTGGCTTTCCAGAGGTGGAGGAGTTGCGTGTCGATGGCTGGCACTGCTTTATTCAGCTGTATTGTTTACGTGTGCCGTTCTGCTGTGTCAAGGACATTCTTCAGCCAGTCATGTGTGTTCTCGATGGTGGTCTCGACATTTAGCACGTCTCTGAATGACTTCCACTCCGTTACCCGGGCCGTTCCTAGCCTAGCGGGCATGCGAGTGTGAGCCACGGTTAGTTGGAGGATGTGGTGATCGCTGCCCAGGGTTTCTCGGAGTCGGCTCCATTCTGCCGAGGGCACGTTTAGTGTGAAGGTGAGATCCGGGTTCGTGTCTCTGGAGACACTATTGCCTATCCTCGTTGCTTGGAGTGGCTCATTCCACATGGTGAGTCAGTGCTGTTGTGCAGTGTCGTGCACTCGGGCTCCTTTCTTCGAGGTGGTCTGGTATCTTAATGAAAGCAGCATTCCAGGCAAGTTGGTAATCCATTGCTTAAATGATATTGCGCGACATAAAAACGACACGGACGTGAGAGAAGACGACACACCAAGCGCAAGTCGACACATGTCGCGCAATATCATTTAAGCAAGGTCTGGTATCCCCAGGCCGTGTGTGAGGCGTTGAAGACCCCTACTATAACGACTTGAGGGCCATTGGTCCGTTTCTTAATTTCTCGGACAAGGTGGTCAAAGTCTGAAAGGGGGGACTCTGGGAGGGCTGTACACGCTCACTACGAATACGCTGAACAATTTCCTCACCGGTATGAGTTCGATTGAGGTGTATTTGATCGGTGTTTTGACGGGTTCCGAATCCTGTAGAGTGAGATTCTTCTTAGTGAGAATAGCCGTGCGTTTTGTTTGTACGTGGGCGTTGTACCCTCGTAGCCGGACGTTTTGTGTATTTGTTTCTTGCAGCGATATGAGGTCGGGTGGGTCTTGTTTAACAAATTCTTGCAAGTTAGCATGCCGTGGTTGATAGCAACGACAGTTCCACTGCCATATGCGGAGATTCGAGAGCGCATTTGTTGTCCTGTGATTAGGGACTGCCACCATCGATTGTTTCTGTTCCCTGCCGGCGCTCGCGGGTAGGTGAAACTGAACGAGAGGCACTTCGGCCATTTGCTCGCGGCCGCTTTCTGTCGGGCTGAATGTCCTTTAGCGAAGTATTGAGGTGATGTTTTGTAACGTAGGTCTTCTTGATGTGGGCTATGAAGTTGTTTTGTTGCGCTGCAAGTCCATCGACCTTGGCGTCTAGCGTGGTAACCTTATTAGCTATAGTTGTGGCAAAATTCGTTATTGCTGCCTGAACGATTTTCTCATTTATGGTGTGGGTACTTTTCATGAGAGTTTCTTGGAGGATTTGGAATCTTGCGTCAACTACGGATTCAGCATCTGCGTCGGGAAGTGAGGGTCGCGGCTGTACAATGCTCTCTTGGACTTTCGCACATATCTTTTGCAGTTTATCAAGGAGATCTTTTTGCTCCTCGCACTTCTGTAGACGCTTGTTTATGTGTTCTTGCTGCATCTGTTGACATTAGATTAGCTAGTCGATGAGGGCTTCTTTGCTTTGTAGTTGACTGTTTTGATTATGCAACGTGTTTTGTTGAATTTGCACGTTATTTTTGAGAGCCTGAAGGGTCGCAGTTTCGGCCGAGAAGAATTTGGAGCTGCTGCTGGTTCTTGATCTACTCGATCCGCTTACCACATCCAAGTAGCTCACGCGTTTGGGCAAGTGCGAGCGTGAGCGTGATCGGGAAGGTGATCGCAGTATAGATCTATATCTACTTCGTAGGGGGGTGCTGCCATCACTGCCCCTCAAGCTGGTGGTTGAACTTCCTAATTGTGGGAATTCTTCACCGCCTGAGCTCCAGCGACTGTCTCTCATTTTGAGCCTGTCGATGCGTTGCTGTCGTATATTGAACGGCGGTGGGTTGGGTTTCAGTCTTTTCTTGCAATCTTTGCCTGCAGTTTCGTGCCCTTCTCCACATACCTTGCATGCGGGTTTGCACTCGTGGTCGGGTAGTTGATTCGTTTTGCCACATTTAGAGCAGAAGGCTGGCAATGGTCTTGGGCAGACATCCCGGCGGTGTCCCATGTTGCTACATGGGACACCTCCATGACACCGCAGTCAGTATTGCACTGATTTGCGGTAGGGTTGGCATCGAAAGTCGAGACTCTGGAAGCGGACGTAATAAGGAGCGTGTGGTCCTTGGAAAAAGATCACGGCCGCGTACGCGGATTGCCCGAGCATACGAGCGTGGAAGACGGTGTACCTCACTGGTGCGCGAAGACTTGCCTTGAGTTCTTCTTCACTCGTGCTGTGCAAGAGTCCGCTTATTACGCGTCTGGATACGTCGTCCGGGGTTCTCATGTTGCCTGTTACAGTGAAGAAAGTGCCGCCAAGTTGTATTCTGCTGATATTTGCGAGTTTCTTCACGTCTTCTAAGTCGGCCGTGCTTGCAATAATCAGGTTCTCGATTCTCTGCACTTCAACGCACGCTTTTTCGCCGAAGTCTTGCTGCGAGAAACCACTGGCTCTTCCGATGGCGTGCATAATGGCAACATTGTTCCACTTTGCAAGCTCGGGGCCTGCTTATGGGTGGAATACGATGTTGTAGTCGTCGACTGGTAGAGGCGGCATTCGGGGCTTTCGCTGTTGCGGTGGTGGTGGCTTTTCATTAGTTTGTAGCTTGGCTGAGTTGCTTTTCTGTGTCGTTTGATTCTCTGTGTCCTTCTTGCCTTTTCTGCCACTCGTAATCCAGATTCTCTCGCGTCCAATAGTTCTTCCGATGCTTGCGTCATAATTCCAGGCAGTTTCTGTGTTGTTTAGTTCAGTCGGGTCCATCTGCATTGTTTTTGTATCTTCCAGTTGTTCTCTTGGTATGTTGGTTGCTTCTACTGCTGCTTCGCTCATCTCGAGAGCTCTTAGTCGCTGCGTGGGCGGGCGCCTGTGCTATGCTCGCAGATACGCTCGAGCGGTGAGAGCACGCGCCGCGGGGTTACAGCAGCTCGTTCGGCGTTGGGGTTAGCCAGGCGGCTGTGCGGCCGTTGCACAAATCAGTAAATATGACACTCACTTGATGGTAGCTGGCGTCCGCCGATTTCTCCTTTTATTTTTTTTTCCTGCGCGCGAGATTTTTGTCTGTGTTTGGCCGTGCTCGATGTAGCTCCTCCGCACCTCGCAAGCGCGATTCGGGATCGGCCTCCTGGCGCCGCCATTTAAACTCGGTATTTCTAGCGCGCAGCTCTGGCTGGGCCAGACGACGACGAGCCCGTTCACGAACTGACTCGCTGATGCCCGCGGTAGGCAGCTTCTTGCTCAGGTGTGTGCACTAATTGTGGTTTTCCCATAGTTGTAGCTGGAATGGAATGTGCGGAAGCACTAATCCAAGGCTCCGTACATTGGGCGCAAGGTTCCTTGCGTTCGATGTCTCGAGTTTGCTCGGTGGCGTGGTTAGCACCATCCGCCCGGCATTGCCACTTGCGATTCTTCAAAATCAAATTGCTTCCAAATAAATCTGTCCGTCACGTAAGACAATTAATGGCTCACACCCCCTTAAGCAATGACTCATACCTCCGTAAACGCGGCCTCCCCATTACGACGACCGAATCGAAATTCTACGCTGGAATGACGAGCGTCAACGGAGCCAGCTGTGGAAGAAGACGACGATGCTTGAGTCGTTGCCGATGGTGATAGTTTTAGCGAAGTCCGACAGCGACGGCCCGGGGTCTCCATAACAGCTTCGCTGCAAAATAAATCTGTGTGCGCAGCTTCCGTCAAGATGACCACCGGTGAAGACAATAAATGTGTTCGTACTTTTGTTGCGAATTCTGTGTCACCTCTTTGTCGAGTGCTACACAGCCTTGCTGGTCATTCATCGTCACAGAGTAGAATGGCTCATGATTTTTCTAGTGACTAATAAAAGCAATGTTGAGATTCTTATGCTCAAAGTGAGGAAGGTATGAGAAAATGGCATAATATATTTGAAGCTCAGGCGGCAAAATTCAAGTTTAACTTGGCGACAAAATCCCAGCTAACGTGTCAAACGTGCTTTACAACGTCTTGGGAGCGGATGAAACTAATGTGTTATATTCAGTTCTTGTGAAACTGGCAGCGTGAGCCTTGCAAAAGTACACAAAATGGCGCGAATGTCAAAAGGCATGCGTGTCCAATGATCGTTACGTGTCCTACCTCCTGCTTGAGCCCCTGTCCGGTTAGGTACGTCTCGACGAAGGAAGAGCTCGGCGGCACGCCGATCAGCATGATCTCCACGTCTGGATAGTCGTCGCTTGCGTTTGCGTACTTCGTCTTGACGAAAGCCACAGCCTCTGCTCCACCAGGAAGTGTCCACGCACCTGAACGGGATAGCACTCTCATATGCACCATCGGGTAAACTATTTGAGGCCCAGCCATTCATTGCCTGGCCGCCGTCCACCAAATCTAAATGAAATGAAGACGTTACAGTGCTTACCGCCTCGAAGCCGTATGGTTAGCAGAGTCAGAAGTCAATAGCGTGGTAGTTTTAGTGCGATTTGCATTGTTTGTATATTTAAGGTAGTTAGTGGAGAAGTAATAAAAGTAAGACTAAATAACTATGTAAATTATGTTGGCCGACGAATGATCGAAATATTAAACCTGAACACTGTGGTATAAAGCTTATAAACACCGAGAAGGTGCCTGAGAAAGGCTGGCCAACGTTTCCATAGGAGGATCTATCTTCGTCAAAGGCGGCCTCGTCATTCTCCGCAGGTTAGTTTTAACGGATTAGTAGAGTGTCATCACCAGCAGTTGTTGTAAGTGGCGGCTGGCTCTAAAGGGAGAGACTGCAAAGAAAATGAACGCTCTCGCGTGACACCTCTAAACACGGTTTCTGAGACGAGGAGATAAGAGCGGGAGAGTGGGAAGGCGAGGAGGGAAATAAAAGAGAGGGGGCAACACTTTTGTGTATACTGCCGTGGAGACGCCTACGTTCAGCTACTCAGGCTAACATCCCTTGAAAGACCAAGCTGCTGCCCTCCAGCTACCCGATCCATTGCCCTCACACTCCTGGTCGCCATCCTAACCCCTCCAGATTACTCGACGCATTGCTGCATCAGTTGAAAATTATTCTTTCAACTGACGTCTTTTTAGTCTTCTTTGTTACTCGCGCACTGACCGGATGACCGGCTCTTCTAAAGCCACAAAAGCATGCCGCCAACGACACCTCTAAAGGCTCCCAAACCTCTGGCTCCCCCAACGTCTTTCTATATGCCCTTCTTTTTCGTTCTTTTTATCCTCTTGCTCGCCCCCTCTTCCCCCACTCTCCCGCTCGTGTCCCGTCGTCTTAAAAACCACGCTTAGAGACGTCAGGCGACAGCGCTGATTCTATTCATTTATTTTTTTTTGCAGTCGCTCCATTTACAGTCAGTCGCCACCTGACAACTGCACGTGACGTCACTCCACTAACCAGTTAGAACTAACCTGCCGAGGATGCGAGGCCGCCTTTGAGGAAGATAGGCTCTCCTATCTATAGAAAGGCTAGCCTTTCTGAAACACCTTTTCGCTTTTTAAGACGGGGAATGCGGGAGATGGAAATTCAGGACAATGAGCAAAACGTGAGCAAGGTGAATGCAGGAGCCAACGTTTGGACAAGTGGACTTGTCTTCTTCAGGGCGACGTATGCTTTCCCTGCTTATAACATTTATGCCACAGTGCGCTACTCCATCTGCCAACGCCACTCTTTATTTTGGAAACCTGAAGACTTACACCCGAGGAGCTCATAAGGTGTTAAAAACCTGCAAAACGCTAAAGTTGCTAAATTCTGCAGCCTACGAACGATGCACTATTTATTAGCGATTTTAGCGGAATTGATCACATGAGAGAGGGATACACCTTGAAATACCTCCACGTACCAATTGGATAATAAATTTTCAAACCTAGGTGAAATTAGCATTTTAGCAGAAAAAGGAGACGATTTGTCCTAGTGCAAAACTTGAAATATGCCACAGGTGCACGTGCATGAGTGACGCCAGTGTTTACGCTTCACAGTCGGACGAGCATGAAGCGAGCGTCCGAAACGCACTATGATCTCGCTAACTACAAGCTTGCCTGCCGGTGAGGCGCCAACAATCACGTCCCACATGGGTGCCCGCTAAGGCTTTCAGATTTGTCTTTTCCTGCAGTTTCCATCACACGCACAACTTTCGCACTACGTGAAGTTTGTGGGTTAAGTTCCCACTGGCGACAAGTTTTTTTCCACTTTCTGTTCCTCATTTCTCAATTTTTTTTTTACATTTTGCCATTTCAACCATAGCTAATTACCTCGACGCTGTGCTTGGCTTCGTTGCTGGCGAGCTTTATATGGTAGTGCTTAGCGAAAACCGAGCCCCTCAGTTTTCCTACTCCAGAATCACAAATACGTGTGTACGAGTCACGTAATATCGAAGAGATATAAAGTCATAAGTTTATCTGCCAAAACGTTCTGTCTATACCAAGGAAGCCATAGACTACACTAAGCAAAGAATTCAGCAGCAGCTATTGTCACCTATGGAGGCCGCCTGTAGAGGGTTGCATGAGAAAGAGAGAAATTGATTATGCGATAAAAGCTCAGAATGCGGACCTCCATTATAAGTGTGCAAATCTGTAAACCTGCCATGTTCAGGTGATCCATGCGTAGCAGTAGCATGCTGATTGTTGGAAAAATGTAAGTGATGTACATGTTTTCATCCCTTTTGATCTGTAGGTCCCGCTAAGTTTAAGTTCTCAAGGCTGCGTTGCCTGTCAGAGCTCGTTTCATCAAAAGTATAAATGCCAACATGTTCTCAGTGAAAAAAGTAACTCAATTACAAGGAGCACTACCGAGTGAGGAGGCGAGGGCCAATGCTAAAGTTCTGCAGTGAACGTTGCTTCAAAGCATGAATATATGCTCCTTTTATAGGACCGTATATTGGTGCACGCTCCATCTTAAGTGTCCACTTTCCAGAAAGTGGTATGAAGTTCGTAAACATGGATAAGGTGCCTCAGAAAGGCTGGCCAACATTTCGATAGGAGGACCTATCTTCATCAAAGGCGGCCTCGTCATCCTCGGCGTGTTAGTTTTAAAGGGTTAGTGCAGTGACGTCACCTGTTGGTGTTGTCGCTGGCGGCTGGTTTTAAAGAAAGAGACCACCAGAGGCAGCAAGTGCTGTCGTCCGACGTCTGTGAGCTTCGTTCCCAAGACGAGGGGACAAGAGCGTGAAAGTGGGCACGCGGGGAGATAAGAATAGAAACAAAAGCAGAAAAAAGGAACAAAAGAAAAAAAAGGAAAAAAAGCGGGGGAAGCCAGGGCGGCACCAAGACAGAAAAAAGGGGGGAGAGAAAAAGAACAAGAAATAGAAAAACAAAATTTTAAGAAAGACGGGGGCTAGGGAGCAAGTTGGGGATGCGAGAGGTTAGGGAGCATTCGGGGGGTGTCGTTGGCGGCATGTTTTTGTGGCATTAGAAGGGCCGATCAGGCGGTCAATGCGCGAGTAACACAAAAGACAAAAAAATAACACACACACACGCCCACACTCACACAGAAAAAAAAAACATGAATTGAAAAAGTGACTTGAGTAGCATAGCAGCAATACGTCGAGTAATATTGAAATAGTTAAGATGGCGACGCGGAGTCTGCGGTGCAATGTATGGGGTGACTGAAAGGCAGCGGCATGGTCTTTCAAGGGGCATTGCCCCAGTCGCTCAACGTAGGTGTCGTTACGGCGGCATCTAGAAATGGCGATACTCTGGGTTGAGGCGCCGAAAAGGGCATATTGATTTCGGAATGTGTTGATGAGGGGGTCTCAAAAATAGATTAAAAAAAAGGAAGGGAAAAGGGAAGGGGAAGGGGGACAAACACGATAGCAATGAGAGTACAGACCCGCCTGAATATACAGGGGAAGACTGTAAGCCTATGGATCAAGACTTCACAGAAAGCGAAGTTCGCGCAGCCCTGTACGACCTCAACAGTAGATCTGCTGCCGGTCCAGATGGCATTTCCAATAGGCTGTTGAAAAATTTGGACGATGAATCTATAACATATTTAACAGAGTATTTCAACGAACTCTGGAAAAATGGTGATTATCCAAAGGAATGGAGAATTGCTAACACAATTCTTATTCCCAAACCAGGCAAGCAACTAAATCTAGATAACCTAAGACCCATATCGTTAACATCATGTCTGGGCAAAACCATGGAGCATGTCATACTCAATAGACTTACTAAGTATGTAGAAAACAGAAATCTTCTTCCGCATAACCTGATCGGTTTCCGTCCTGGACTTTCGACTCAAGATGCAATGCTTTTAATCAAACATCATCTTATTCTTGCTAGCCCGCTGCATACTAGAGCTCTTCTAGGCCTCGATGTAGAAAAGGCCTTTGATCGCATCAAGCACAGGGCCATATTGGACATCCTCTCGGAGATGGGATTGGGTAAACGATTGCACAATATAGTTAAAGCCTTTCTCGGTGGCCGTTCTGCTTGTCTCAGGTTAGGCGAACTCCAATCGTCAACTCTGGAACTTGGGAATCGTGGGACACCACAAGGGTCCGTCCTATCTCCCATGTTATTTAATTTGGCAATGTCAAAAGTGGCTCGAGGTCTCGCGCAGATTGAGGGTATCCACTTTGCTATATACGCAGATGATGTAACAATCTGGAGTGCCGAAGGTAATATGGGACAAACAGAGACCAAACTACAGGAAAGCATTTATGTGGTAGAAACAACACTTGAGGGTATGGGACTGAACTGCTCTGCTAAGAAATCAGAACTATTGGTACTACGGAGCAGTAAGCGTGGGCGCAAACCGAACGGATATATCCCAGAGGAAGAACCCCGCATTGACATATATGCCAAGAATGGAGAACCAATCAGGCAGGTGGAGACTATTAGAGTGCTAGGCCTTCTCCTGCAAGCGAATAGATCTAATTGCAGGATGATACAACACATCTCTAACAAGTCAGAAGAAGTAGTAGGCTTCTTCGTAGAGTTACCAACAAGCATAAGGGGCTAGGAGAACACAGTGCCATAAGATTGGTACATGCATTCGCCTTTTGCCACTTCTCGTACGTGGCTGGCATGCTACAATGGACACAGGCTGATAAGAACAAGCTGAACGCTTTAATCAGACGACTTATAAAGACTGCACTAGGACTTCCCATCAGCACGGCTAACGATAGCTTATTGCGCCTAGGGCTGCATAACACACTAGAAGAGATAGCTGAGGCTCAGCAGGTGGCCCACCAGGAGAGACTAATGGGGACACGACCTGGGAGGGCGCTACTTGAAGAAATTGGCGTAGAAATTAACAATCACACCAACGAAGGAGAATTATTAACACAATTGCAAGCGGGACTACGAGAAACAATAAAAACGACCCCGTTCCCTAGGAACATGCACCCGACACATAACCTTGAGAGACGGAAGGCAAGGGCGAAGGCACTCCTTCAAGACATAGATCAAAATAAGCAGCAGGCGGTGTTCGTTGACGCTGCCTGGGTTAAAAATAAGGATGCGTATACCTCTGTTGTTGTAGACACTCAAGGTAACATACGGGATGCCATCACCGTCTATACCAAGGACCGAACAGTAGCACAACAAGTAGCAATCGCCTTAGCCATTCGGGCTAATCGGTGGACACATATTTACAGCGACTCTAGAACAGCCATACGCAACTTTACCACCGGATATGTGACACGGATAGCAACAAAATTTCTAGAGAAGGACAACAGTGAGAGGATTGAAATCCGCTGGTTTCCTGCACATCTGGGGGTTGTGGACGGAGCTCGGAGAAACCTCAATGAGGTGGCAAATGAAGCAGCACGAGGACTTTCTAGCCGTGCTCTTCAAGACCGAGCAACTTATACTTCACCCGGGGAACACAGGGATCGATTATTAACATACAACGAAATCACGAAGCATTATTATTTAAGCAGAAGGGAGTACCCATTGCCACACGGTAAGCTTTGCAGAGCCCAAGCTGTCACATTACGTTTGCTACAGACTAGAACATACCCAAGTCCAGATTTTATTAACACGATCTATCCTCAGAGGGAAATTCAAATCAACTGTAATAAGTGCAATGGCATCATTACTCTTGACCACATGCTTTGGCAGTGCCCCGCGGTCTTCACAGACTGTGACAAGGAAGAAGAATGGTGGCGGCAAATGCTGCACAGCGAATCACTCTCTGACCAATTACGGGCAGTCCAGAAGGCCCGCGATGTGGCTGAAGGGCTCGGCCTGACAGTCCCAACGTGGGAGCGGCCCGCGTCAACCTATGGTTGACCTTCAGGACCAAATAAAGTTCTTCATACCATCATACCATACACATGCCCACACTCACACAGAAAAAAAAAACATGAAAAAGTGACTTGAGTAGCATAGCAGCAATACGTCGAGTAATATTGAAATAGTTAAGATGGCGACGCGGAGTCTGCGGTGCAATGTATGGGGTGACTGAAAGGCAGCGGCATGGTCTTTCAAGGGGCATTGCCCCAGTCGCTCAACGTAGGTGTCGTTACGGCGGCATCTAGAAATGGCGATACTCTGGGTTGAGGCGCCGAAAAGGGCATATTGATTTCGGAATGTGTTGATGAGGGGGTCTCAAAAAATAGATTAAAAAAAGGAAGGGAAAAGGGAAGGGGAAGGGGGACTGAAGCCGGAATAACAAACAGGAGGGTGACGGGCGTAGAAGCGGGAGGGGCCATGTGTACACGGCAGAAAGGGGTCGAACAGTTGGTATAGACGTAAAAGCCTGAAAGAGTATATTAAATTAAGTAGTAGGCAGGAAAAAAACTTTTCGAAATGGAAGAGTAGGTGAGGATAAGAATTACGGTTAGCTGGTGGCCTAATATGTTTTGTGTCTTCGTTGATGATGGGAGAATTTCAGATTTAAGTTACCGCTTTTAAAGATTCTAAGTTGCCACGTGCCACATTAATTCCTGTCGGGTGTAGGCAATTAAACTTGTGTATGAGGTGTGATTCCGTATACTTCCTTTCGCGACGGGAACGGAAATTTGTTTGTAGTATACAGAGCCTTGCTTTGTCAAATATATGACCATGTTCATTCATGTGGCTGGCTACTGCTTTGGGTAAATTGTGTTTTGTGTCCGCGCGGTGACCGTTGAGTCTTGTATTAATTTGTTGTCCGGTCTCACCTATGTATTGTTTTCTACAAGCGGCGCATTCTAGACAGAAGACTACGTTGCTTGATGTGCAGGTGAAAGCCGAAGTTACCTTGTGTGCTTAATTCGACGCTGTGCTTTTTACTGTAGTAGTAGATTGAATATGTTTGCATGTAGCGCACCTGGGGCGGCCACGGGGATTGGTTCCCAACTTCCTCTTTGTCTGTAGTTTGGCGTGCACAAGAACATCTCTAAAATTAGTGGTGCGTCTGTAGGCTTGTCTGGAAGGGTCGGCAAAAATTTTCTTAAGTTTCAGGTTGCTGGTGAGAATTGGGTAGTATTTACTAAGGATGTTATTGACGTTTGGGAGTGCGTTTGAGAATTTAGTAGTTCTATTTCTTGTTCTTTTTCTCTCCCCCCTTTTTTCTGTCTTGGTGCCGCCCTGGCTTCCCCCGCTTTTTTCCTTTTTTTTCTTTTGTTCCTTTCTTCTGCTTTTGTTTCTTTTCTTATCTCCCTGCGTGCCCACTTTCACGCTCTTGTCCCCTCGTCTTGGGAACGAAGCTCACAGACGTCGGACGACAGCACCTGTTGCCTCTTGTGGTCTCTCTCTTTAGAACCAGCCGCCAGCGACAACACCAACAGGTGACGTCACTGCACTAACCCTTTAAAACTAACACGCCGAAGATGACGAGGCCGCCTTTGACGAAGATAGGTCCTCCTATGGAAACGTTGGCCAGGCTTTCTGAGGCACCTTATCCCTGTTTACGTACTTTATACCACAGTGTGCTATTTCATTTGTCAGCCCCTTTCTTGTTTTCGCGCTTTCCAGAAAGGCTTCTCTTAAATTTTTGTACACCGCTAGCATAACAACGCGATTAATGCTCAGACGAGGTGAATGCAACGCCATTTTCTTCTTTTGCACTCCGTCCACCTGTGTTGTAGCGGTAGTAGTCCAGTGCTGCCTTGACTCCCGACACCCCAATGTTGTATGGATCTCGCAGGTGCACACCGATACCGCCAACTATCACGTGGTCCTGAAGATCGCTGCCCACCGGCAGGTCAGCAACAATGGGGATCTGCATGCGCATGAAAGCCGATCAACAGTAAACTTCTTCCTGACCGAGTTGGTTTATACATATTGAAGCCATTGCAGCGGAAAGAAACACGGACAATCAAAAGAACAGGACACCATGCGCGCTAACGGTACACAGAACGCATAATGTGACCCAGTAAAATATCTGCGCGAAGAGCGACGGAATGTTTTTCTGCTTCCGAATTTATTGATTGAAGGAGAAGAAGGGGAACCAAGGGCCCCATTTTTTGTATGACGCCAACAGTTATAGATGCTAAGAAACGTATAGGGAGAGTAGTTGTTATTTTTATTGAGCGCTGGAAATAACAGGATAAAAATAAATGAAAATATGTGCGTGTCTCTGTGTGCGTTTTGTTACTCTCATACTTAGCTAGGGGTATTCTGTTTTTCTTTTTTAACTAAGAAACAAGTTCAGAACGTCTTGAATTTCCAGATTCAGTGTGAGGTGCATGCGAGCGGCGTGTATTGGATTGGATAAACCTTATTAAAGGTCGTGCAGGACGCGTGTTAGCGCGCAGCGGGCGTCTCACGCGCAGGGACCGACAGGGAGTACCTGGAGGCCGCTTCGCACGCCTGCTAGACGACCCATCACTGGTCTTGGCGGCGTGCGTGCCTACACATAATAATATTGATGTTGTCTATTTCCTTTCATTTTTATTCTTCTTTTGCGTATGGAATCGTTTCCCAAGTCTTTCGACAATTCATTGTCTATTTTTCTACCTCCCTCACTCTCTGCTTTTCTTCTTTTCTATGCCTATGGTATTGGGATAGCTCGCACATAAACGGCGAAGATAGCATGCATCGCGAGTAATTAAGCAACGAGGATGTGGCTATGAAGCTTTGCTTTCCAGCTGCGACTTGAATTGTAGATCAGGCGTAAAAATGATAAACAATATTAACGAACTCAAGCATAACTGCGATACGGCCAAGTCGGAACAGATTCATCACTTAAAAACTTTTTGAGAGCAAACAGACCATATTTATAATAGTAACGAGTGTAGAAGGCTTGCGCATGTTAAGTAAAAGCTGTAGTATTTTACCAGCTATACAAAATGCAGGCCAGCACACTAAGAAAATTTTGACGTTATATATAGGCACTGTAGAAAAACCATTATCCTGAGGTTCACGCCGAAAAACACATTTGATTAATTGATTCACTGATTGATTAATTGATTCACAAGATTTATGCCCCATAAACTAGATACTGAACCTGTAGGGAAGGGTGTTGTTGGTAATTCTAGAGTCCGTGCCAGCGTCTGCACTTCTTTTGTGAGTACCGATATCTATGACAGGAAAATAAAACAGAAATATTGCAAGTCTAACAACAACTATGTTGAAACAGACACACTGTCCGGGGAATGTATTCTAAGCCAGAAAGCATTTTTCTGCTGCTAGCAGCACACGCATACCTTGAGCTCATTGAGGTGGTCCTTCGGTCCGACACCGGACAGCATGAGCAGCTTTGGTGAATTAGCAACTCCCGCGGACAGGATGACTTCTCTTGTGGCCAGCGCGGTGTGCTCGACACCGTCCTTCAGAAATGTCACGCCCACGGCACGCTTTCCTTCGAAAAGTACCTACGCAAAACAAAGTCACCAAGCGTTGCATTTTCGGTTGGAATATCTCTTCACCGTTTTATCTATGCTAAAGCTTTACGTGGCAGGCGTAGCTTCTTCGCTTCCTTCCGCTTCCGCTTGTAATATTTCGCCTGCTGACATGCTCGATTAGCTATAGCAGGTAGCAGCACTCTTCTAGTATCCGGAGACCATCGGGATTATCGCCACGCGTACATTTATCTGCATGGCAGGGTCTATCGAAACGCCAACCACGTATCATCACTCAAGGCCTTAGGCATTTAACTTGGGGTTGAAGACTTATCGTGCAACCTTTGACGCAAACAGGAAGCTTATTTAGAGCACGACCAATGAAAAATCAGTCACTGCGGCAGCACGAGGCCTTCACCCATGAGGGAATGTCAGTACTTGAAACACGCACTGTGCGCTGGTGCTTAGGTCGCGATGGAAGAGAAGGAAAATTGAGCGGTTACGCATCCCGTGCGTTCTTTGGCTGCGCCAAGGTGACTTGGAATCATAGTTAGGTTATATTGGAGGAAGCACAGCTGTCATTCGCTGCATTATTCTGACATGCCGAGTTAAGAACATTCGTCGAACAGTCAGGTGCTTAAGTTTAATGCTACCCGAACACAGCGGTGAATCAAAAAAAGTTACAGTCACGTTTCACTTCGTGAACGCAGATGACGCGCAAGCGCATTGGTGCTATAGCGCACACGACGCTATCGACCCTCGGTGCTGCTAGAAGCCTGTCCGCATCTCAGATCCTGTTCAAGACAGAGCTCGCGCGGCCGCGCCATACGCAACAGCCGCCGGAGTCGAACGACTTGCGTTCGCTTGCTATCTAAATAACCTAGCATGGTGTCAGCGCACACGTGGAAACAAACACACTTCACAAGCGGTTACTACGGACACTCCCTGTCAAGAGGTTGGCGTGATGAATCGGGGCAGCAGTAGCGATCGTAATGACCATGGCATTGTTTATCGTTTCAACGCAAACTGAGCGTTGAAAACAAAGCGCACGAAAAGCTACGAGCCGCCGGCCCACCTGTGCTCCCAAAGCAGATGACTTTCAAGAAAAGCCCGCGTGACCATGCGCGACCGTAGTGCCTCTCTCTCCTCCCCCGGTACCGTGCGCGCGACAGAATAAGACATCCTTCCTCCTCTTGCGCATGTGAGATTGAGCTGGCATCATCGGCTCACACACAGCGCACGACACTCGCGTCCGATCTTATCGCGGGACTCACCCACGGCTTCACAAAGAAAATCTGTAACAACTGCCCGAGGAGGTCAACCCAGCGCGTTTGCGCCTACCTTCCTCCTCCGCGACGCCTCGCCTCGCTTCTCCATCCCCGATTCATTCGACCTTACATTCCTCTCGGTAGCGTTACGTGGCCGCGCGCTCAGCGCATCTTTCCTACTTTCCACGACGCACGATTCTCTTCACCTCCGTGCGCCTTTCTCCGGCGCTTGCTTCGGAGCTTTGCACAGACACCGCCAATTTCATAAGCTGATCAGCTACGCTTGCACGTAAAATGGCCGCGTCTATGCCGTTACCCGGAAGTTATATATAGAGACGAGAATAGGACGTTTGAGCTTCGCCTTTAAGAGCGAAACGCCCGACAGCATTCAAAAGTCCCTAACTGCTTCTCACGTTCCCGGCAACTTAAGCTTATATAACCGTAACGCTTACCGGGAAACGCTGGTGGCCAACGCTATGCACGAAGACGAGCTTTCCATAGAGAAAGAAATTCAACAAAAGGGGACACTCTTCAAAAACTGGAAACAGGAAACACGTCACGCCTAGTTTCAACAACATCCGTTAGTTGACGCGAGCATCAGTAAAAAAGAATGTGAAATAAACTTCCAGACAACGTTTTATTTTTTTTATTCCTTCCCACTAAAAGTGAAAAAGTTTTGCGTGTAAATGAACTTATACTTTGCAACTTTTTGTTGCGTTGGCTAGCAACAAGCTAGCGGCACGCCAGACGCGCGCATACGTCATGCGCCAGACAAGCCGCAGGAGTGAGCGAGGCCGGTCGTATACGTGCGAAGTTCGCGTGCTCGGCGACCCGTCTGTTTTGGATATAGCCCATTTTTTTTTGGGCTCCCGGCCTTCTCTATGCTTCTCTTGCGTATCGTCTGCATTTCAACACAGCACCACTGCACTACTGGACTACGGCAAGGAGAGAAATTGTGTTTGACAGTGTGCGGCGTATTTTAAGCACATTTAGGCTTAGTTCGAGTGGCGCAGTTAGCGAAAAACAGCTCCGCCGTCCTGATGCAGTTAACTTGAGTTAATGCCTCGTCCTGGGAGATGTTTGCGACGCTTTCTATGAGCCCCAACATTACTGTAACTTATTTTGATAGTTTTTGGGCACGCTTGCCGCGCCCGGCTTATTGACGCAGTAAGCGAAAACCGGCTCGGCCGTGTGACGCATTTGCCCGTGTACATGCGTGTACTGCGTCGTAGCGCCTAAGTCCGACAAGTTTTCGCGCATTCTGTGGTCCCCATCATTATTGTAACTAATGTCGTTATATTTGCGGTAGTTTAGAAGCACGGTTGCCGCGCCCGGCTTATTGGCGCAGTTAGCGAAAAGCAGCTCGGCTGTGTGTCGCAATTAGTTTCGCGTGTACTGAATCTTACTGGTAGAAGTTCGTGACCCATTCTCTGACCAGAAAAAGTATTGTAATTTATTTGGTAACTTTTTGGGATATCTTGAGGCTTTCTCGCCGCGCCTGGGGTTGTGAAGCTGTTAGCAAAAAGCAAGCCGGCCGTAGTGAGTTAGTTTTGCGAGTACTGAATTTTAGTGGGGCAAGTTTGTGAGGCATTTTATAGCCCTGCAACAACATATACCTTATTTCGGCACTCACGCTTCTCGAAAACGCGACGAGCGATTGCCGACAGTGATAACACGGGAGTGTTGCATGCGCCGGCAGGACGCGTAAAAGATAACACGGAGGAGCTCAAGAACATGCCATCTATGTGTTCTGAGCGACTGAAAACAGGCTTTGCACCTACGAGTCTGACTTGAGTGCGATTAGAAGGCATTCTGCGAGCGTGTAACATGGTCTGGCTGAGCCTGTGTTGTAGTCACCTTTGTGTACTTGGCGTACCATCGTGTCGACTGAGGCCAAGTTTTGGAAACGCGCAGTCACCCGTGTATTTGTGCACCTAAAGTGCAGGAAATAATGCCCGAGAAAGGAGGGGTGCTTGAAAATCGGATGTTCAGATTTTATGGCATTGTCTTTGCTGCGAAATGTACGTAAAAGTGAATTTATCTATAATGCCGCTCATTCACCACTTACGCACGTTTCGCCTCTACACGCAATACTCCTGTTAGGTCAATATACCGAAATGATACATGCTTGTAATTTACTTTCTTTCAGCTGATGGCATCCGGTGGAGCATCGTACGGCAACGACTACTGCTTACCTGGTGCCACAACTTTGGATGAGTGCAGAAGAAGCCCGGAACGAACATTTACATAGAGCAAAATAAACATTTCATCATTTCAGAAGACGTCTTTTGTTTTCATGAAATTGCACCTGACAGATTCGGCACAGTCTTGTAAAGGTCAATCGCAATCATTTCTACTTGTTAATGAAACGACTCCACGCCAAGCCCACGCGGGGTTCAGCAGAAGCGAAAAAAAAAATCAATGCCGCGCTGAGCAGCGGAGCCAGTGCGGCGGGTACCAACTTGTGTTCAAAACGCGCGCGCCCAAAACCGAAACCGGAAGAAGTCAACAACATCCGCTTGGGGTGCTACAGTCAATTCGGCCGCTGGGCTCTATGGGAGTGTCCGCTCTTATTGAAATTTCCTTCTCTATGAGCTTTCTGATAGGAACGCGGCCTCTTGTGTGCTCTGATCTGTTATTGTTTCGCACTTTTGATATTTCAATTTGCGAAGATTCAACACAAACGTCATGCGCTGTCGATGTTTTGTTTCATGACGTTTGTTTCTGGGCTGTCATTCTCAAAATTGTGAGGAATAGCTGTGTAAAGAATAGAAGACGAAGGGCGACCAACTTCAGCGATTGAACAAGAACGACTTTAGCGCCTATAGAATGCTTCGCGGCATCAGACAAACACCGCCAATTTAAAGAGCTGACCTATTGAGTCAGTGCTTTATTGTTGCACCTGCGTACGTTTCTTCAATCACGGTGTTGTCGTTGGCGAGAATGATTTCAGTTGGGTAAACATTGAAGCTTAAACTAAAACATAACTCGGCAGCCTTGACGTGTCTGAGGCGTATTGGAATAGGAGCTCATTTGAGAAAAGGAAATACTGACAGTATCGTTGCGCAGGCATGGAAACAATGGATGGCCATATTTTTTTCAGTAAGCATATTTGCCTCGAGGACATTTCCGAGGCACCATCCTCTGTAATATCTCTGTGACCTAAAAGGCGACATCACGCGATACTGACTGCGAAATGCCGTGACCTGCGTGTACCGGCTGTTCGACATCTCCAGCGGTTAAGACACGGGTAATTCCGAGTGTTTGCATGTTTTAAGTGTTGTACGTGTGACGTATGTTCTACGAAAAAACCTAGCGCGTACATCACGGTTTGGTGTGTAGGGCAGCAAAGGTTTTTAGCGAGTTGGCAACATGGTGTGCTTTCACCCGCGCGGTTGCTCAGTGGCTATGGTGTCGGGCTGCTGAGCACGAGGTCGCGGGATCGAATCCCGGCCGCGGCGGCCGCATTTCGATGGGGGCGAAATGCAAAAACACCCGTGTACTTAGATTTAGGTGCACGTTAAAGAACCCCAGGTAGTCAAAATTTCCGGAGTCCTCCACTACGGCGTGCCCCATAATAAGAAAGTGGTTTTGGCACGTTAAACCCCATGATTTTTAACATGATGCTTTCATATTGGTTATTCATTTCCCATTACATTTCAAAGTATTAGTTGTACGTGCTTTTGTAGCAATATTAGTACTCTTCAGAGCATGCGTCGCAGGGCGGGCGGCTTGCCACTTTCGCAAGAATTAGCGCAGAACGATGGTTTATTACAGGTATATATAATAATAGCTTCACGTTCAATCGCTTATGTTTTACAGCGAAGCTGTTTTTGGCTAGGGTTCCGTGCACTTTTCCTATCCGACAACAAATATGTGTGAGGAAAAACTATCATCAGCAATAGCTCGTGCCACTGCTCGTGCGTTCGTCGTCTTCCACAGATGGCTCCGTTGCCGCTGAACACGCCAGCGTTCCCATATTACCCCTTCCTCGGCGAAGGCGCTTACGGCACTGGCCTACTGCCAGTAGGTGGACTGATTTCAGTCTCAAATTATTTGCCTCAGTATATCGCGAAATGAAAACACCAATGTATATAAAGAATGTATAACATGAATGAACGCGGATGTATAAAAATAAATGTGTGTGCGCACTTTTCGTCGCAGTGACCACCGATAAAGACAATAAATGTGTTCGTACTTTTGGTGAAATCTCTGTGTCACCTCTTTGTCGTGTGCTACACAGCCTCGCTGCTCATCCGCCACCACAACGCAGAATGGCTCGTAATAGTATACTTATATGCTTATTGTCTCATCAATCCACGCTTCTACATGCCGTGCGAGCGCATGCGAGTCGTATGCCGACGCGCTTTTCCCACAGATAAAATTTGCGACAATCGATGACTATCCTCGCCGGCGTGAAACGATATCTGAGCACAAGGTGCGCAGTTTACATCGCGTCAATATCAGCCTAGTCAAGATCATAGTTCGACATCGGCCCCTGCCTACTGCACCAACCATGCCGGCGCTACATCCGTGAAGCTACTAAACACATCACCCTCTTTTACCATTTCCCGTGTGCTACTGCATGTTCCTTCTTTTACTAAAAGAGGTGTTCACTTCCCAATGCAGCCCGTTATATCTAATGACTACGTCCCCTACTACACCCCTAAATACCCCTCTACATCAAATAAAGCAAGTGCAACTGTTATTTATTAATTTTTATTATTTATTTATTTATTTATTTTCACCTTATCAGTGGGCGAAGACATCACAGAGAGGAGTGGAATTGCAACCGCCTTTATTGACAGCAACGACATCGGTGATGGTAGCAGTGCAAGAAGCAAAGTGGTTATAGTCACTCCTGATCTGGGTGATGAAATAGTGTATGCCCGTGCGACAACACCCACTTTGAAGTAGTAATCACCACGAGATGAAATGTGGTTTGGTCGAAGCAGGAGTTCTTTCAAAGGGAAATTAGCATAATAAACCGTGCTTAGGAGACGAACTGGAACGTTTACGGCACGTTGACTGGACGGAAAAGCTAATGAAACAAACACTCTCAGTATGGCAATAATTCGTAAGTATGACGCCGGCATCTTTTCTTTTTTACACTGCTTGAAGAACATTAATTATAGTGATGCTAGTGGGATCCCAAATAGAAGACGCGTGCACTAATTTAAATAGCACAACGGGCTCGCGAAGCCTAAGGCTGGAAGGGACAGCGGAAAATTTTCGGCGCACATATCCTAGCACGTGGTTAGCGTTTTAGGAATGTAATTTAGATACAAATTTCAAGAAACGTCGTCGGCAATAGGGACATTTAGATATTTTCAGGAATATGAAGTGGTTAGCGTTGTGTTGTTTACTGTATAAACAAAGATAATTAAGCATATGATGGAAAACGAGGTACTATCATTACTTTACATTAAAAATTGTTTAGTGTTATTTGTCAAATGTTACACATTCAGTTATCTTGTTGATATAGGACTGTAGCTGTGAGGGATCAGAAATATTTTTGCTCACAAAATGGAAAAGACAATCAGCGAAGTTCCTAATGGTTTAAATAATGCCAAGGTGTAAGTTGGTAATGCAAATAAATACCAAAGGTGGTAAAACGGAGCCCTGCAGGACGCAAGATATGACACTAACAGTTAAAGAGTAAGAATTTTAGTAGTACGTATTGAAGAACTTTAGACATCCAGGATATAATCCTGCCCAGAACGTTGGGGTTAATGTTAAGCGTGAACGTCTTGAGTCCGGTAATTTTTAAGGCACCGTGCCAAATGATTTTACAAAGTTAAAGAAAAGTTAATGAATAAATACCTTGTTATCTACAGCATGGAAAATATGATTAGCAAGGCATGCAACTGAGTCTAGTACGAGAAATCCATCGTAAACCATGGTGGCCTATTGAAAGGAATGAATTCGACTCAAGAAATAGGCGGGGGGGGGGGGGGGACTAATTATGTGTTGCTCGACTTGTGTAAGAGAGCCACTTTCCCTGATTTTCAATTATAAGTCAGACCGGGACTCGGTGACGGCCAAGAGAAGTTCAGCGAAAAAAAAAAGGAAAACAGAATTATAAGTCATGGTATTTTTCAACACCTTTATGTTCATTGCATCCGCACCTCCTCAAGAAGATACTCACACTTTCTATCAAATGGGACATCCCACCAGGGAACTTGCAGTTGGATGAAACAGGGAATGGAGTAGGAGAACGACGAGGCAATAAAATCGCTGAGTATATTACAACCGATATCGTATTATATATATATATATATATATATATATATATATATATATATATATATATATATATATATATATAACGAGAAGAAAGGGGGTTAACCGAGGGGCCCGATTTTTATTAGTCATATCAGGCTTCTTATGATATGACTATGTATATATATATATATATATATATATATATATATATATATATATATATATATATATATATATATATATATATATATATATATATATATATATATATATATATGTATATATATATCATCATCAGCCTGGTTACGCCCACTGCAGGGCAAAGGCCTCTCCCATACTTCTCCAACAACCCCAGTCATGTACTAATTGTGGCCATGCCGTCCCTGCAAACTTCTTAATCTCATCCGCCCACCTAACTTTCTGCCGCCCCCTGCTACGCTTCCCTTCCCTTGGGATCCAGTCCGTAACCCTTAATGACCATCGGTTATCCTCCCTCCTCATTACATGCCCTGCCCATGCCCATTTCTTTTTCTTGATTTCAACTAAGATGTCATTAACTCGCGTTTGTTCCCTCACCAAATCTGCTCTTTTCTTATCCCTTAACGTTACACCTATGATTCTGCTCTCCATAGCTCGTTGCGTCGTCCTCAATTTGAGTAGAACCCTTTTCGTAAGCCTCCAGGTTTCTGCCCCGTAGGTGAGTACTGGTAAGACGCAGCTATTATACACTATTATATATATATATATATATATATATATATATATATATATATATATATATATATATATATATATATATATATATATATATATATATATATATATATATATATTATGGCAAAGAAGTCTCACACGGCTGTGGACGACACGAAGGACGCGGACAATAAGACGCAACAGCGTTGGCTTAGCCAGTCCAAAACCAGGAACAGCGTATAGCCCGAGCCTCACTTCAGTAGCGCTGGCGATCCGGCTGCGGAGCTCGGCAGGGCGCACTTCTTCTTCCTTACAACTTCCCCCCTCGCTGAAGACCGAGCCGCACAGGAGGCCTAAGGCGTGGTGAGGACGAAGGGCTCGTGATACGGCTTGAGCCGATCTGCGTGCACAATTTCGTGGCCTCGGCGGCGGAGGTCCGTAGGGGGCGTCAGAGGTTCGATAGCGTAGTTCACAGGAGAAATTTCGCGTAGAACCCGGTAAGGTCCATGGTATCGGGATACAAACTTGGAGGAGACACCTTGTGTCGAAATAGGAGGCACCCACAACCAAACAAGAGCGTCAGGCGAAAACTGGTGGTGGGGGCGCCCGTCGTCATGACGAAATTTCTGTAGCGCTTGTTCTTGTGTTGTAAGGGAGCGAGCTAGTTGCCGACATTCTTCTGCATACCGGGCGGCTTCGGAAGCCGGTGTACCCTCTGATAAGTCGTGACGGTAAGGGAGAATAGTATCGATGGGAAATGATGGTTCGCGGCCATATAGAAGAAAGAAGGGAGAAAAGCCCGATGTTGACTGGGGTGCCCTGTTGTAGGCGTACGTGACATAGGGAAGGATGAGGTCCCAGTTGGTGTGGTTGGAGGCGACATACATGGAAAGCATGTCGCCAAGAGTTCGGTTAAAGCGCTCCGTCAATCCGTTTGTTTGCGGGTGATATGCAGCGGTACAGCGATGAATGGCGCGGCATTCAGCGAGAAGTTCTTGAATGACGTCGCCGAGAACGACACGACCTCGGTCACTCAGGAGTTCGCGGGGAGCGCCGTGACGTAGAACGAAGTGGTGAAGCAGGAAGGAAGCAACATCACGAGCCGTCGCGGCTGGTAGAGCGGCCGTTTCTGCATACCTCGTGAGGTGGTCTACAGCTACAATGACCCAGCGATTGCCAGCAGCTGTGTATGGCAGAGGCCCGTAGAGGTCTATCCCAACCCGGTCAAAGGGCCGCGAAGGGCATGGCAAAGGTTGCATTGATCCAGAAGGGCGGCAAGGATCAGGCTTGCGGCGTTGACATTCTGTGCAAGAGCGAATGTACTTGTGCACAAATGTGTACATACCACGCCAATAAAACCTATGACGTAGTCTGGTGTAGGTCATGAAGAGACCAGCGTGTGCGCACTGAGGGTCGGCGTGGAAAGCGGCGCATACATCAGTGCGGAGCTGCCGAGGTATTACAAGCAGCCATTTGCGGCCGTCGGAACTGTAGTTACGGCGATAGACAATTCCGTCGCGGATGGTGAAGTGCGAAGCTTGTCGGCGTAACGCTCGGGATGGTGGGCGTGCAGGTGAATTAGAGATGTAATCTATCAAAGACGAAATCCAGGAGTCCTTGCGCTGCTCCAAAGCCATGTCGACAGAAGCGAATGGGAGAAGTGGGTCGTCTAGGACAGACACACTGACAATGTCGGCGTGGACAGGCGAGCGCGAAAGAGCATCGGCATCGGCGTGCTTCCTGCCTGAGCGGTAGACAACGCGGATATCGTACTCTTGGAGCCTCAGGGCCCACCGGGCTAGGCGGCCGCAGGGATCCTTGAGAGACGACAACCAGAAAAGTGCGTGGTGATCGGTAACGACATCGAAGGACCGGCCGTACAGGTATGGGCGAAATTTTGTGATGGCCCAGATGATCGCGAGACATTCTTTTTCCGTGGCGGAATAGTTCGCTTCAGCTTTCGTCAGAGTACGGCTTGCGTAAGCAACAACATATTCTTGGCAGCCGGGCTTTCGCTGGGCGAGCACAGCGCCAAGACTAACACCGCTAGCATCCGTATGGATTTCCGTGGGAGCAGGTGGATCGAAATGGCGCAGTGTCGGTGGTGTTGTGAGCAGGCGACGTAGCGTCGCGAAGGCAGCATCGCAAGTTGGTGACCACGCGGAAAGATTGGGGTCTCCCCGAAGAAGCTCTGTCAGAGGAGCCATAATCGAAGCGAAATTTCCAATAAAGCGGCGGAAGTACGAGCAGAGGCCAATGAAACTGCGCAAGTCTTTTAGAGACGTCGGCTTCGGGAATTCTTTAACAGCATGGAGCTTAGCGGCATGAGGGAGAACGCCGTCCTTCGACACGACATGTCCGAGAATCGTCAGCTTGCGTGCCCCAAAGTGACATTTTTTTCAGATTTAGTTGGAGGCCAGCGTCACTGAGACAGCGTAAAACCTGCTCCAAGCGATGAAGGTGAGTAGGGAAATCTTGTGCGAACACTACTACATCATCGAAATAACACAAGCACGTGTTCCATTTGAGACCTCGAAGAATAGTGTCCATCATCCGCTCAAAAGTCGCGGGCGCGTTGCAAAGTCCGAATGGCATCACACGAAATTCGTATAAATCTGGTGTGATGAAAGCAGTTTTAGGCTTATCTTCTGCAGCCATAGGCACCTGCCAATAACCAGAGCGTAGATCGAGGGAAGAAAAGAACTCTGCACCTTGTAAGCTGTCGAGTGCGTCGTCGATCCGCGGCAATGCATTCACATCCTTTCGGGTTATTTTGTTTAGGCGGCGATAATCCACGCAAAAGCGGATCGAGCCATCCTTCTTTTTAACTAAAACAACTGGCGATGCCCATGGGATGTCGCACGGTTCAATGACACCACGCTTTGCCATGTCACCTACTTGCTCATCAATGACGCGTCGTTCTGTCGATGAGACGCGGTGGGGTCGCTGCCGTAAGTGAGTGAGAACCGGTGTCAATACGGTGACATACAGTCGTCGTTCGGCCCAGAGAAGTGCTATGGCTGTCAAAAGCAGGGCGAAATTTCTCGAGGAGACGGAGAAGGTCATGGCGTTGCGTGCGGCTTAAGGCGTTGTCGATGACGTGGCTGAAAACGTCTTCAGGCGATGTTTTATTTATTTATTTCAAAATACTACAGTCCAATGTGATGGCCCAAGCAGGTGTGGGTTACATCCAACATGAATGTGCAAAGCAACAGACAAGAAAAAAGCAAGCAAGAAAGAAGAAAAGCAAAAAGAAAAAAAAGGAAAATAAAGCTTAAGAGAGAAGGTAACACTCCAACTCAGCGAGAAAATTATTGGAACCAAAAATATTAGACGGCAAAGAATTCCATTCTTCCACATTTCTTGGAAAATAACTGAATTTGAAAGCTTTTGATCGGGCAAAGATTGGGGTTAGTGCAAATTCATGGCCATGGCGTGTGCGTCGTGTTGTTAAGGGTTTTATACTGTCAGGTAGATCTATTTTTATGCTACCAAACATACAATTATAAAGAAATGAAAGGCGACTAAATTTTTGCGGGCTTCTAGCGTAGAAATACAGTTTAATTGCATTAGGTTGGATGGGGAATCAATCTACGATATTTGCCAAATATAAACCTAACAGCCTTTCTCTTAATACGTTCAAGTTGCATGATATCTTTCTTTAAATATGGATCCCAAATGATCGAAGCTTACTCAAGCTTAGAACGAACACACGTATTATAAGCTAAAAGCTTTGTTTGCGAGGGTGCGAATTTGAGCTTTCTTTTAAGGAACCATAACTTACGTAGTTCAGATGTGCAGATATCAGAAATGTGGGTTGACCAAGTTAGGTTGCTTGTGAGGGTGACACCTAAGTACTTATATTTGCCTACAATCGAGATACTATTGTTTCTAAGGGTATAACAGAACTGGCTCGGATTTAGTTTCCTGGTAATACGAAGTAGTACTGTTTTCTGAGTATTTAGTTGCATGCCCCATTTTTGACACCAGTCGTCAATAACATTCAGTGCATGTTGCAATTCAATGTGATCTCTGGGGGATACAATTTGTTTAAAAATGATACAATCATCCGCGAACAAACGTACAGACACATTTTCGGGAATAACATCGACCAAGTCATTAACATAAATTAAAAACAAAAGTGGTCCCAATACACTTCCCTGTGGAACTCCAGACGTGACATGAAGAATAGCAGATGATGAATCATTTATTACCACATACTGCTGTCTGTTGTGAAGGTAAGCCGCAATCCATTGAACTATTTGTCTTGGTAACCCCAAGCACTGTAATTTGTAAAGCAGTTTCCCATGTGGCACTTTGTCAAAGGCTTTACAGAAATCTAGAAAGAGAATATCTATTTGACCTGATGCATCAAGCACTCGTGAAAATTCACGAGTGCTTGATGGCACATGTGGTATATGGCACATGCACATGCCATGATGGCACATGCACATATGCCATGCATGATGGCACATGCACATATGGCACATATGTGCATGAAATTTCTTTTCCTGTTATATCATGATTGCATCAACATAACTAAAGACGTGTACCTAAAGCCACCTCACCACCGCTCCAAAAGAATCAATCACGACTTGTGCATACGGCCATTTGCTGCTAGATGTAATTTATTCAAATTTTCTTTTTTTCCTCGATCCATAGAACTATGGAATAGTCTGCCCCGCCATATTGTGAATGATGTGTCAATTGATGTCTTTGTTGCGAACGTTGAATCTTTCTTTGAAAATGCTTTTGTAAATGTGTTGTAGTCACAGCCTTCTTGATTATGAGTCATGAATTGTATGATTCTACAGCTCTGCACACTTTGATTCTATTATTTATATAAGTTATGTATCTTTTCATTCATCTTCCGGAACACCAAACCTGTTGTGCCACCTATTGTACATTCCACTCCTGTCAGAGCCTGAGAAAGGCTCACAGTATTATGAAATAAATAATAATAAGAAATAAATAAAAATGTGGCAGGTACGGGACTACAGTAGAGGGTGTTGACCCCTGACGATCCAACAGGAAGTTCCGACGTGGTAATGGTGTCGTAAGGCTCCACAGAGCCGAGAGATTCACCGCGAAGCAACGCAATCGGGAATGGGAAGTGGTTGTGTATAGGAAGGTGAGTACACCAGCTTGAAGGCTAAGTAACGCAGTTGGGAGTGGTGAGAGGTGGCGGTGAAGGAAAGCAGTGGAAGGCGTGAAGAGTACGGTAGAGTCGGAGGCAACGGAACAGGATACAGGTGCCAAAACGGATGCGTGCGGAGGTATATGGATGTCGTCAGTGAGGGACAACTTGGTGCAGGAAAGCGAAACATCATCAGGTATGGCATTGCCAAGCGAAGAGAAGGCGACTTCTGCACGGGAGCAATCAATAACAGCTCGGTGACGGGAGAGAAAGTCCCAACCTAAAATAATATCGTGGGAACAGTGGGGAAGAACGACGAACTCGACTGTGTAGAACACTCCTTGAATTTCAAGCCTGGCGGTGCACGCAGCCACCGGCTGGACGTGCTGTGCTGCGGCCGTGCGGAGTAAAGGACCGAGGAAAGGCGTCGTGACTTTTCGTATTGAGCGGCATAGTTTTTCGGCAATTACAGATATGGCGGCACCTGGGTCAATGAGGGCAAGCACAGAGACTCCTTCAACAGCGACATCAATAACGTCGGGCGGCGAAAGAAGAGGGCTTGAGCGTTGTGACGATGACGCAGTTCTTGCCTCGGGAACTGCGCCACTTAGTTTTCCGTGTCAGCCCCACTTCCCCACTTCAGTAGCCCTGGCGATCCGGCTGCGGAGCTCGGCACGGCGCACTTCTTCTTCCTTACAATATATATATATATATATATGTGTGTGTGTGTGTGTGTGTGTGTGTGTGTGTGTGTGTGTGTGTGTGTGTGTGTGTGTGTGTATCATACTGCTATACCATAGTCGCCTGGAGATGACGACGAAGTTACTTGGCTCGGTTGCTGGTTTTCTTCTGGTGCTGAAGTTTTTCGCTGTGTACATTATTTCGTGCATCAGTAACAGGCAACGACGTTTGTGCTGAACCCTGAAGTCGTCTACTCTGCTGAGAGATCCTCCCCCCGGGGCTTGCATTGGAAGATATAGTCTTGGACGCGTCTGGCGGTCAGCATAGACCACCCGCGGCTCGGAAGCGGCTCAGTTCGGCAGTAGGATCCGATGGTACTGATTCCGAGCTTTCTGACTCAAGATCGGAAGATTGGGATGCTTTCATACCAGCAAGCACCGCCGCCCACGACGGACGTCTCCGGCGTCGTCCTCAAGTGAAAGGACTATCATATACAGCACCATCAAGACTACGACAGTAGATTTCATTCCCATCGACGCGATGGTAAGCCTAAATGCTATCTCTCGACAGAAACTTAATGATTTCTTCTTCAAACTTGCCCCTGGACTAATCCAAGAGGTTCGCGTGAACCCCTGGAAAAATGTCATTGCCGTTGACACGACTGATTATAAGATGGTGCAAACTCTACTTGGTTTGTCTGAAATCCGTGGTGCCCACGCACGTCCCTACATACCACAGGGTACAAATATGGTGGCTGGTGTCGTATCTGATGCGGACTTGGATCTCAAAGACGACGTTTTTAGGAGCATGATTGTTTGCACGCTACCATGCAAAATAATTAGCGTTCGAAGGCTGGACACGTCAAAGTGCATGAAGATACATTTCGCCTCTGGAAAGCTGCCTTGTCATATAAAGGCTGCACTTGTGCGCTATCCTGTTCAACCTTTCGTACCCCGGCCTTTGCAATGCCATACATGTTTCAAGATTGGTCATGTTGAGGGCTTTTGCACCAGAGATCTGGTCTGTGCCAAATGTGGTGGGAATCACCATGTAGATTATTGTGAAAGTCAGGCATATCGGTGCCCTAACTGTAATGGTGAACATATGGCAACGGATAAAGGATGTCCCTCATAGAAGAATGAACTAAAGGCACTCAAAGCGAAAGCCATAAAGAAGGCAGCAGGAGATGAGAGCTCCCGTCACCGTAGTGCTGCCCCAGCGACTGGAAAAGCAGCGCGTTCAAAGAGTGACAAAGAAACAACGCATCAGAAAGTAGGGGGGCGGACCTTCTGCCTCTCAGACACATCGTGGCCAGCGCTTCCATTGAAACCACCAGAAAAAGTATCTATAAAGACTTCGACTACAGTGGAAAGCACTGCAAACAAAGTACCTCAACCGGTATCAGCCAACGACGATGTGCAACTTGGCAATCGTCTAAAGTTGCTTGTCAACGTCATCAGATCTCTAATCGCCGGTCGCCAGACACCAGCAGCGTCAGCAGCAGAGCAACTTTTGGAGGCACTCGTTCCTGTCCTCGACGGCCTTCGCCAGACGTTTTACCGGAAACAATTCTAACAGTTGTCAGCAGCCTCGCCCCTTTGTGCTGCAATGGAATGTCAGGTCGATGCGACCGCGGCTTGCTGATTTAGTCCTTTGACTAGTCGCTATGAAGACTCCAGCAGACGTTATAGCGCTTCAGGAAACTAACGTAAAGAAAGACGAATATCGATTGCCAGGCTTCGTGGGTGTCCACAACAACACTCAATGCGCGGAACAAGCTTGTGGCTCTTTTCAGTGTGTGGAGGCGGCACATACGCGCAATGCTTCAAAAGCATCAGTGTACGTTCGTGCTGACTTGGACGTCGCGGTTATTGACACAAACGGCATCAGTGACGATGAGTTTGAGTGTGTAGCTATTACTGTGAGCCTCAGAGGTGTGTGTACGACGGTGGCAAGCATATACAACAGGCCCACACGCTCTTCCGATACCTCGCTACTTGAGTGCTTAGTGTCTCGGTGTGGTGCATCGTTTGTGTTGTGCGTAGACTTTAATGCCCACCATCCACGGTGGTGTAGCCGTCCCCAAGACAATCGTGGGGCAGAGATTAATGAGTTCATTATCAAGAACGATCTCCAAATACTGAATGACGGTTCACCTACATTTATTGGTAGAGGAAAGGAGCATGAGCATTCCACTATAGACCTTGCGATAACAACGAGAGATGTGTGCTTAGCCTGGTCATGTGAACCCGACCCGTGGGGCTCAGATCACCTACCCATTTCGTTAACACCTACACATACTGCGGGTCGCCAGGATGTCGTTTATACAGTTACTAACTGGGACAAGTTCCGACAGCTGATCTCAGAGGCACCACTAATTAAACTTATGAGTGAGTGCTTATAAAAAGCTACAGTACAACGAAGACGGAATATCGGCAAACCAAAACCCTATCTAAAGCTTTTGCGGCTCCGCGCATGTCGACGGCGCGCTTATAGACGGGCACAGCGCTCTAAACGACGCACCGACTGGACTATATACAATCGTCTTGATGCAGCCATACAGCGGCATACAAAACAGCTTGGTCGCAAGAGCTGGGAAGCTTTGTGTAGTTCGTTGCATACTGGAAGCGGTTTTGGAAATGTATGGCGCGTACTGAAGGCTCTCTGCACTCCTGAAATCTGCAAGAATCCTACGGCTACATTGAGCATAGCGACCAGCCAGTCAACAAGCGTAATAGCAGAGGCATTTGCAGACATTTTCGTCTCTCCTGCATCCAGTGACACCACAATTAGCGACCTTCCTTCTTTGACAAGTCACAGCACCATAACCGCTTCCTACGGTCCAGCTTGCCAGATGGACGAAGCAGATTTCACTCTTGAGGAGCTGCGACACGCGCTGAGCCTCTCCAAACGCCGCACTGCTCCAGGCGCAGATGGTGTGACGTACCAAGCATTGCGGAACGTTGATAAGAGTTTCCATGACCGTATATTAGACGAGTATAATGAAGTATGGGGAACCAGTTTAATCCCTGCTGAGTAAAAATCGACCATGGTAATACCAATTTTAAAGCCCGGGCGTCCAGCAAGGCACCTCAAGTCCTACCGACCAATATCCCTAACTTCAAAGATCATCAAGTTAATGGAGCGAATGGTCTTGTTTCGCTTATATCTCAGGCTAGAGGAGCTGAATTTTTTCCCTGATGTGATGTGTGGCTTTCGTCGCCACCGTTCGGCTCTGGACAGGATATCAGACCTTGTCTCAGCGCTCGAATTTGCTAAAGTAAACAAGCATTCCGCCTACATGCTCTTCCTAGACATACAACAAGCTTTCGATTCAGTTTCGCATAAGGCGATTATTTTCGCTTTTGCAACCGCGGGAATTTCGGGTCGTCTGCTCCAGTTTGTGCATAATTTTTTATCGGAGCGCCGGATGAAAGTGCGTTTCGGAGGAGTAAATAGTGAATACCGAAATGTGAATTGAGGTGTTCCACAGGGCAGCGTATTGTCGCCGCTTTTGTTTAACGCGGTTCTCGTCACGCTTCCAAGTCGTTTGCCTCGAGGCACTTACTTCCCTGTGAGCATAGCCGTCTACGCAGATGACATTGCTCTGTGGATAAACGGCCTTTCGCACCTTGGTCCGCGGCTTCGTGCAAGCTTGCAAAGAGCTCTCAGCGCTACTTCGGAGTACTTGGGTGAAGTTGGCCTGCTCATATCACCTGAAAAGTCGGCTGCAATAGCATATACCCTAAACAACGCGCTCGTCGAACAATGAGCCGACTGTATCTTGACGAAACGCCTATAAACAGGGTGCGACAACACCGTTATTTGGGGTTAATTGTGAATGATCGCATCTCTTGGCATCCTGCCGTTAAATCTGTACGACGCAAATCGCACTCCCTTCTTAAGTATGTGGCCGCCTTGACTGCTCGAGGTGCTGGTTGCGACCAAACAACGGCTCTTCAGGTGTACCAGTCATCTGTACTCCCAGGCATGCTGTACGCATTACCAATTTTGAACATAGCACCTAGTTTGATGGCCAAACTGGAGCGAGATCATCGCGTTGCCCTTGGACTAATGTTTGGATTACCTCGTGAGGCGCAATCTATTGCATTACTTACTGAAGCGCATCAGTTACCCCTGAAGGTGCAAGCAGATCAGAGAGCTCTGTATCAGACTGAGCGTCTGCACCGCGCATCGAATGGTCAATCGCTCCTTGATCGTCTGATTCACCGCCCATTATCTCGCATGTGAAAAATGGCGGCATTAATTATGGATATCGCTACCATTTCTGAACATGCTGCTTCAGATACGTCTCCGCCTCCAAAAGGTATCAGGAAACACGTATTCCCCATTTTCCTCAAGATCCCTGAAATGCACAAAAAGTCTGATATGGCTGTTTCGGCAATCTTTCAATTGGCTCAGTCTCACGTGTTCGAAAAGTTTCCAGACTATCTTCAAGTTTTCACAGATGCATCTGTACACAACGACGGTCAAGGCCCCGCTGCAGCTTTTTACTGCTCTTCAACTCAAGTACGACGTATCTTTCAAATACCTCATCCAACTTCGTCAACAACTGTGGAACTAGCAGCGATTAATGTTGCACTGAAATACGTGCAAGAAGAGTTAAATACATCGAAGGTTGTCATCTTTACGGACTCCCGTGCTGCCCTTAGCAGGTTACAACGCAGTGAGCTTGATTGTCCACTTGTGCGCAGCATTAATGACTCTGCGAGCGAAATTACATCACGTGGGGTATCTCTCGTTGATCAATGGATACCTTCACACGTAGGAATCGCCGTAAACGAAGAGGCTGATCGGCTCGCTTCAAGTTGCGTTCATAACAACTGTGACTGCCCAGAAATTTTGTGCAAGCTTGATGACGCTCGTCTGCTGATTCGTCGCCACCTACTCAAGCAGCATCCAGATCAGCGCGTCGCAAATGGAACGTTCCCGCCCCGTGTTCGTGGTCGAGGATTGCCTCGTCGCGCTAGAGCACAACTGCTGAAGGTGAGGGTTGGTTGCGTGAAGACGCACGAACGTTTATACAGACAAGGGCGGGCGGAAAGTCCATTGTGTACGTCTTGTGGCTGCTACGAGACACTTCAGCACCTTATATTTGAGTGTACCGCTTTCAGTGCGCAGTGCATGCCGCTAGTGAGGAACTATCATCTCCTTGGCCTTGTCAGGATTGGGGGCTCAATCCCATCTCTCGTGGTCCTTTGCCAAGATTGGAGTACGGCATGAATTCGAAGGTAGCTGGCCCATGCCGTCGTCCAACTTATTTACGCTGAGATCATTGATGAAGTGAAGAACTGTTTCTCATCGAGAACGAGGAAAATGGGTTTATTTACAGAAATTAAATCAGTCTAACATGACTGCTTGAGAAAAATAGTATCAGTCCAACATGACTGCATGAGAGAAGAGACTCAGTCTAACATGACTGCTCAAGAGAAGTGTCACCAGCATTCGCACAACAACAGTTTTTATACACTCGGTCCGCCGGCCATACGAGGCGGCGACTGTTCGTTTACTCATCACCAACTCGCCGCTGCTCCGCAGATCAGTTTACGTACACAAAGGCAACCGCGTTCTGATGCCCGACGCCGGCGTTGGAGGGGTGCCGTTCCGGGAAGTATCGGCGCCCATCGTGGGTAGCTCGTTGTCTTGCGTCTGGACGAGCATGAGAAGCACCAAAATACGGCTTCCCCACGGCAGCTTGTCCATGCGTGTCATATCAGGTCCACGTTGGGGAACTCCGGAACCATTGTTCACACACCGAACTCGTCCCGTCACAATGTCGATGGGGCTGGTGGAAGGCGGCGGTTTTCAGTACAAAGGCCGCTTCTTCGAACGCCGCCTAGCTGCAGTGACGGAGAGGGTGCGGAATGCGCGTCTTGCCCCCTTGTCGTAATTGGGTGGCAATTTCGCCTTGCAGCTCGCCATTCTTAACAGCCTGCGGCGTGCGACACTCGAGGAATGTTTATACCCCAGTGGCTGTGCATCTAAACATGATCAGGGCCATCACGCCCTACTAACATTTATAGAACTAACTAACTTAGGTTCACGTTTGTAGCATGAACATTCAACATTCTGTAGTAGCGTGACCATCAGTGACCGGCCCTACTGTGTGTGATCAGTACTGTACCCTAACGCTTCTTCCTCCGAAGATGGGAGCTGGCGGGTTCAAACACCTTGTAGTGTATATTGTGAACCGATGATTACGTGCAGGTGATTACGTGAAACGGTGATTACGTGCAGCTTTACTTGGCGTCTCATCGTGGAGAACACAATTAGCCGCATAGCGAACGAGCCATGGATGTGGTTGATAATTGTGGAGGCTGTGCGACGCGGCGTCACTTTAATTCCGGTTTCAGAGTTCTACTTTAGATTTGTCCTGTTGCAGTGTTCTACTTTGGTCTTTAGATTTGTCCTGTTGCTCTCCTTTCCTCTTTCCTTTTTCCTCCCCTCCTTCCTATCTTCCATTTCTGTGTTGCTGTCACCTCCCTTCAGAAGAGTAGGCAGACGTTGTGCCCCTCCCGGTGGCAGTTGCCAGCCTGCTCCTCACTTTCCCTTTCCTGGTACCTGTGTATATGTGTTCAAAACAAGTAATAATAATAATAATAATAATAGTCGCCTTTACCCAGCCTGTAAACTCACCCTTGTGGTCATAGAGAAAAGGGAGATCTGCAAGTTCGGACGCTCTCCGGCGACAGGAATCACGAACGCTTTGGACGTCGACCAGCGTTCTTTGCCTCGCATAGTGAACTGGTTGGGGCAGAAACCTGCAATGGAAGTGCTTGTATCCGACAACCTTGTATTGCAACCTCTGTCTATGTCTTGGTTCTGACACCACAACCGCGCAAGCTCTACATTAATTGAACAAGCTAGGAGAAGACACGGAAGCTTACTTGCAACTCAAAATTTACTGGTAGCATACCAACATACACTCTTTTTTTTGTAGCTGACCTGTGTGATGTACATTTTCACGAGAGGAAATGCAGTCCTGTTAAACTCTGTGTCCTTTAAAACTCCAAATGCAGAAAGAGAAAGAAATATATTTACAGAAAGGCAGAGAGGTCGGCCTGAACTATAACTCATGCCAAATGCAGGTGAACAGTGTGTCTGCTCTTTCTCGCGTTCCATTCTTCGCTGCGCTGTCTACGACGCGGAGCACTTTTAGGCTGCAAACCTGCGCAAATGTAAGCTAGCAACACATAGGGCTACGTGAGAATTATTTATATAAAAGCATCTTTGATATCGTAGATTAAGCCTAAATAATGTCAAATATCTCGCTTTAGAGGGCTATGTGGTTTCTCAGGCAGAAACTAAACATAAGTGGAGACACATTGAGTAGCAAAGTAATCAGATTTCCGTTGCGCTTTGACAATGTACCTGGGGGAGTGTCGAAGGATAAAAGACATCGATAACGGAGAGGCGTTAAATCTGTAAGTCTGCTGAGGCGCCATACAGCAAAGTGCTACGCTCTCCTACCAAGCAAGAGACCTCCAGAGATACGACCGCCATCTTACATCGGACGAACTGTGGTGGCGTTGTACCGTTCCTAACACTCCCGATCAGATTAAACGACATTGAAGAAGTTCAGTTATACCTGCCGCTCAGCCAAGTGGCAGATGCTGCGCTACGCAATGCGTCGGATGCTCGTAGCAAACACGTCACGTGGGAAGATCGGCCGGGCACAGCGAACGCGGAACACTTGCGCGTGCCTGCAATTCTGTGGCGCAACTCAGTCGCGCCTCCCTCTTCGCTTTACAGACGTGCTGCTTTTGTTTGCATAGAGAGGCACAGCGCGGGAAGATCAGCAGGCTGCTTCGATGATTTTCAGAGTTCGCCGCTTGCAACTTTTCAGAACTTGGCTACGTCTAACAATATTGCATGCGGGCGAAATTCACGCCGCAAGAATCTCAAAATATTTTGAATGCGTGAGCATTTCCATGCCTATCGAACGAGGAAACTCGTCCGTCCACCCGTAGTCCATCTGTCACGTAAGACGAACCGCTATAAAGAAATTATTGTACAAAACAAGACTGAATAAATTGGAAAGGAAAAACGTAGGTGGTGGTGGGCTTCGAAACTACGATCCACACAAAAAGAGTATTGACTTAGCCACTAAGCTAAATACCGACACTTACAGATAGTGAATATATCTGAACCACATGAATGTGTTGTACAGCCGGTACAACACATTCAGTATGTATCAGTTTGTATGAAGCATTTGTTGAAAGATTTGGTAATGGTCAAATAAAAGCCGTGCATATCCAGGAGCACATGTGGAGCCGACTTGGAGCATCGTAAACATCGGGAAAATTCTTATTTAGCGAAAATAATGCCAGACATGTCATACAGGCCCCGATGCGCTTCGGTGGTCGTGAGATGCGCTCTGCTTTGGAACATTCCTTCACGGACCGAAATATCGCCGATCTGTGTGAGCTCATACGCGTCACGTCACGCAACATAAAGAGATAAGCAGTCAAATTTGATAAGGAATGGTGAGCTTTTATATGAGTCTCGTCATGGTTCGACGCGGATGGATAAGGTGCTAATAGAGCGACCAGGGCTTATCATGGTCGGAGCGAGAGACAGAGCGAGAGAGAGAGAGCGAAGACAGGAAAGGCAGGGAGGTCAACCAGACGCATGCACGCCTGCAAAAGATATTTCTGCCACGGTAACAGCGTAGTTAACGCGCTGCGTGAACGCACAGGTGCAGGTTACGGCACATCGCAAAAGCTGGATGTCAGAAATTTGCTCCGTTTGAATTCTCCATATGCGCCAGCGTTCGCGAACATACCATGATTCAGAGGCGAGCTCAAAGTATCACGTATCAGCTGTGGTCCATGCAGCAAAGAATTACGTAACGCTACACTAAAACGAGATGCTCAGTGAGAACAGAGTGCCATTCCCTCACCTGTTTGCTCCCCTGCGTTGGCGTCGACAACGTTGTAGCCCAGTTCCTGTCCCGCCTTCAGGAATGCCTCCAGCACGTACGTTTGGTACTCCGCCGAACTGACCGTCAACTCGCCGCCGGTGCCGTGAAAGCCTGAGAGCAGAAGAAAATAAAGGGCTCGTATAGGTCCCAGCCGTTGAACAAAGAAACTATAGAACCAGCATCGCCATTTGTTGGGCGTGTTGGTAAACTGAAAACATATTTAGCGCCAGCAAACAAGGACTGAAGGGAGACGACACCACAATGCGCTAACCTCAACAACTTGATTTTCAGGAAATACACCTATATAACCCATGCACAGTGGCGCCACCTCATCCAAATCTTAACCATCCAAAAAAGCCTTCTCCTTATCTAACAAGTCGACCGAAGGGGCACTAACACACGTATCAGTATTCTGCCTGATAGCCTGACCCTCAGTAATCTCTCGCACGTCTTTATCTTTGTGCTTCGCAAGAACGCGGCAGAACCAGGCTGCGCACCAGGAAAGCAATACTTCAAATGAAAGGGTCCCTCACTAGGCCCCACAGCAAATTTTGATTCTGCGCTGCAATTTGTTACGTGTCCTCTACGGAGAGTTCTGTCCAAAAAATGTTTTAAATCGACTCATTAATATCCGAGATAGAAATATTTCAGTGCCGCGAACCCATGATTTCAGCAGGTGAGCTCCACTGCCAAGTGAGACACTCTCTCCACTCGCCCCGTCTATCCTCCGCAAGCGAAATTCCTTCCCTGCGTTCTCCCATACCTGAGCTCGAGGATCGCGTGACGCAAAAGTCACAGGCCCCGCCTTCATTTTTTTTTCTCCTGGCTTTCTTTCCGGCGCGGCACACTTCCGCTGACGGCGTCGCGCGCGAGCGGTTGTGATTGTCTCATTCCGCGCAGCGCAGGAATTTGCGCGCTGTGCACGAATACACCTGACTAGCTGTATATTACAGTGCAAGACGAATACTGAGGCCGACACAAGTGGATGACAGAGTATGATTCCGCGCTGTAACACAATAGAAAATGACATAGTTTCGGTGTCTGCGTGCACCCCTGCACGATGTGGGAACAAGCAGATGAAACGGAAGTACATCTCTCTGCTGCGGTACGAAGTACAAGAAAAACATGCAAATATTTGGTTTGTGTGTTTCATTATTTCTCCAAGCTTTAGGCCGTCTATTCAAGCAACATATTACACAAATAACAGATGTTGCCTTGAATGATTCTCGAAGTCACGCGTCACCACGATCGACGAGTCACGTAGGCGCACTAGCACGTATACGTCATCCTCCGGCTTGGAGCGTGGGGGCAGCGAGGGGAAGAGAAAACGGCGTTCGGTTTGAGATTTCAGACCTTTACGTGGCGCGTAGCGATGAAATAGTTTGCAGGCATCACTGTTATCGCGCAATGTAAGTTCTGCGCTTGTCAGCTCAAAATGGTCACACCTGGTGAGGGGCCTTTTAAAATAAAAACGTACTTTCACGGTTACTTATCAAGGTCTTGCGTGTATATCAGCAGTTAGCCTGCGCAAATGTAAGCTAGCAACACATAGGGCTATGTGAGAATTATTTATATAAAAGCATCTTTGATATGGTAGATTAAGCCTAAATAATGTCAAATATCTCGCATTAGAGAGCTATGTGGTTTCTCAGGCAGAAACTAAACATAAGTGGGGACACATTGAGTAGCAAAGTAATCAGATTTCCGTTGCGCTTTGACAATGTACCTGGGGGAGTGTCGAAGGATAACAGACATCGATAACGGCAAATCAGCAGTTTTTAGGAAAGATTGGACAATACAGGGGAAATGATCTTAGTGCTAATAATTCGCGTAGTAGCGATCGTTTCCCGCGAAAATTGCAGCCCTAACTATCGAACAAACCAAAATTAATACAAAAATCTGCGCACACAAGAAAGCGACAAGTCCTCAAAATAAACAGTTGAAACTCAATTTACCGAAGTGATACCCACGCTAAAATTATTTCGTTAAATTGGGGAGTCTTTAAATTTGAGAAAGGAACTTTTCGGTCCTTCGAAATCAAAAATTGTAACGGAGTGACACGCAAAAGTTACGGCGGCATCGTATTTGCCGCTAATTCAGCGATCTATTGCATTAACCAGGAAATAACGAAAGCAATCACCACCGATCCTACGGTGGCGGTGTTGAGTCTGCAGTCACGTGCATGGGCGCGGCGTGCAGCCTCGTCAAATTAAAGCTAGAGCCGCGACTAGGAATTCTAGATGTTTTGACGCGTTAGCGTTAGACCGCACGCTCTAAGAAAAACCCATCTGTTTTAGAATTAGAATGAAATCACCGCTTTTTTACTTTATTATTTCAGAAAAACTTTGTTAAATCGAGTTCGGCCAAGTTAGTTTCTTTAATTGGGGTTGATAACAACACTGAACCAGAAATTTTTTTGGCAGCAGGGACAGCAGCAGGAGCCGACACTTACGTTTCATCTATTCTGCAGATTTCTGAAGACGCTCAACGACCTTCAAGAAGACGGTGGGCGGTTGCATCGTAACCTTGAGTGCAACTGCACCCAGCGGCTGCATCGCTGCCTGCCTGGACTGCCTGGATCGCCTACGACTGATTGTGGGAGCCACGTGGATCTACGTCACATTGGTTGCTCTGCAAGCCCTTTATAAGGAGCATTGCTGGCCCTTCGCCGTCATTTGGCAGCAGGGACAGCAGCAGGAGCCGACACTTACGTTTCATCTATTCTGCAGGTTGGAAATCATTTTTTTTTGTATTGCTTATAGTCTGCTTTTCTGCTCTGCTGCCCTGCTGCCAACTTTTGTCTGAGGTGCTCGCACTTTTTGCTTGTGCGAGCAAAAAGTGTTTGTTTGCCGTGTGTTTCTGCTGTTGCTCAAAATGGGAAATGACGAACTTAAACGGGAAATTGCGGATCTCAAACGTGAGTTCCGTAAGGAACTTCGAGAGCTCAGGCAAAGTGTAGAATTTACTAGTGGACAGTATGAGTCTCTGAAACTAGAATGTGAAGCACTTAGAAAGGAAAATGTCAACCTAAAAGCAGCACAAGAGCCTCTTCTGCAAGAAGTTCAGAAGCTGAGAAAGCAAGTGTGTCAGAACTCACTAAAGATAGTAACACAGGATCAATATTCGAGAAATAGGAACATTGAGGTGAAAGGTGTTCCTTGCTTGCAGAATGAGAACCTTGGGAACGTTCTGCAGAAGGTCGCGGAAGCGCTTGGCGTGCCGATATCTGAGCAAGATATTGATGCTTGCCATCGCGTTCCTGTGCGAAATTCTGATACTGATAAGAACATAGTAGTGTCTTTCAATCTTCGGTCGAAACGTGATGCTGTGATCCAAAAAGCGCGAAAAGCAAGGATCACCGCAGAAGACATCGGTTTTTCTTCCAAGCAGTCTGTCTTCGTGAACGAGCATTTGTGCCCTCAACTAAAGCACCTGCTTGGCATGACTGTGGCAAAGAAAAAGGAAATGAAATGGCGCTTTGTATGGGTGAGGGACGGAAAAGTATTCGCGCGAAAAACGGAAGAGTCTAGTGTTGTTAAAGTTACATGAGAGGCAGACCTAGCTAAAATCTGCTAGTGGCGATTGGGAAGGAACATTTTTTGTACATTATTTTGCTATGATCGTGCCACGCAACCTTGTTCGTCCTGGTTACGCCGACTCTCTTGCCTTTTTACATTTTAATGTTCAGTCTGCCTGTAATAAACACGAACAGATAGAAGCATTTCTTAACGAATTCACGTTCAGGTTTGACATAATAATGATAAGTGAGACATGGTACAACTCGGAAGAAGATGTCATTTTCTTGCCCGGATACCAAAGTTTCTTTCTGATTAGACCAAACCGCCGAGGCGGAGGTGTGATGCAGATGGTATCAGAAAGGCTTTCATGCGACTTGATTGCAGATCTCTCAAAAACCACACCAGTACGAAGCGCTTACGGTACAATGTGGATCCTATTTCTTCGCTGTTTTGTATCGACCACCTGATGGCAATAGTGAAAGATTTCTTGCCTTTTTAGAACAATTACTGTGTTATGCTTACCAGAATAGACTGTGCATAAACATAGGCAGTGACTTCAACATAAACTTATTGCAATCAAATACAGTTTCCCGCAATCTGATCTTACTCCTTGATTCTTTTGGTTGTGCGAACGTGATAAAAACACCCACTCGAGTCACGTGCCTGTCTGAATCCCTTATCGACTTATTTATTCCGAACAGCCCAATGCTAGATATCAATGCTGGTATCATTGCCGCCGATCTAGGTGATCACTTGCCGATATACATGTTTTCTAAGCAAAATAGCTCACTTAAAGCGAGCCGAAACCAATGCAAATCTTTCATCATGCAGGAAATAAATCCAAGAACAATGACTGACTTTCGAAACCAACTTCGAAGTGCAAACTGGGCACCAGCATTCGAGTGTAACGATGCTGATACGGCCTATGATACGCTCATGCATATCATTAAAAATGCATACACTAGTTGTTTTAAATTAAAAAAGGTAAAAACATCTAGGAAGATACTGAAACCTTGGTTAACAAATGAGTGTTTAAAGCTAATTCGTAAAAAGAACCAACTGTACTCTCACTTTGTGCAGTCTAGAAGCCCTGATGATCTTTTTGCATTTAAGAAATAGAGAAACTACGTAACCAAGTTTCTTCGAGATACAAAAAAAGAGTATCTGGAAAAGCTATTTAGTAATGCTGATACCAAAGGCGACCTAGTTTGGCGTGCGCTTAATAAGCTCCTAAATCGCGACAGAAGTCATTATGGAAAGCTCGAGATTACAGAGAATGGGAAGCAGCTAAAGGGTAAAGAATTACCAAATCGTCTCAATGAACAGTTTACAAATTTAGTTATTAGCGCTTACAATACAGATGCTCTCAATTACTTGGGTGCGCCTAGTCTAAATACAGCGTTTTTTGAGCCTACGATACCGGACGAGGTTTACTCTGTTTTTATATCCTTAAAGAACAGTAAGGCACGTGACATCGATGGTCTCCAGATTAAACCAATTAAATTTGCAATAGACTTGTTAGTGCCCGTTTTCACCCACGTATTCAATGTTTGCTTGTCTACTGGTGTTTTCCCCAGAAAAATGCAACAGGCAAAGGTTACTGCTCTGTTCAAATCAGGGGACAGAAATGACATGTCAAATTATCGACCGGTGTCAGTGCTCCCTGTCATATCAAAAGGCTTAGAGAAGGTTATCTGTAAAAGGGTTATGTCGTTTTGTGAAAAATATCAGTTATTATCTCCGCATCAATTTGGGTTTCGTAAGGGCCGATCGACTGAACTAGCTCTGTTAACACAGAAGGGTTTAATCTTGAACGGCTATGAAGGAAAAAAATTAACATTAGGCGTATTTATCGATTTTTCCAAAGCCTTTGACAGGATCAATCATACTACTCTACTAAAAAAACTTGAACGTTACGGATTCCGTGGATTACCCCTGGACATTCTAAAGTCATACTTAACCCATAGGAAACAATGCGTTTACATCTCAGAAGAATACTCAGACCCCTTGAATTTTGAAGCTGGTGTTCCCCAAGGGAGCATATTAGGACCTATATTGTATAACATATATATAAATGATTTAACAAACATCAGTAACTTACCACACTATATAATATACGCAGATGACACCAGTCTTTTCTTCCAATCATGCAATGCTGATAACTTATCACAACTAGCAAACACCATCCTTGATAAACTATATTGGTGGAGCAAGGCAAATTCTTTACAAGTTAACCCTAAAAAAACCAAAGCTGTTCTTTTTGCACCCGCCCCAAAAAATGTAAATCGTAATCTAAACATATCCTATCGATCAGAACGAATTGACGTCACCGCGGACGTGAAAACACTGGGAGTGATTTTTGATCAGCATTTAAGTTGGGACAAACACGTAGAACGCGTGGCAACAAGTATGGCAAAAGCCTGCGGTGCGCTTTGTAGGCTTCGAGATGTTCTTCCGTTAAAACTACGGCTATTGCTGTATAACACCATATTTATTTCTCATGCAAATTATTGTATTCTTGTATGGGGGACAACGTCACAAAAAATATTCAGACATTATCTGTTTTACAAAAAAAAGCATTGCGCCATGTTGCTTGTATTTCTTACGGCAGTCATACAAGTACATTCTTTTCTAAGTTTCATGTTCTTCCATTTCATTGCAACTATCAGTTTAATCTTGCTATGAAATATAAAGAAAGCGTAAAACGAGGCCACTCGGGATTTACTGGTCTTTGCAATCTAAGCAAACCTCATCAACTCAACTACGACATTCGGGAGCGAGAAACTTGGGCCGTGCCTTTTTCACGAACTAATCATGGTAAGGACAGACTACCGTACCGCATATCGGTATTACTGAACAGTCTTGAAAAAGAAAACATAGATCTTAGAACTGTTTCACGTAGAATTTTGAAGGAATATTTCATTAGTCGAGCCACTGCATGTGATTAGACTATGTAGTATTTTCATTTCCTTTTGTTGGTTGTAACTTAAGTATAGAATTGTTTTTGTATTTGTCTTGTATGCGAAAGTGCTTTTATATATTTTTATGTAATTGGAAAAATGTATTGTTTCACCACGTTACATAAATCTGTATTTTTCTGTTAAGAGAAGGCATGTATTGCTGGTTAAAAAAAATGTTGGTTATAATGTGTTTTCAAAAACGCATGTTATCATTCCCTTAGACATGTTTCTGAAGATATATTTTATGTACCCGTGTATTGTTGCGTAAAAAGTGTTCCCCAACTGTCTGCTGCCAAATACTGTAGGGGCAGGGGCCTTTGTCAAGCCGCTTAAAATAGGGGCTTTTTTGCTCCTGTCCTAGCATTTGTACATCTAAAGTTGAATGCTGAAATAAACGAATGAAAAGGAATGAATGAATGAATATGGGTACCTGCCGGAGAATGGAAATTTCTTCGTTAGATCGGCAACTTCGCTGAATCGGGTTTCGTTAGATTGAGTTTTAACGGTACTTTACGTTCCAAGTCTAAAGGAGTATTCCATAGAGGCAATAATTTGAAAGTCTTTGTGTTCCATACATAGAGTTTTTGTACCTAGTAGCTGACGTTTCCTCATACCACTAGCCTTAGCCGAACAGTTGCGTGCGACAGATACTTCGAAATCTGAGCGAAATGACACACGCATTGTAGGCTTGTTGGTTGCTGATCTTAAAACAAGCGAGTAGGAGTGTGGACATGGGACAAGGACGGAAGAACAAAGAATGCACACACGTGACGCTAATAGCAACGACTGTCATTATTTTCAAAACCACGCCACACCTTACGCACACCGCGATAAAGATCACGGGGAAGCAGCAAGTTCTAACGAGAAAGAAACGTTTATTATCCAAAACAGTGTCCCGAGCGAGGCCTGGTATAACCCTAAGGTGAGAAGGTTACTCAGTCCAGGAACCCTCTGGCTTTCACTGCCCCCTTGGTCCTTGCGACGAGTTGTCATTGGTCTTCCAGGTCCCCGAGGGCGAGCTTGGCCTCCCATGTAACGAATACGCAAGTTCTAACGAAAAAAGAATTATTCTCCTGGTGAGAAGTACACCGAGGAAGAAGGCGAGGCGCTGTACTGTGCAGGTATCGATGCCTTACCAAGGGGTAAGCCGCAATGTTCAATGCTACCTGAAAGACGTGTGGCTTCTATCTGAGTGACCAATCGCTCGGTGTCATACTGTTACGTTGAAGCTACGGTGAAGAACACAGCAGTAAGACTTTAAATGACGAAACTAACAATTTATTCGGCGAAACTGTGCCCTCAAAACGAAGCTGCACTCAATGCACAACGACAGCGGCAAACACAGTCGGCGATTGTCAAAATCTGATCAGCGGGTCAAGCGCGTCAGCTTTTCCACGTAAGTCGTCGATGGTTTTAGAGTAATCACTGATGCCGCATGTGTTCCGGAAAGTGCGACACAATTGGTGTCGCGCACACAATCTGTTTGTAAAAGGCTTACCAAGAACATATACAACAGATGGCATCAAGGACAACATTCGAGTAAGTTGCAAATCATGCAGGCGTGTCTTGCGCCAAGTGATAGCCTAAGTTGTTAGCGGGTATAATGCGGTCCTTTATAACTGCTGGTATTTCTACTGAATCAAAAGCTTTTTCATAATCTATGAAGGCCATATAGAGAAGCTTATTGTACCCTGCGGATTTCTCAATTACATGATTGATTACGTGGATGTGATCAATTGAAGAGTATCCCTTTCTGAAACCTGCTTGTTCCCTTGGTTGACTAAAGCCTAGTGTTGCCCTTATTTTATTGGATATTACCTTGGTGAATATTTTATATACTACTGGAAATAAGCTAATGGGCCTATAATTTTCAATTCTTTAACGTCTCCCTTTTTGTGGATTAGTGTGATGTAGGCATCCTTCCAGTTCTCTGGGACCATAGAAGTCAATAGGCAGCTGGTATTAAGGGGCTGCAGTTTTTGAAGCAATATGTCTCCTCTATCTTTAAGTAAATCAACTGGTATTCCATCTTCTCCTGTCACATTTCCCCGTTTCATGTCTATCAAGGCCCTTCTAACTACTTTTTTTTAGTTAGAGAAGGAGCCTCTGTAACCTGTTCTTTACTACTTCGAATGCAGGTATCGTGGCTGCTTTGGGTACAGCATAGGTCAGCATAGAATTCTTCCGCTGCTTTTACTATAACTTCGAGATTGCTGCTAATATTAACCGACTCATCTTTTATTGCATATATCTTGGTTTGACCGATGCCAAGTTTCCTTCTCACTGATTTCAGGCTGCGTCCATTTTTTGCTACTTCCTCAGTCTTTCCAGAGTCCTTCCATTTTTTTTCTGGTCACGAAACTGCCGCCTCAGTTTCATATAGAGCCAGCGCCCGCCGCTAGAGGCGCAACCGTGCATGAGAGGGCATGCGAACGCCGCTACCGCTGTGGTTGTGTGTGGGGCAGCCTCGGTATTTTAGCTTGCTCAACTTCCTCAACCGTCGCTTTAGTTTCACGTAACTATTTTTAACATTGAATATGCTTAAATTACTGCCTGAGCGCGTCTTCTGCCATGATATGAGCGCCCGGGAGGAAAAAGAAGCCGCTCATAACATGGAGCTTGCGGCGGTCTCAGATAAAAAAAAAAATCTGGGATTTTAAGAGCCAAAACCACGATACGATTATGAGGCATGCCGTAGTGGGGGACTCAGGATTAATTCTGACCACCTGGGATCCTTTAAAGTGCACCTGAATTTAAATAAACGTCTGAATGAGATTTAGGTAGGAGTAATGGAAGACAAACTTCGCTACTAAATGTCCTTAAAATGCACCTGAATTTAAATAAACTGGTGTTTTGCCTTTCGCCCCCGTCGAAATGCGTCCGCTGTACACGGCCGGCTGGTCTGCGGTTCACATTTCTACATCGCCGTTCACCTCAACACTTTGGTGGGCTCCGCTTTTTAATATTTGCCTGCGATTAAACTCCGCGCATTCGCAACAAAGCGCCAGTGGTCCCACTTTTCACAAGATGCAAACATACGGGCTGTTGCACCCCCGCTTACACGCAAGTAAGCGCCAACTCCCCGTTGCGCATAGCGCGAGATTGTTCGCCGAGCACAGCTGTTCACTTTCTGTTTAACTGTGGCAGAGAAGGACTCTGACTGTGGGCAGTATCTTATAAGGAGATCAAAAGAATGAAATTTTTATTGCAAAGGGCTGCTACCGTAGAATACTTGATGACAAAGAAAAGGAAATTGAGCTGCTCCGTGCGCTTAAGATTTCTCTGCAAAGCGATGCCATTTCTGAATTAGGTAGGATTAATGCAAGACAAACTTCGCTACTAAATCTATTCGGTGCGGCTTTTAGCAACGGATTGAGGCGAACGTAAAGTGTTAGGACCTGCGCAGTTGAAACTAGCTGTATTGTAATTAGGCAATTGCCTTAGCAAACAGTCTTAAGCAAACAGTTACAGAAGCGTCAGTAAGCCCAGCACTTATTCACGCTGCTCGCGGTTTCGACGCAGAAACGGCGAGACTAGGTATTTTGGTTCATAATGCGCAACTATTTACAATATGTTAAAGACTTTATAATTCGATTAAGAAAAGAAATAGAACGTGTTGGTGCAAAAACAACATACAAGCACGATCATTCATGCATTTATCATTAAAATAAGCGGACCGAAATATAGACAGCACAGAGGCGTCCGGTCACGAATGGTCCACCATTCACAATGCAAGTTTGTTAAAAGCATGACACTGATATAATAAGCATAAAGAAATAACATCAAACGTTAGAGATATGCATTGGGGGGCAGGAAACAAACACGAGCAAACGAATGGCAATAAATACAGAATGCATAATCGATTGTTTCTATCAACAAGAAAGTCTAAAACATAAGCATATCTTAACACATGGCAAAACAACTCAAACGAACACAAGTAGCCGCATCACAAATACAGCATTTTTTTTAGATGGCTTGTTAGAGATATCACCATTCTACTTCTTCAGCTGTTACTTGCAACACGTGTTCAGCATCGTTGTCCCACCCCGCCACTTCATCTAAACAGCCCAGCACTCGAAAAATTGCGCAGCACATGCACAGAACGCACCCGATCACTCAGCCCGCCTCGCACTGCGCTCGCGTTTCGGTACGCGAACGATGCCCTCTGTGGCACAGTGGCGCCGCGTCGCGGCACCTCTGGGCAGTATATGAACCTCTCCCATAGCGTGACGGCGGAGTTTCGTGACCAGAAAAACATGGAAGGACTCTGGTCTTTCTCACGTTATAATTTTGAATATCCCTTACTTTCTCCTTGTTGATTAGTTTTGGCAGTGCCGCGAATTTTATCTGATGTCTTGAGATGGACACTTTGATTATTGGTAGTTTTTTTATTAGTATCGACATGTTTGCACAGCGCAAAATACGAGGACTGAAGGAAGAACAATAATCAGACGCTGTTCTTTTTTCAGTACTCGTCTTTGAGGCTGTGCAAACATGTCGATATTGAATCACCAACTTGCCCAAGCTTCCACCTTACAAAGTTTTTCATTAGGTAATTTGTTACTTGGGAGAGCTTACCTACTGGCTGCCTTGGTGCCTTACATCCTACTTCAATCGCTTCTTCAGCCTAGTTACGGTTTCATTCATTGCCTCTATGTTATCTTCATCTCTCGGTTCTAAGGGTGTTTATTTGCATGCAAGTTCCAGCCTCGATTGAACTGCTTTTGCCCTTACTGAGCCTAGGTTGGTCTGCTTATGCCTGGTCAATTTGGCTATTTCTGTCCTAAAATTCAGGTGAATCCAAAATCTCACTAACCTATGATCACTGCATTTTACCCTACTTTCGGTTTGCAGGTCACATTGTCCTGTTCAGCAACACTGGAGATGAGTTACAACAAATGACAGAGAGAGTGTAAGTGTGGGGTTGAAGATTAATATGCAGAAGAAACAAAGGTAATGATCATTAGCTGGGCAAGGCAAGAAGAGTTCAGGATCGCCAGTGAGCCTCTAGAGTCTGTGAAGGAGTACATTTACCTTGGCCAATTACTCACAGGGGACTCTGATCATGAGCACGAAATTTACAGAAGAATAAAAATGAGTTTGAACACATACAGTACACATTGCCCAATCCTGACTGGAAGCTTACCTATGTCATTGAAAAATAAAAGGTGTACAATCAATCCATTCTACCGGTGGCATCATGTAGTGGGCCGAAACTTGGACACTGACAAAGAAGCTTGAGAACAAGTTCAGCCCCGCACAAAGAGTGATGGAACAAAGAATGTTAGGCATAACGTTAAGAGACATAAAGAGAGCGGCGTGGATCAGAGAGCAAATGCGATAGCCGATATTATAACTGACATTAGGTGAAAAAATGGAGCTGGGCAGGTCATGTAATGAGTAGGTTAGATAACCTGCGGACCAATAGGGTTACAAAATGACTGCCAAGAGGAGGGAAACACAGCTGTGGATGGCAGAAAACTACGTAGTGTGATGAAATTGGTGAAATTTGTATGCGCAAGTTTGAATCTGTTGGCGCAGGACTTGGGTAATTGGAGATTTCAGGCATAGGCCTTCGTCTTGCAGTAGACATATAATGCGATGATTATGATGATCATGATGATGATGGTGATGGTGGTGGTGGTGGTGGTCATCAGCCACATTTGTTGTGGTGTTTTTCAACAACTTCGCTGCATATACACTTTCGCAGGGCCGGGATGGCGAGTCAACTTTTTTTATTTCATTTACAAGTTGTCTGTCAATATGCCTTCGCGTGGTGTAACCAACTGAGGCCCAGAGCTAGACGATCTAGAAAACGGGGTATAACGTTAAATTTTTGCAGGAGTAGCTCCTTGAGCCATACTTATCTCCATCATCCAGAGACGTCGGCCTCTCAACAAAAATTCACATTTGCAGTACATGCGCCCAGCGTCAATCTATTTCATTGGAGGTTATGGCAACTCTCGCAAACAGATGCCGGATAAGCAATGAGGGTTTACAACGCTGCCTTTGTTCCTACAGTGTTATGGATGTCATTCAGGACAGCGACGCCATTCTTCCCTGTCCTACCCTCTTGTAGAGTGATAGGCATCCTTGAATATGTGTGGCTTCATTCTTCAATAGATTTTTACGTGAGCAGTCATTTCTTCAGAGAAAGGTCAAATAATGCAACGCTGCTCCTCGCTACATACTTCGGTATCTTGTTGGCTACGGCCTGGCGCTCCTGAGCTTGAGCTTGTGGGTTCGATCCAAGTACGGCGGAAGCATTTCGTTGGGGGTGAACTGCGAAAATACTTTTGCACTTATATTTATGTGCAAGTTAAAGAACCTCAGGTGGTCCAAATTATTGCGGAGCTGCCTAATAATTATATAAGGGCTTAATTACCTAAAATAACGGAATCAATCAAATCAATCAGCTGCTCCACTCTGAAGCAACGCATGTCTGGGCTTGTAACACTATAATGGTGTTCAGATGAAGTAGATAAAAATATTTCGTGGGTTATTATAATTAGCCTAGTTTCAAAGTTGATTGCTTTGTTTTAACTCTCGATATATTGAAATAACAAAGGCTATTGATTACAGTTTGTAGATTACGCTGATTTATTTCAGTGTTAAAAATGGCATGACTGAATGAATCAATCAATGAAATATTCAACAGTTTCTAGCCAGATCAAATATAGCGTATTGCTAGAGGAAAGTATAAAAAAGCTACTCGAGGTGTCCAGACTGACAAAAGAGAAGTACCCTAGACAACAGCTGAAATACATGTTTCTTAAAAATACAAATTGAGAATGAAGGCACTATGGTTATTCAGTGCAGGTGAAAAATGAAAGAGCGAAACGATAGGACCCGGGCTACAGAATGAAAAGGAAAAATGTTCGATTGAGGATGAGGCACCAGGTCAAATTCAATGCAATGAATACCAAGTTATGTCTATAATACCAGAAATATCAGCAAAGATCAATAATATTCCTAAATATCATTACTGGTAAATACCAACAATATCAATAAGTATCAATATTAACTACAGCAGTAACATCACACGATGTTATTTTGCGTAAATTTCCAAGCTCTCGCAGATCGTTTGACACGGGGCGGGAGTGCGTAAACCGTCGTCCTAAGTTAAAAAAAAATATATATGTAAACGGTTTCGGATTAGAGCTCCGACATTTTAAGGGAATTTATTCCATGCTTTCGCCATATGCTCAGCAAAAATGAAGAAAACACCCCTTTCTGTATTCCGGAAGCGGCGCTTGTGCTTGTCGCCACGATAGATTAGATCGTCAAATATTCTGCTCGTGTCGCCCACTGCTATTCTTGGACGGTGAGAGAAGGGCCGCATTCTCAGCACGAGCCGTCTACCGAAGTTCACTTGGAAAAAACATTGGCGGAAAAACTAAGGCGTGGCGTTGTCGCGTAACTCTTCGTAGCGCTTGATTGTAAAGGCATTGCATTCTAATTGAACATAATGTGCGCAGAAACAGTAGCATGTACGGCTAGAGAGATGCGCTTCGTACAAAGGGTAGCACTGAGTGAGGAACTTGCGCTGTCGCTTTACGCTGTTCTCATGGGGAAGCAGATGCAGGTGCTTTGTCTTCATGCGTTTCAGAAGGATTCAGGCTTGATAATCTCTCGAGCGTGTACAGCCGGCGTACTTAATTGAGCTCGATTCCGTGAGCCAAAGGGGGTCGCCGAGGCTCGAGGCGTAACGGGACAAGGCTGCACAGCCGTTCGTCGAGGTCAACGCGAGTCCCGAGCGGTAACGGAGAACGCGGGCGCGCGCGCTCGGGGGAAAGGCTGCGCGCTCGCGTTGACAGGTCACGGAGCACCGCTGGACCGGCAGTATGACCCTGGCAAGCGCGAACAAAGGAAAAAATAAATTAGCCAGGCTTTCCTTGGGGCAAAGGCAAAAAGAACACGCGCTAATGGTGCCTGCCGCATCTAAACAGCCGCGGCTGACCAATTTCAACAGCGACCTTTCTATGCAATGCCAAAATGGCGTTCCTCAGGGACTAAGCCACTGGCTGGAAGCGCACGGAAAGAGCGGCACTGATGTAAGAGCCGAAGAATGTTAGTCTTATATTATGGCCCCTGGTACGTCCAAATCGATGACAGAACAGTGATACGGGACTCCACCGAGGTGGCGAGCCATCGCATTCCCTCAACTGTACTCTCACCGCTTCAGACTTACACGCTTTGGAGAATGAGTGCTGAGCCCAAACCACCAGCGCACCGCAATGTGGCAGCGACTGTAAGGGCCCAGAAGCTGCCAAGGTGACGTGCTTAAAGGTTGACAGCGACTTTAGCCTACGCTAAAGACGATGAAGGCCAATGCCTACCCGCTCACGAGACATTAATTACATTGCTTGACATTTTCATTTTAAGTCGTTGTTACTTCCTATTACTGGTTTTCTACCACGAATGTTCCTGGGTACAATTGCCTTAATTAACTCTATCTTTGATGAATCGTGCCTTCATTAAATTCAGCCTAATTAACACGAATGGTCCCGGTCTCGACTCCCACCAAAGCAATGGGTTAGAGTGCCTTAATTAACAATATCTTAATTAACCGTACCTTCATTCACTTCGCCCTCAATTAACGCCAAATGTAGTGGATTCGGCTCTCGACCTTCACGATGTAAATTAGAATCCAAATTGGATTCCAACTTGGATATGGCCGCATGGCTCATATCTCCAAGTGGGTTCGACTAATACCATAGGTTGTGGGTACGAGAGCCTTAATTAACTCTATCTTAATTAAATGTACATTATTAACTTCGCCTTATAACACCAAAGGTAGTGGGTTCGACACTGCCTTCACGGTGTCATTGCAATTCAACTTGTAGAGATCGCTGGTTCGCCCATGTATCTCCATGTTGGCTCGTGGGTTCAAGTGCCTTAATCAACTTCGCCTTAATAACCATCAAACATCGTGGGTTAGACTCCCACCAAATGTGGAGCGTTCGACTCCCACTAAAGGCCGTGGGTTCTAACACCTTAATTGACATTATCGTAAATAACATGTCTTAACTGCGCATTACTCCACGGGTCATGGGTTCCACTATCTTATTTAACTGTATCTAAATAATTGTCCCGTAATTAACTTCGTCCTAATCAACTACAAAGGGCATGGGTCCGAGTGCCTTAATTTGCTACATTTTAATTAACTCCCTTAATTAGCATACCCTAATTGGCACATAATGCCGTGGGTACAAGGGCCTCAAATAACTCTGTCTTAATTAACAGTGCCTTTATTAGATTTAGCTTACTTAACACCACATTCTAGTGTATTGATTAAGTATAGTAAAAAAATGTCTCTTTATAAACTTCACCCTAACTAACACCAAATAGCATGGGTCCGAGTGCCTCAATTTACTCTATCATACACAACTGTGCCCTCATTGACTGTGCCCTAATTAACACTAAAGGTCCATGGTTTGACTCCCAACAAAGGTCGAGATGACCCCCAATTTCGGTGCAATTGAATTTTGGCGCCACATAAGCCGGACTGCGCAACGCCGGACGGTCAAATTTTCCTCCCTTGAGCAGTCTAAGGCCTCAATAGAGAGCGTCGTGGGCGACACAGTCCGTATACCCAGCTCGCTGCGTGTTCTAGCATTTAGGCACATTATATTGGCATATCCGCAGTGCATTTCCTACCGCATCTGCAGTCACTTCAACCTTGAGGTGCTCTAGAGTTTTCTTTCAATTGCACTCAGCGCTCACTGTTCAACGCGTTTGACTCTGCCATTGTGAAGTTGTACATGTGTTGTTCGGAAATTACGACAAATAATCCTTACGGCGCCATCAATTTCAAGTGTGTTCTCGCTAATCTGTAGTCGAGACTACTGTGCGCACGAAAACAAAAGTGCCACAACGCCATCCAGCTCGGTACCTTGACGCACATTGCTCCGGGTCCACTCGAAACGCAGCGCTTGCTTCCTTTAGTATCGGTTTAAGCTGTTGCCCCGCAAAATGTTACAAAAGCAAGTGCGCTACCTCAAGAAAACAAGGTAGACCGGTTCGATTAGGTTGCGTGGTACGTGGCTGGAAGGTAGGCGGTGAAGCAGCGCATCTTGACTCCGAATCCACAGCCTCCACATGCGACGACAAGCTATTTGTTTCGCCCACTTTATATTTCCCTTTCGCATAACATTTCTACACTTGAAGTAATAACTAGAAATCATTTACTGTGTGCTTTTACTGACTTCATTATTTCTTGGCTTCGCATGACTGTAGCTAACTAAAATCGGACCCGTCAGTTTTCTTCTTGTTGTTCCTAGCTATATTACATAAAAATATAGTGTTGGATATTGCGATGTCGTCTGTGACCGTATTTCACGGATAAGTCTATTTCCTTTCTACTCTTCTTATAGCATTCAGCGTTCTGCCTTCTTTGTCAGCCACTGAGGTTCCGCCGCGATTATGAAGGCTTCTACGAGGTGGAAGTTACATGCCGGACGTTTCAGCAAATACTTTCAGAAATTTTTAAAAACTGCCTTTGGCACATAGCACAATTCTAGTCCGTGGGCTGGTCTACAGATGAGGTTGACATTACTTTCACAAAACAAAATGGAATGCATAATCGACTAGTTATCAAAATTTCACCAATTTTTAGCTGCTTACTTTTATGGCACATATTACAAATTACAGTGTCTAGCCGGGCAGTTCGCAAGACGGATTCACTTGGCACGAATGATCATTATCATCATCATCATCAGCCTGGTTACGCCCACTGCAGGGCAAAGGCCTCTCCCATACTTCTCCAACTACCCCGGTCTTGTAATAATTGTGGCCATGTTGTCCCTCCAAACGTCTTAATGTCATCCGCCCACCTAACTTTCTGCCGCCCCCTGCTACGCTTCCCTTCCCTTGGAATCCATTCCGTAACTCTTAATGACCATCGGTTATCTTCTCTCCTCATTGCGTGTCCTGCTCATGCCCATTTCTTTTTCTTGATTTCAACTAAGATATCATTAACTCGCGTTTGTTCCCTCACCCAATCTGCTCTTTTCTTATCCCTTAACGTTACACCCATCATTCTTCTTTCCATAGCTCGTTGTGTCGTCCTCAATTTAAGTAGAACCCTTTCCGTAAGCCTCCAGGTTTCTACCCCGTACGTGAGTACTGGTAAGACACAGCTGTTATATACTTTTCTCTTGAGGAATAATGGCAACCTGCTGTTCATGAACTGAGAAGGCCTGCCAAACGCACCCCAGCCCATTCTTATTCTTCTGAGTATTTCACTCTCATGATCCAGATCCGTAGTCACTACCTCTCCTATGTAGATGTATTCCCTTACCATTTCCAGTGCCTCACTACCTATCGTAAACTGCTGTTTTCTTCAGAGACTGGTAAACATTACTTTAGTTTTCTGCAGATTAATCTTTAGACCCACCCTTCGGCTTTGCCTCTCCAGGTCAGGATGACAGGATGACAATAGCTCCGCTCAGGATTCTCAGGATGACAGGATGACACTAGCTCCGCGATATTATTTTCCGATTTTTGCTGAGACATGCACTGGTGTTCCAGCTACTTTGGTGCTTCAACGTATAAAAGGACATTTTCTTACGGAACTGGAACGACAGGATTTTTTACTACAAGTTTGACGGCGCGTATGCCGTAAATGAAGTCACCCACACGATATCTTCAAGTTGACATGCCTTGTAGTCTCACCGGATAGAATTTGTACATACAGTATGTACCATAACATTATTTGTTTATAACCTAATTAGGGATGTTTTAATCAGTTGATTATGCATTCTGCAAGTAATGTCTGCCTCTTCGAGTAGGCCACCTGATGTACTAAAATTCTGCTATCTGCCGCAGGCAATTAAAAAATATTCAAAGTGTTCACCAAAGCACCCTGTATAGCCTCTTCCTTTTGTTCATAGCGCCAACCCCCTGGAACTATCCGGTAGCTGCAGTCACAAGTCGCACATTCTGCATGTGGAGGAAAAAGTGCAGATTGCGTGAAGCGCTGCAGCGAGCCACGCAAGGTTCACGCTCGTACTTTCCTCGGAGTAATCAAGTCGGCAAGGCTAGAGGTCGTTTCCTGGACGCGTCATGTCGTGCATATACTGTATTCTCGCAAAGATACCAGTGCCAAAACTTTCCGTTGTTGATAACGTGCCTATGCCCCGTAAAGTTGCGGCCTGGGTGACGACAAGGCTGGTGCCATCGGCCTCGTGCCGACTTCCAGTTGGAGCGTAATCGACGCCACGTCACGCTAGCTTTTCTGCAAGAAACCATTCGTTGACTCTCGAGCATTCAAGCAGTTAGTCATTTGCTGCAACTATACTTTCGATTCCTTATTTACGGAAATTCCAGAAGAGTAGTCGTGAGAAAAAAAAAAAGCATAGGCTGTAAGCGACTCCTTAAACCAAACAATGATGACCGCTGAGAGTTTCGATGAAAATTGTTTTCTTTAGGGTCCGTGCCACTCCAGGATATATATCGCAAGAAGTGATTGTGTCCTTTACGAAGAATGACGTTTAGTAGTCCGTACTGGCTTTTGTATACAAGCTCAAACCATAGCAGGTTCCATCGCTGTGCTTTCCCTTCCAACACAAACAATGTGGCTCCTCACGAAATGCCATGTCGAGCACACAAACTTTTCAAACTAGCGTTTCACTCTCGAAACTGGAACACCGCGGACGAACTGAACACAGCAAGAGCACGAAACGGCAGAGCCCTTCGTCGTTTGTCTTCTTCCTGTGTCCATTTTTTTCACGGTGTTTCCACTCCTATGCAGCAGCCTCAATGCCCTGGTTCAACAAGGTGGTTATCCGAGCTTGTTGACTAGACGACATACTACTATAAACACCACAGTGAAAGCGGATAAGACGAAGGGAGCCCATAATGACATATTGCAGCCCGAATGCACAAAGAGGATACACATGTCGAAGGCGCTACGTCACAGGCACTGTGTCCATGTAATTTTGCCTTCGCGCTACAACATGTCGTTAAGTAAACAACAGCTAGCCCAACAGCCACTCCTCCTGAATGGAACACATGGCACGGGCGCTGACTACCAACTCATTGCCGGGGTTCGACTCGTTTTTGTTCCCACGTAGCACACAGAAATGCCTCTTTTATATTGTGTGCCTTGAATTGCGCATTCGTCGCTGGCTCTGTCGGTGCATCGAACACAGAAATTATTTATTGCATGATGCATTGTACGGGCGGCTGGTCACTTTCAGTTTAATGTTACCAACCGTTCAACCAGGTGTTCATTTACTCACCAAGATCCCACGATGTGCGATCCTGCTCCATAATTCTCTTATTTAAGAAAAGCTGCTAGAGGGGGTCAAAGCTACAATCCGGCTCCACTAACTATTTCTGGTGCAAAGACTTTGTTTATTGTTAGCTAGAAGAATGGGTGCTCTGATTTTTCTTAGTTGGACATGCACCTGTGAATTCTTCTCGCAGGAAGTCTAGTGAGATTAGGAAGAAAGATATTACAACCCTTTAAATTACTTTGATCAAAAATGGTCACATGGCGCCTACCAACAGCTGATGCAGTGAACTCGTACCGTTAGCCACATAGCTGGCATTGGTGTTGTCTTCGGACTTCTTGAAGTAGGGCAGCACCTCGTCGTATGACCATCCGGTGGCTCCGCCTGCCGCCCACGTATCGTAGTCGCGCCGGTTGCCTCGGTTGTAGATCATGAAGTTGAGCACGCTGCTGCCCCCCAGAACTTTGCCCTGAGTCCACACAGGTTTCTGCACACCATGGGTAAAAATTAGGTAGAAGAAAATAGTAGCTCATTTTGTTAAAATTCGTGTAGGAAATTATTTCACTGCATCATTTGCATGCACGTGTGCACATTCTCTTTATACCCTTCCTGAGTTTCTGTGAGCTGCTTTATGCATTCATGTATCTGCTGTATTAATTATGTAGAGCTGTAAGCTTCTGCTGATGATGATGACAATGGGACCATGACAAATATTCACCTGGCCTGTTTGCACTAATCAAGTAGTCCATACACACTTATCAATATAGTATTTCACCTACAGCTCCTTAATCATTTCTCTCATTATTAAAACACATATACCTACCTTGTACAGTTACTTATGCCGGCAACGGATCCGGTGCTATCAATCTCTTCCCTGCCTTTTTTTAATCACGCGCTGGCAAGTGTGCGCGCGTCATCTGGTGGGCATCTGTGTCTCTTTTTTTAAGCGTAGGCTTCTAAATTTCACCCTTTAGTTGCTGTTTTATTTTATGGCTCCCACTTAAGGGAAGCTCGTCATTATCTATGCAACAAACTATAATATTTCAATATGACTCGGATGTTTCTGCACAAAAGTGCAGCTGACTGGCTTTCTTTATAAATTCTGAGCAAAGTGACTCAAAGCGATGTGATAAAACATTCATCATGATGTGCACTAGGGTGGCATACGGCTAATTGAGTCAATACTGTACTGAACTTTCATTATTAGACTATTATTAAATTTTCACCTGGTATTGAAGGCGACACCACCGCGCCTGAGGAGCTGGGTTGAGCTCTTGTAATATGCTTCGCATAAAAAGTATAGCCTGTAAAACACCCTGTGTGGGAAATGGGGCTAGCATTCCTGCAAAAAAGCCGTGACTTCACAGATATATACCTTTAGTTGACAAGTTGTAACACCTGCGTTACAGTCAGTAGGAAGGTTAATTGGTGAAAACGTCAACGTGTTTTCCTTTGTAATGTTCAAAAATTGCAAAGTTTAAAGGGGTGTGTTCAAAGTAAACACAGAGTCCCCGTCTGTTTTTTATTTCAACGAAAATTTCATAAGAAAAGCCAAGATCACTCGATCGGTCGGAACCGAGCCTATTCTAACGTTCTAAGGATAGCAGAGCAACAAATGCAGAGCATTTCAAAACGACGAGTTGTAACTGTCGACAGTAGGTTTATTTCAAGCTGTGGCACATTGACGACACCCATACGCTATCAAAAATACCTGGCGCAGAGTTATGGCCTCCTTTCGGCCTTTAACAAATTTATACATTCACACAAACCCTGTCACACTATCAAATGACCCACAAGGATGCATTCACAAATGGTATTTCTACTTCTGACAAAGAAAAGGACCGGACTCCTTGCACACTCAGTGCTCAAATTTGCTATTTTTGTTTCTTCTATTAACAATCTTGTTAGTTCGAGACATAGAGATATGTCGATAAAACCAGGGCCTTTTGAAAAAGATGGTTCGCATCCACACATGCTACAATATAATGGCAGCCACACATCGCGTTCCTACCTGATATTATTACAGTGCTCTGTTAATCTGTCAATCCCGCAGCGGCTCGTCTGCACGAGATATTACTTTACTGCAGGAAAGAAGTATCTGTTACACACCTGCTCACCTGTAGTTCACAAACCACGTCCTATGACGCTTTGTGCAGGCGTTCATCTTATCCTGTGTCGGATTTCGCATCTTATATATATATTTCAACTTCCATGAGACTGGTTGAGAAAACTACCTCAACGTTAGCGCGCTAAAAGAGTAACTCAGAGGATTTACGTGCCAAAACTAGGATCTGATTGCGAGGCACGTCATAGTGGAGCACTACTGAATTATTCTTACCGCCTGGGGCTCTTTAAGTATACCAAATGCACGCTACATGGGTCTTTAACATTTCATCTCCATCGAAATGCTTCCAGGGCGTCCGGGATTTGTTCCCGCGACCTGGCGCACAGCAGTGCAACACTAAAGCCACTAAGCAACCACGGTGGTTAACGTATGCGCTTGCTGCGAGACTTTTAAAGTTGTGCGCGTTTTCTGCGAGTATGGCACAAAATATTTTCTTCCCATCGTCCACACTTTTCGGAAAGTTGACCTGATCACGGTAGGGATACTTGCTAATCAGACCTCCTACGACCAACACCTGAACGTGCAAAGGTTGGTACGTTTGTGAAAGACCAGAAGACTGACTGTAGAGGGTCTCCATGAGGAAGTGGCCCCACAATTTCTTATGACCATTTTCTAGGCTCAAAACGATGATTATTCTCTTAACCATCTTAATGAGACTGCGCTGACAAAAATGGAAAAGACAGTTTCTTCACTCGTGATTGAGAACGTCACTAGGCTCCGTTAGCAGAGAACGCGCGAGTGTGAACTGCTTTTATTGCCGTATAGCAATTATATGGACGCCTTAGAAAGCCTCGAGAGCTATTCAAAGGTGCAAGGCAGCTGGGCAAGATCAGGTAACAGCAGATTTGTTGAAGGATGGTGGGCAGACTGCTCTAGAGAAACTGGCCACCCTGTATAAGCAATGCCTCATGACCTAGAGCGTACCCGAATCTTGGAAGAACGCTACGATAATCCTAATCCATAAGAAAGGGGACGCCAAAACTTGAAAAATTATAGACCGATGAGCTTACTGTCAGTTGCCTACAAAGTATTTACTAAGGTAATTGCAAATAGAATCAGGAACACCTTAGATTTGCGTCAACCAAAGGACCAGGCAGGATTCTGTAAAGGCTACTTAACAATAGACCGTATTCCACTATCAATCAGGTGATAGAAAAATGTGCGGAATATAACCAACCTTTATATATAGCTTCCATTGACTACGAGAAAGCGTTTGATTCAGTCGAAACCTCAGCAGTCATGGAGGCATTGCGGAATCAGGGCGTAGACGAGCCGTATGTAAAAATACTGAAAGATATCTATAGCGGCTCCACAGCCACCGTAGTCCTCCTTAAAGAAAGCAACAAAATCCCAATAAAGAAAGGCGTCAGACAGGGCGATACGATCTCTCCAATGCTATTCACAGCGTGTTTACAGGAGGTATTCAGAGACCTGGATTGGGAAAAATTGGGGATAAGAGTTAACAGCTATACCTTAGTAACTTGCAGTTTGCTGATGATATTGCCTTGCTTAGTGACTCAGGGGACCAACTGCAATGCATGCTCACTGACCTGAAGAGGCAAAGCCGAAGGGTGGCTCTAAAAATTAATCTGCAGAAAACTAAAGTAATGTTTAACAGTCTCGGAAGAGAAGAGCAGTTTACGATAGGTAGCGAGGCACTGGAAGTTGTAAGGGAATACATCTACTTAGGACAGGTAATGACTGCGGATCCGGATCGTGAGACTGAAATAATCAGAAGAATAAGAATGGGTTGGGGTGCGTTTGGCAGGCCTTCTCAGTTCATGAACAGCAGGTTGCTATTATCCCTCAAGAGAAAAGTATATAATAGCTGTGTGTTACCAGTACTCACCTACGGGCCAGAAACCTGGCGGCTTACGAAAAGGGTTCTACTCAAATTGAGGACGACGCAACGAGCTATGGAAAGAAGAATGATAGGTGTAACGTTAAGGGATAAGAAAAGAGCAGAGTGGGTGAGGGAACAAACGCGAGGTAATGATATCTTAGTTGAAATAAAAAAAAAGAAATCGGCATGAGCAGGACATGTAATGAGGAGGGAAGATAACCGATTGTCATTAAAGGGAACCTGAAACGCTTTTGACGATTTTCTACAAACCCACTGAGTCGTTAGAGCAGGTCCTTCTGATCATTAATTGACACATCGAAGTGCTCCGCGTCCGCGTAAAGCATGTAACTTATTATAAAGTTTTAAAAATGCACATCGCTGCCGATCGCAGCACACTGCTCAGCGGAATTTTAAGCCACCCCTACCCATATAACCGAAATCACGCACACGACGTCAGTGGGGCGAGCTATCCGATTGGCTGACCAGGACGCGTGATCGATAATTTTTCCCATTTTATGGTAAACAAATGATCTTCGTAATAGTTGGAATGTTAGTTAATTTGTTTTTACAAAAAGAAAGTAACAGAAAGAGAATGCACAAGAACAATTTTTCAGTACTCTTAAGCACTTCCGGCACACAGCAAGTGGCGTATTCTTGTGTTACAACGTAGTAGTTCATTTTGACTAGAGCTCCGCGGTCAGAGTCGGTCTCAGTCTTTTCGGGAGCACTATGATTCGACTTTTTTGCCTTGTGGACTGCAAACGTAGCGACTGGCAATATGTTAAGCTGCGACATCGTGTCCCTCTGCAAGGCAGCGTACGAGCGAACTGGCAGCTGGGCATCGGACTGCCGCTATCCGATCGGCGCCAGGATTTACGCGTTTGTGTCCGTCACTTTACACCAGAAGATTACTAACGCAATAGCGTTTCGCGAGTCCGAAATTAGGGCAAACGCAAGCGCAAGGGGACAGGGTCTGGCCGCTTGACTGTGCCGTAACGGGATGAGCCATGAGATGAGCAGAAGGGCAAATGTGAATGGTCTAGAGTCACTGGAAACAATTTCAGAGTACCGCAAAGGTTGGGATTTGACTGGCAGCACTGAGCGGCCACCGCCATATACCTTCCAAGCCGACTGCGTCGCGGGAAGGCCGCCGGTGACACATCGGGTTGAGTGTTTACTGAAGTACAAATAGTTTGTGCCCGGAGATAATGGTTGCTAAGAACGAAAATAAAATGTTATGTTGTGCGAAGTAATGCAGCCAGTGGTTGTTTCGCACGCCGATCGTGTTTACTGCTGGAACTGTGCTACGATTGTGGGCAGCAGCTTAGCGCTGCTATCGGGAGCTTATGCTCGCGTTTTTTCGCCCTTCCGCCGAGCGAGCTACGAAGGAAACATTTCGTCACTTCGAGCCGGAATGAGGCAAGCTTGTGCTTTTGGGCATGAACATCGTGGACTGCCGTCGGCTTCTATTGAATGTATCCAAGCAGGACGAAACTAACCCCTGACAATGTCACAGGCACGTACGTTGATTGTATAATTTCACAAGCTAAATGGGATACATCTAATTTAGTTTGTAAACGGATACCGCGCGTTCTCGATTCTGCAGGGCGACTTTGTCCGCCGTATACGCACGACACACTGCGACTGCCGTGTGCGCACCGGTGTTTGGCCGTGATCGTAAGACGATCTGTGCACAGCAGGCGTGAAAACCAACTTTGATGACCATTTTGCGGACTAAATCTTTTGGATGGCCAATATGTGCCATTTGCGTGATTACAGCAACGTATATGTACTTCTGTACACTGATAAAGAGCGAGAGTTTGCTACATTGCGATTTATCAACGCGGCTGTGTAGTGCGTTCCCATGAGCGGCTACTCTTCTCCACTTATTTATGACTGTTTTCTGAGGCTGCCAGGATTTGCTGCCTGTGTAAAAAAAAGCAGAAACGCCCGCTGGTGATGCAGCACTTTTTTTCTAAGTTACATAGGCATTGTATAAAATTTTTGTGCTTTTAGAGCGGCTTATGTAACATGCATAGTGACAGAGTGAAACCAAAGCTACTGGGTGTTCTGTTTTGTATTTCCTGTTATGCATCAAGCACAACATTATTTGGTTATGCACCATAGCATTTCAACATAAAACATAATATGTATGCTGACTCAGTTCATTGCATGTGCTCGGCTTACAAGCTCAAAATTTGAAGCATGTGTTGTGAAAATCACCTGGCCATTGGTTTCAAGCTCGAAATGCGTATGTATAAATGAGCAAAGGATAAGTGGAAAAAAAGGAAGTATCATGGGCCTCGTATTGACCATGTTTTTATTGACTGCGATCGTCACGATCTGCGAAAAACAAGTGCCACATGGGTCGAGTGACTCGAGGCGAGAGCGCGCTCACGTTCGCGGAGAAATCAATGCGAGTACCTGGTGCACGTTAAAACGTGGAATTCTCGCACGACAAGAGTGCCTTCGCGTGCCACGAGCACGGAATAACCGCGTGTGCTGAGCAACAAACGCGTACACTTGTACCCGCGTCAAGTGTGCAAGACGCGAACGATCCCTGCAATGAGCTCCTATTTTCGTAGCATCGCTAACACCGCGTGCACTTCGCTTAAATATCTTCTAAAACAGTGCCGAAAAGTACAAGCAAGGTGTGGGTTTTTCTTGTAGGCTTGAAGTTCTCCCGGCCCATTCTGTGTAACCATGCCGAACGACGCTCTCGGTCATTTTTCCCGGTCCGAATCTAGAAAAAAGTCTTTCTAGACTGAGTTCGGTTGCTGCATCCGAAGGCGCAGCATCTAGGCATGATTTCCTTGCAGTCAAATGCGAGCGTGAAAAAATACTTAGGGAAACTGTACTGCCTGCGCTCTAACTCAGCCGGCCTGCCCGGCGCTTGGAAGGTATATGGCACCTCAGAGGTCACATGGTACGGTTGGGCCAATGAACGCGTCGCCGGTGCGGAGAAAACGAATGCGGTACTCTGAACTTTTTTGCAGTGACTCTAGAATGGTTCATGGTACAGCCACCTGGAGGCACAGAGCTCAACCTTACACAGTAGCAGCCTCGAAGTGTATTCTTTGCTGCTGGTGTGTATTTTTCGCAGGAGTGTAATCATCAACACATTGTTTTTATAAACATTTAAAATGTTTTACACTTGGTTAGATCAATATTAGCGCTTTGTTTGGCTGGTTAAGCGCTGCGCCTACAAGTGTCTGGACCGTGCAGACCGATCAGGCCGCTCACGTACGTCTACGCTAAGGCTCCTTCATCAGCTTGAGTTTATGCCTCCAGTCATTTGCCGAAATGACCAACTTGCTTGAGGTTACCGGAATACCAGACACGTTCGGCGCTACGACAGAATGCTCACAACGCACGCTGCTTCGATAGTTCTCGCTTGGGGTCGACGGCCAAGCGGGTAGCGGAGAGGTCTCGCGCGGGCGGCGGCGGGCTCCAAAACAACCGGAAGTGGACGATGTGCAGAAACAGTGAAGGCGGAGCTTAGCCCCGCTCGCTCTGCGAACGAGTTGAGGAGGGAGGAGGGTAACTTCTAATCGCTTGTAGCTCCATTATTACGTAACGCTTTCCTTAAATTGTGGCGCAAATGTTCTACTTAAGCTGTACTCTACGCGTCTACAAAATTTGTCCGAACCGTTTCAGGCGCCCTTTAAGGGTTACGCACTGGATTCCAAGGGAAGGGAAGCGTAGCAGAGGGCGGCAGAATGTTAGGTGGGTGGATGAGATTAAGAAGTTTGCAGGGACAACATGGCTACAATTAGTACATGACCGGGGCAGTTGGAACAGTGTGGGAGAGGCCTTTGCCCTGCAGTGGGCGTAACCAGGCTGTGATGATGATGAATTATATGGACACACAAGGCGTATTTCTGTTGTCGGCGTAGTTGTCGCCATGAGGCTCCGTATAAAGTCCATGAGCGATAAATTCGTCGCCACGCGCCGTATGCTGTATGTGCGAGTGAAAGCGTCCGAGGGTGAGCTGGTGATCACAGCTAAATCTCGCGTAAGCAACGGCAGAAAGGATCGAGGAAGCTCGCCGCCTTTTGTCACGCACAAGGCTTCCTGGGAAGGTTAGCGAAGGGGGGGAGCACGGGCTTTCTACTCAAGTGACCCGGGCGCGTATATTTACAATTGATAGTTGGTACAGCGGGGCGTGGCACTTGCGGAGGCGCCGGACGTTTGCGCGCGTGCGCGAGTAAGAGCGAGTGCGAGAGAGAAAATGTGGGGGCTTTTGCTCCTTGAATGTATGACTGTGCCTAGGCACTACGGAGGAGTTTCTTAGGGCGTGCTGTATGCGTTTGTCCATAGGCGTGCCGGCATCGCGAAGTGGGATCGAGTTTGTTTACGCTTGGACGCTGGGCACCGGCACGGTGAAACAGGTGATAACATCGCAGATCTTTCCGTGGGAGCAGTAGGGACCGTGGAATATGCCGATTCACATATATTGCAAATGCAGAAGGCACAGCCTCTTAGACACCGCGGTTGAACGCGAGTGGTTGAAACGGTGCCGGCGGCATTCAACGGCCCCGCAACCGCTATAAGAAAACGTTTTTTTAAACAGAACAGGGCGCATTTTGACAGGAGTGTCCTTTTTTTTCTCCTTTTTGTTTTTTGACGGTAGAGTGCCGTAAGGCGCGACAAGGTTATGATCCGCCATGACTGACTGAACACCAGCGCAGTAAGTGCGAGAAATCTCTCCGTCGTACTTTTAGACACAGCGATCACCAAATTGGTTGTCAGTGAGCACTGGTTCACCTGTTTCACCGCGCCGGCAGCCAGCGTCCGAGCGCAAACAAACTCGACCACCCTCCACCATTCCGGTCCGCTTAGGACAAACGCACGCTAGCGTGCAAGGAAACCTCTCCACCGTAGTGCCTAGTGTCAGGATTGGGGGCTCAATCCCATCGTCCGTGGTCCTTTGCCAAGATTGGAGTACGGCATGAATTCGAAGGTAGCTGGCCCATGCCGTCGTCCAACTTATTTACGCTGAGATCGTTGATGAAGTGAAGAACTGCTTCTCATCGAGAACGAGGAAAAAGGGTTTATTTACAGAAATTAACTCAGTCTAACATGACTGCTTGAGAAAAAGAGTAACAGTCCAACATGACTGCATGAGAGAAGTGACTCAGTCTAACATGACTGCTCAAGAGAAGTGTCCTCAGCATTCGCACAACCACAGTTTTTATACACTCGATCCGCCGGTCTGACGACGCGGCGACTGTTCGTTTACTCATCACCACCTCGCCGCTGCTCTGCTGATCAGTTTACAGACACAAAGGCACACACATTCCGAAGCCCAAGCGACGGCGTTGAAGGGGGTGCCGTTCCGGAAAGTATCGACGCCGATCGAGGGTCGCTCGTTGTTTTGCGTCTGCCGAAACGTGAGAAGCGCAAAAATACGTCGTTCCCGCGGCAGCTTGACCAGGCGTGTCAAATCAGCTCCGCGTTGGGGAACTCTGGAATCATTGTCCACACACCGAACTCGTCCGGTCACAATGTCGATGGGGCTGGAGGAAGGAAGCGGGTTTTCAGCACAAAGGCCGCTTCTTCGAACGCCTCCTAGCTGCAGCGACGGAGAGGGAGAGGTGCGCGTCTTGCACCCCTTGTCGTAATCGGGTAGCAAGGTTGCAATCTTGCTTCGAAGCTCGCCATTCTTGACACTAGGCAGAGTCACATATTCAAGGAACAAAGGCCCCCAGACGTTCTCTCTCGCACCTGCCCTTACTCGTGCCTGCGCAGAAACTTCAAGCGCGGCGAGAAATACCACGCCCAGCCATTCCTACTAGCAGTTGCAAAAATGCGTCCCGAGTAGCCGCACGCCCACTATTGGGCCGCTGTGCCTTCAAAGCCATCTGCGATGGGCATCTGCTACAGGAGTCCGCGCTGTGTTTTCAAGGCGCAGTGCGCGTTGATGCGAGTGGCTGCACCTAGGTCAATGCGCTCGCTGCTGTTGCCGGGTTTACTCACTGCATCGTTTTGACAGTGAGTTTCCTCAGTCTTCGAGTGAGATGTGTTCATGTTGGCTTGTGCGCGCGTGACACCATGCTTGTTAATTTTGTTATACTCGTGGACAACATTCTAGGGCAATGAAGGCAAAGCAACGGAGACAAAGCACTCACAAGTGAGAGCGCTTGTACAAAGAGTCCCGCGCTTTATTACACGTTATTTTGGGCTAGAGAAGAGAAAACGTTAACAAATAATTAGCATCAGTTAAGTCAGACAGGACACTACTGAGTGTAAAGGTTTACTCATTTTGCGGCTTCTCCCTTCGCCTCTGGGGAAACGCGAAACTGCCGCACGTGGAAGCTACGTCGATTCAGCTTCTCTTCCGAGCAAACAAGTTTTAAAACTTGGTTCCGAGCAACCAGAAGCCCTGTCAAACTCTGCCGGATTACTTGGCACGGAACACGTGAGCAGCAGCCACGCGTCCGCAGTTTTCCCTTCACGCCGCAGGGCTCCGTGATCTCACCAATACTCTTCAACATCGCAATGATCGGACTGGCTCGAAGACTCAGCAAGATTGATGGCATCCAGCATGCAATATATGCTGACGACATCACGGTCTGGGTCAATCGAGGCTCTCTGGGACAGAAGCAAAAAAAATTGCAGGAGGCGGCCGAGTGCGTGGCAGAATACGTCAGAGAAAGGGGCCTGGCGTGCTCTACCGAAAAATCAGAAATCCTGAGAGTGGGAAGAAACCCCACCAAGGAAGAACTAATAGTAAAGCTAGAGGGACAAAACATACCTGAAAGGAGCATGATACGCGTCCTAGGCATGTGGATTCAAGGAAGCAAGAAATGCAGCCACACAATCAGCTTACTACAAAAATCGACAGAACAAGTAAGCCGAATGATAACGAGGGTGTCTGAAAGAAGAAGCGGAATGAGAGAAGAAGACACAATCAAGCTGGTCAGAAGCCTAGTGGTCAGCAGAGTCACGTACTCGCTCCCGTACCACAACATGACCAAGCACGAAAAAGAACAGACGGAAACGCTACTAAGGAAAGCGTATAAGACGGCGCTACATCTGCCTAGAAACACGCCCAACGATAAACTGTTACAGATGGGCCTGAGCAACACCTTCGAAGAACTCGCGGAAGCGCAGCTCGTTGCACAGATCGCCAGGCTCCAGGAGACTGCCAGCGGCCGCAAGCTCCTAAAGAGAATAGGGCATAACACAGACGGAATAGAGGATCGGGCTGCTAGCATCCCAGACAGCGTTCGCCAGACACTGGAGGTTAGCCCCCTACCAAGAAACATGGACCCGAATCTCCACGCCGCCAGAAGGCAGGCACGAGCAGATTTCGTGGAACGAAACCTAGCCGCACTAGAAAACACCGTATACACAGACGCGGCCGTATACCCATGGGACCGCAACACTAGAATGTTTAGAGTCGTGGCAGCAATGGTAAACCACACGGGAGAACCAATTAGCTGCGCGACCCTGAGAAACTGCACTGTAACGGAGGGGGAGGAAGTCGCCGTAGATCTAGCGGCGGCTGAAGGTTACCGCAGGAACAAATCTCTGATAATTCTAACGGACTCCAAAGCAACATGCAGGAACTACACACAAGGCAAAGTTAGTAAGGAAGCACTGAGAATCCTCCTCAAAACAGAGCCTCCTAACAAAAAGATAAAACGTAGGATCTTCTGGATACCGGTACACACCGGTATAGAGGGCAACTCAAGGGTGGACCGCCTAGTTCGCGAACTCAGGCACCGAGCAGGGCAGTCGGAAACCCTAGAGGCCCCCTTAACGGTTGAGCCGACGTATGCAGAAATACTTAACCACTACAGAGCAAGGAGACTTAAATACCCCCCACCCCACACATCGCTCACACAACATGAGGCAGTAAGCTGGCGAAGACTGCAAGCGGGCACGTTCTTCAACCTGCACACATTACACAAAATGTTCCCTACCCAGTACAGGGATACATGCCCGTGGTGCGGAACAACCCCCACGTTATACCACATCACGTGGGAATGCAAGCGTAATTTCGCATTCCATAAAGTAAATAACCCAAGTGCGGAACAATGGGAGGGTCTGCTCACCAGCAGCGAGCTCGCAGCCCAACGGGCAATTGTGCAGCACGCCTGCGAGGCAGCGAGACTCAGCGGTGCCCTGGAATAGGGGCGCCGACCTTGTGAAGCGGCCAGGACTCAAAACATGAAGACACCGGCCCACCGCCAATCTCTCTGAGATATAGAGAAATAAAGTTTTTCCATTCCATTCCCTTCAAAGCCGCAGAAAGTCGTCCACGAGTTGTTGCGTATCGCAGGGTACTGTACCTCACCGCTGCCGATCAGTTGTTGCGACGCCTGTTTATCGAAGCTCGACCGACGTTACTATTGGCTAGCCTGCCGTTGTCGGCAGGCTGCAGGCATCCGGTAGAACATGGCGACCAGGCACGGACGAGACGACTTCTAGTGCGTAACTTGCACTGTTCATTCAAAGGTTGGTGAAAGATGATAAGAGAATGAAGTTTAAAAGTACTTTGCAGAGCCCCTTTATATAGGCTCTCTGAAATCGTGGGCGCGATCTTAATCACGTCAATGTCACGTGCCAGGCACTGAGTCTGGTTTGTGGACGGGCGTCTCCCACTTTCAGTGAGTCGGTACGGGCACGCCTCCGCAGGTACCAAGCCCCTAGGTGCGGGATCGGAGGCGCTTTTCCTTTCTTCTAGGTGACATTAGTTCGCGGAAAGGGGCCTGGTCCATTCTCCCAGTTGACAAGGTAAGCTTTCGTCGTGGCTTTGCAGCTGCTTTCACTTTCAGTGAGCCTGTAGGTCCGGAGGGGCGGCTTGATCCTTTTTTCTAGGCGACGTTGGTTCGCGGAAGTTCTCCTGTAGAGTGTCACAGTTCGTGGAAAGGGCGTCTGGTTGTGCATAGTGGCGGTTGCTCTATTGCCACGTTGACGTCTTTACAAGCGTGCCTCTTCTTGCGGCAGCCCAGGAGTCCTGTCTTCATAGTGAAATATTTTGCGCGCACAATTGACAAGGACACAGTGAAGGGGCCGCACGAGGGTTTACTCACAACTGCTTTATTTGCGGAAAGATACCGAACATATACCGCATCTATCAGCTCTGAGCATGTGTAACAAAAGTCGTCAGTAAAACAGAAACAGATTAAAAACAGATTATAAAGGTTCAATCAGTATTTAAAAAGGCAAATTCATTTTCAGTGATTGCAACCGATGGCTGGCTGATGCATTTTTCAGCACGCTTTTTGATATGAAATGCATCTGTGATTTCACGTGTTTGTTTTTATCTGAAAACCAAATGCCAGTGTCAAAAAATAACGGATCACAATGACATAGATTACAGTGGTTCGACAAGTGCGAATAGTTTTCTTTACCAAGAGAACGTTCATGTTCCTTTAGGCGGGCGTTTATGCACCGACCGGTTTGTCCTATGTACACGTTGCCACAGGTTCATAGAAGCCGGTACACAACACCCATTCTATATTTTGTGAATTTTTGACCGTCCTTAAGACGGCAGCTGCATTTTTTACCCTATTGTCAAAATTATTTGAAATAGGTTGGCACAGTTTTTGCACCTTGTTAGGAGTACTCAAAACCACTTCAACGCCATACCGGCTGGCAACATTCCTTAGCCCATGGGAAAAATAATGGGCGTAAGGTACAACCGCAAGGCGCTTTTTGTTCGTGCTAAGCCTGTTCCTTGAATCTGTGGGTTGTACACCCTTTACTATTCTTATAACCTTTTCGGCCGCTCTGACTATAATGCGTTCCGGGAATCCCACTAAAGCTAGTCTTGTTACGTGATTAGCAAAGGTTTCTTTTATTCGGTGGCCACAAGATATTACTAAAGCGGCCCGAAGGCAAAACACCGCAATTGTGCTTTCATAATTTTTATAATGAATATAATATTCATAATGAATATTTACAATTATTATTAGGGATATAATTATATTCGAGTGCTGATTGCTGTGCTATCGTTTAACGAAGCTTTCCCTCAAGTCTAAATATTTTAAGGCAGTTTGTCGTGTCTGTATCATAGCCACGCACGCTTATATCGCCTTCCGTTTCTCTACCACGGGTGCGCTTTAAAACCATGGCGCTGCAATTTTGCTTTCCTTTCCTTCCTTCTTCTCCGCCCTTAAACTGGCTCTCTTAACTACTACACGCAGAGACAAAGCAACAGCGCGCGCATGCGATCCCATAGATGAGATGAATACATATATATATAGAAAATTATCAATCATAGCTCTCGTAGTATAGCCTTCTGGGCCGTTTCATTTTTTTTTCTTTCGAAAGTAGGCCTATTAGGGTTATTATAATTACACGAAGGTATTTCGCCCTCGCCAGCAGCAGTCCTTGAGATAGTTATTCTGGCGGCTAGCTTCCCACGCTATGCGTGCCGCCCTCGCACCTGTTTAATATTTTCCTAGACGCTAGAGTTATACTATGTCCACGCAACCTTGAGTGATCGGAAAGCGCGTTTTCCCCTCTTGGCCGGCGAAGAAGGGAGGCTTCGTTCCGGCCGCAGAGCTTTCCACGCCTCAGTAAGGTGCCTGGTGGTGGTCTCGTGCGGACGATGCCCTTTCGGTGAGCGCATATTTCCCCCCTCATCTTTTAAGAGGTTCAATACTTACAAGCATTTGCCTCGCAAACCATATTTATTTAAAGGAAATTTTCCATGTCTCAATAATTTCTCTCGTCGTATTCGAGTGCTGATTGCAGTGTTATAGTTTGTTAACGAAGCTTTCCCCTCAAGTCTAAATATTTTAAGGCAGTTTTCCTAGTCTCTAAAGCCGCTCGAGTTCGCTCTTCTCCTCGGGCAGCCATTTTTCGCAGAAAACATTAGTCCCTTTCCACGTAAGTAAAAGGCTCGGAGCAGGAGCTATGGCACTTGAAAGTTAACTGGGGCCTGACGAATCAACCGACTGAGCTATCTTACCGGGCAACATCCAAGGGTCACGAATTCAAATCACCTGTCATGGCCCTTTTTTTCTCCCCTTTTCTTCATTTTTTTTCTTTTTACTGTCTCTTCCTTTATTTTATCACTGTACGGGAACCCTCCTAAACAAATTATATACACCCTCAATTAGGTATGGCGACACATGTGCAGGTCATAAATACCAGGTTCTCTAGCCGGGTGCCAGCCGTGCGGTATAACCGAGCTCAGATTGGTCAACCTTGACTGATCAAATAGGGCACCACTGTAGGTTAAATGAGGCGTACAACTCCTGCGGGACCCGCCGTGGTTGCTCAGTGGCTATGGTGTTAGACTGCTGAGCACGAGGTCATGGGATCGGATCCCTGCCACGGCGGCCGCATTTCGATGGGGGCGAAAAGCGAAAACACCCGTGTACTTAGAATTAGGTGCACGTTAAAGACCCCAGGTGGTCGAAATTTCTGGGGTCCTCCACTACGGCGTGCCTCATAATCAGAAAGTAGTTTTGTCACGTCAAACCCCATAATTTAATTTTTGTTATTTAACTCCTGCGGGGACGGTGGAGTATCCGTCTCCCGTGCAAGGGGACCGTGGTTCAAACACCCAAGGCCGCGCAATTCTCCACCGGAAAATACCAAAAAAACCGTGTGTTGAGAAAATTGCACAAAGAGGCCTGGAGTGCGGCCTGATCCCGGTGGCCAGAACCGGTAACGCACTCCCTCACCAGAGCAGGATTGGCCACCCTGGTGCAGTACTTGGCCACAGCATCCTATATGAATACAACAATCAAACCCCGGCCCTCAGTCACCAGCAGCCGCGAAGCAACTGACCACGGCGGCAGTCAGATCTGTGACGCTACAGAGGGTGCTAAGAATACCTGGCTCCGGACAAGCCACCATTGGAATCTGAACCTGGCAACGTTTAACGTTAGAATATTATCTAGTGAGGCGAGTCTAGCAGTGTTATTGCAGGAATTAGAGGGTAGTAAATGGGATATAATAGGGCTCAGTGAGTTAGGAGGACAAAAGAAGCATATACAGTGCTAAAAAGCGGGCACGTACTGTGCTACCGGGGCTTAGCGGAGAGACGAGAACTAGAAGTCGCATTCCTGATTAATAAGGAAATAGCTGGTGACATACAGGAATTCTATAGCATTAACGAGAGGGTGGCAGGTCTCGTTGTGAAACTTAATAAGAGGTACAAATTGAAGGCGGTACAAGTCTATGCCCCTACATGCAGTCATGATGACCAGGAAGTCGAAAGCTTTTATGAAGACGTGGAATCGGCGATGGGTAAAGTCAAAACAAAATACACTATACTGATGGGCGACTTCAATGCCAGGGTAGGCAAGAAGCAGGCTGCAGACAAGTCAGTGGGGGAATATGGCATAGGCTCTAGGAATAGTAGAGGAGAGTTATTAGTAGAGCTTGCAGAACACAATATTATGCGGATAATGAATACCTTTTTCCGCAAGCGGGTTAGCCGAAAGTGGAGGTGGAGGAGCCCGAGTGGTGAGAGTAGAAATGAAATCGACTTCATACTCTGCGCGAACCCTGGCATCATACAAGATGTAGACGTGCTCGGCAAGGTACGCTGCATGCAGTGACCATAGGATGGTAAGAGCTCGAATTAGCCTAGACTTGAGGAGGGAACGGAAGAAACTGGTACACAAGAAGCCAATCAATGAGTTAGCGGTAAGAGGGAAACTAGAGGAATTCCGGATCAAGCTACAGAACAGGTATTCGGCTTTCACTCAGGAAGAGGACCTTAGTGTTGAAGCAATGAACGACAATCTCATGGGCATCATTAAGGAGTGCGCAATACAAGTCGGTGGTAACGCCGTTAGACAGGAAACTAGTAAGCTATCGCAGGAGACGAAAGATCTGATCAAGAAACGCCAGTGTATGAAAGCCTCTAACCCTACAGCTAGAATAGAACTGGCAGAACTTTCTAAGTTAATCAACAAGCGCAAGACAGCGGACCTCAGCAACTATAATATGGATAGAATTGAACAGGCTCTCAGGAACGGAGGAAGCCTAAAAACAGTGAAGAAGAAACTAGGAACAGGCAAGAATCAGATGTGTGCGTTCAGAGACAAAGCCGGCAATATCGTTACTAATATGGATGAGATATATGAGATGAGTAGCTGAGGAGTTCTACAGAGATTTATATAGTGCCAGTGGCACCCACGACGATCGTGGAAGAGAGAATAGCCTAGAGGAATTCGAAATCCCACAGGTAACGCCAGAAGAAGTAAAGAAAGCCTTAGGAGCTACGCAAAGGGGGAAGGCAGCTGGGGAGGATCAGGTAAGAGCAGATTTGTTGAAGGATGGTGGTCAGATTGTTCTAGAGAAACTGCTTACCCTGTATAAGCAATGCCTCATAACCTCGAGCGTACCGGAATCTTGGAAGAACGGTAACATAATCCTAATCCACAAGAAAGGGGACGCCAAAGACGTGAAAAATTATAGACCGATCAGCTTACTGTCCATTGCCTACAAAGTATTTACTAAGGCAATCGCAAATAGAATCAGGGACACCTTGGACTTCTGTCAAGCAAAGGACCAGGCAGGATTCCGTAAAGGCTACTCAACAATAGACCACATTCAAACTATCAATCAAGTCATACAGAAATGTGCAGAATTTAATCAACCCTTATATATAGCTTTCATTGATTACGAGAAAGCGTTTGATTCAGTCGAAACCTCAGCAGTCATGGAGGCATTACGGAATCAGGGTGTAGATGAGCCATATGTAAAAATACTGTAAGATATCTATAGCGGCTCCACAGCCACCGTAGTCCTCCACAAAAAAAGCAACAAAATCTCAATAATGAAAGGCGTCAGACAGGGAGAAACGATCTCTCCAATGCTATTCACAGCATGTTCACAGGAGGTGTTCAGAGACCTGGAGTGGGAAGAATGGGGGATAAAAGTTGATGGTGAATACCTTAGCAGCTTGCGATTCGCTGATGATATTGCCTTGCTTAGTAACTCAGGAGACCAATTGCAATGCATGCTCACTGACCTGGAGAGGCAAAGCAGAAGAGTGGGTCTGAAAATTATTCTGCAGAAAACTAAAGTAATGTTTAACAGTCTCGGAAGAGAACAGCAGTTTATGATAGGTAGCGCGGCACTGGAAGTGGTAAGGGAATACATCCACTTAGGGCAGGTAGGGACCACGGATCCGGATCATGAGACTGAAACAACCAGAAGAATAAGAATGGGCTGGGATGCGTTTGGCAGGCATTCTCAAATCATGAACAGCAGGTAGCCACTTTCCCTCAAAAGGAAAGTGTATAACAGCTGTCTGTTACCAGTACTCACATATGGGGCACAAACGTGGAGGCTTAAGAAACGGGTTCTGCTGAAATTGAGGACGACGCAACGAGCTATGGAAAGAAGAATGATCGGTGTAACGTTAAGGGATAAGAAAAGAGCAGATTGGGTGAGGCAACAAACGCGGGTAATTGACATCTTAGTTGAAATCAAGAAAAAGAAATGGGCATGGGTAGGACATGTAATGAGGAGGGAAGATAACCGATGGTCATTAAGGGTTACGGACTGGATTCCAAGGGAAGGAAAGCGTAGCAGGGGGCGGCAGAAAGTTAGGTGGGCGGATGACATTAAGACGTTTGCAGGGACAACATGGCCACAATTAGTACATGACCGGGGTAGTTGGGGAAGTATGGGAGAGGCCTTTGCCCTGCAATGGGCGTAACTAGGCTGATGATCATGATGATGATGATGAATTTTTATACCGGGAACTCTGAACACTGTCAATAGAAATAAATTAAATTCAGTTTAAAATGTGTGTTCGAAAAAACAAACACATGACAAACTTGGTTTTTGTACAGCAATTCGAAGATAGGCCCAGCTTTGGAGAATTTTATGCGTCTTTTAAAAGCGAACTCCATCCACAATACTTTTTCTCCATAATTTGTAACTTTTTGAGCGTCCAGCCAAATATATTCGAAATAAAAATTTTGCAGGGCGTCGAAAATTGCAGTTGTTGCGCAGAAATAAAAGAAGAATGACGTTCTATTTCACTGAAATTTCGTCAGCATTATCGCCTGTCATCGTTAATTTCCTTTATTCCAAAATATGGCTGAGTATCTTTCTTCCTCCGTCACCGACGAACCGCGATGCTGGAGGAGCAGGTGCACCCACCTGTTCCCTGAGTGCGAACGAGCAGCTCTCTTGCGGCTCGGCGACGAAGCTCCAGTCGATGTCCGTGTGGTGGCTGACAGAGGCCAGCATAGGCACGTCCGTCACCGAGTCCTCGACGCCGCCGGCCTCAAGCAAGAGGACTCGGTGCGAGGGGTCTTGCGACAGGCGGTTGGCCAACACAGAGCCTGCTGAGCCACCGCCCACTGCGAAAAGAAAATTGTGTAGTTAATAAGAGCGATGAAATTTTATTGTCAAGCCAAATACTTTACACAGCACAGCTATACCAAAGCAAAACAAAGATTTGAAGGGCAGAGCCTCGCAGTTATTGGAGCATTTTACCATATATGCCAAACCAACAGAGGATCAGGGTTAGATGCTCTGGATCAAATAATAAGCGATAGCTCCTTTAATACTTTTTTTCGGCTTCTTTATTGGCAAAAGTGGTTCTGGGTTAAGACCATCTGATTTACTATAGACATGTTATGACAATGAGAGGTTCGGCGTGTGTGAGTGCGCTTCTCAACGAGTAAATGACGCAGCCGTTGCGGTACCAATGAATCAGCCTTTATAGCCATCTGCACTTAACCTGCAGGGGTTCTGGTGACCGCTTTTGTTGTCTACGGAACTACACAATAAAAGAATAGCTGTACCTTACGATGTGCGGTTATTTAATGGTGCAAGGGCCAGTTATGGCCAAAGAGCGCCATGACAAATGGTAATTTTAAGGATTTATTGTGCATAGCATAGACAGCGAATTCATCTCGGTAGATGTGACATGGCTGTATAAGGGCCTAAAAATTTTCGCTGTAAATGTCTAGAATATATAGCTACTAAAATAACGACACTGATTAGCGATGGACCTGGACGATGACAATTGGGTTTGGTAAAAAACCTATGAAAAGGACACAACAGTTACACTAGAGCATGAAGACGGTCCTCGAATTCAATGGCTGATAACCACGTTTTAAAATTTCCTGGCCAAATTATTTTCAGAGTGGCGGTTTCGGCTAGGAAATCTAAGACTATTTGCAGTTTAAAAAGCGGTTGACCGCTAAGAAATAAATCAGGGTGAAGAGCTACGTTTTCCCGATATTTATTCGGTACACCTACATCGCCTGCATGACATTATCGTAGGGGGGTTAAAATACAGTTGGTCGCAATAGTAACACATTTAGCAACATCAAAAGAATACATTAGTAAATACAACATTGTTTAAACACCGAACTTCCCAAAGCTGAAGACAAACTAACAAAGTACCAGACAAAGTGAATAACAAAGTAACTAACAAAGTAACTAACAAAAAAATGAATAGCATATGTGTAGAGATGAATAAAAGAACAATCAAAGAATACGGCTCTCAATAGCATTTTCAATACTATACGCTGCCAACACTTCATTAGGGAGCTTATTCCAATCGTTAATCGTGTTAGGAAAAAATGAATACTTAAACACATTGGTACGGCACTCATAAGCTCTAATTTTGTTAGCGTGGTGTCTCCTAGATGAAACGTAATGCGGCTCCTTGATGAACAGTGCTTTGTCGATACCTGTTTTGCTTTTATATATATTGTAAAGAAATTTCAATGTTAGGATTTTCCTGCGTGAAGAAAGAGTTTTCCAACCCAACCTTTCTCGTTATTCCGGATCGTCTGGCAGTAAAATTATAATTTCCTGTTACGAAGCGTGCTGCTTGCTTCTGGACGCGTTCTATTTTGTCTGTGAGGTGTTTAGTGTATGGATCCCAGGTAACGCATGCATATTCTAGAATAGGCCTGACGTTTCTTAAATAAAAAGTTGCCTTCAGTGATGAAGGAGAATGCTTAAAATTTCGTCGGGGAAAGTGAAGAAGACGGTAAGCTTTCGCGCTTATTGAGTTAATATGATTAGTCAAGCGCTTCAGAAAACGTAACTCCGAGGTACTTAACATCCTTAGCGGTACTGAGTGCAATATTATTTACGAAATAGGATCTGGGGAATCTTTTCTTTTTCTTTGTAAACTGCACATGGTAGCATTTACCAGTATTCAGAGTCATCTGCCACCGCTTGCACCAGATAGACACTTTTTCAAGGTCATCCTGTAAGACAGACGTATTGGCATGACATTTCAATGTACGATACATTACGCAGTCGTCGGCATACAGTCTAATTAGTGATTTAAGGCCTAATATACTAAATCGTTATTATAAACAAGGAACAAAAATGGCCCAAGCACAGAGCCCTGAGGCACTCCCGATAGCACGTGAATTGGAGCCTATGTTGCTCACTTAAGAACAACTTGCTGTTTTTGCAGGTGCAAATAATCCTTTATCCAGCCGATAATATGTTCAGAAATGCCCAGGACCGATAGCTTTAAGCAAAGTAGATTGTGCGGGACGACATCAAATGCTTTCCGGAGATTAAGAAAGAGTGAACCTATGTGTTCAACGTGGTCCAGGCCGAGTGCAATGTCGTGAGTGAATTCGGGTTGTTGTGTTACACAGTGGCGTAGCCAGAAATTTCTTTCGGGGGGGGCTCACATTGCAGCTCGGCCTCCTCCTAAGAGGAAAAATTAGGTCGGATGCTCCTATCTAAATACACGTAGAAGGAAAATTCGTTTTTCTCGGCAACCACTGCACCAAATTTGATTATATTTGTCGCATTTAAAAGAAAAACTTAAATTCTAGTGCCTGTTTGTTTCGAATTTCCGATTTACGTCGTCAACATTTTACAGAAAAGTGGCACAAATCGAAAAGTTTCAGAAAACGAAACAATTAAGTTTATAGATCTGTAAATCAGCAATGAAAATTGATATCACAATTCCGTGAATTGCACATAATAGTATGTCTACAGCGGACAAAATTGATATGTTACACATGAGTGTCAAAAAATAAAGTATTATGGAAATACGGCTCTTGCAGAACCCTTGTACATAACATAACCAATTCATGTAAGATACAAATAGACATATCCTATTTGTCCGCTTTGAATGGTGTACTGGGAGCCGCGTACAGAACCGCGATATCTGTTTTTATGCAGAGCTCTTAATCTGTAAACTTCGTCCTATTTTTTCGAAGTTTCGAATTTTTCAAAATATTTTAAACAAAGTTTGGGCCCTAAATCGAAATTCCACTTCCAACACTAGAATTTAACTTACTCTCTCAAATGCAACAAATTTCATTAAAAGCGATTCAGGAGTTATCTCAGAAAAGCGTTTCTGCGTTTTACATGTATCTGAATAGGCCGCGTCGGAGTTGCGCCCAAGCTAAGATTCCTCTTAAATAATTTGCCTATGGATCAAATACATAAATAATAACCTCATTGCCATTGCCAAAGATGCTGCAAACGAATTATTGAACGCTACGCACTGTCAATACAAGTAAAATACGTATTTTTCATAAAATATTATATTCGTATGTGCCAAAAATCGTGCCCAACGTAACTGATGTCAATGCTTCCATGTTCTTGTCTATTTAATAATAAAGAAAATATCACATGAACTTTAGAACTACATCAGTTCAAAATCATCAAAGCAGTACATGTCGCTGATATGAAAAATGTAAAGGCCATGAAATGAACAAGTTGAGGACAAATATGTTAATTAAACTTTGTCATTCAAGGTCCTTGTTTAAATCCTTGTACATATGCAACGGCCAGTAAAAAATCTCAATGACGCTGTCATTTGTTCCAATGTATTACGCAGAAACATCTATCACCGGTCGTCTATTGTGACTAATTGCACCGAAATTATACTAGCAGCAGAGGGCGAGTCAAATGAAAGTGAGCCAAGGCAAATATATGACAAACGGGGTACTTTATTTAAAGCAGCCTCCATGAGCATTTAGATATTTAGACATTTCTCTCATTGACTAACGAGTCGCGTAATTCCCGTCTCATAAATTGTACTGGCAGCAGAGGGCGAGTCAAATGAAAGTGAGCCAATGCAAATATATGACAAACGGGGTACTTTATTTAAAGCAGCCTCCGTGAGCATTTAGACATTTAGACATTTCTCTCATTGACTAACGAGTCGCGTAATTCCCGTCTCATAAAGCTCATTGGGTCACTGCTTCAAAACGTCTGCAACTGACATTCACGTCATCGTCCGAGACGAATCTGGTTCCCATGAGCTGTTTTTTCGGTTGCGCCAAAATGTGGAAGTCGCAAGGCGACAGATCTGAGTTGTATGGCGAATATTGCAGCATTTCCTACTTGAACTTCGCCAGTTTTATATTAACCACATCAGCCACTTGGAGATGGGCATTGTCGTGGAACAAGATGAACCCATTCGTCAATTTTTCACGTAGTTTGTTCTTGACTGCGACACGCAGGCGATCCGGCGTTTCACAATATCGTAAACAAGTGATAGTCTCTCAAGATTCAGTAAATTCTATCAGTAATGGCTCCTGACGATCGAAAAATAAAAGTCAACAACACCTTTCCGGTGGAAATGGTGGTCTTTCCTTTTTTTGGGGGGGGGGGGGTGGTGAATTCAAGTGTTTCCATTGTAAGCTTTGCCGTCGTGTTTCAGGCTCGTAGTAGTGGAACCATGGTTCGTTCTCGATCACACTTGCAGACAAGAAATCGTCACCCTTATTGTAATAGCGGATCAGATGAGTAAAGGCAGCGCCGAACTTCTCCTTATTCTGGCAGAGATTCAAAATCTTCGGCATCCATTGCGCACACAAGAGCCGATAACCAAGATGTTCATGAATTATGGCGTCAACGGTGACGGTGAACCGAACCGTGACTGATGTTCACACGCTCTGCCAGTTCATCGATGCTTATCCTCCGTTCTTGTGTCATCAGCTTATCAGCCTTTGAAATTTTGTTAGGGGTGATTGCACGATGGCTTCGTCCCAGTCTGGGATTGTCTTTGCAACTTCCACGTCCTTCTTTGAACCGTTTGTTCTAACGCTTCACAGTGGCCAATGAAATGCAATGTTCAATCGACACGGCAGCCATACGATGACTAATTTCTTTTCGGGAAACACCTTCACCTGTCAAAAAGCTCACGACACCACGCTGCTCAACTTCTGGAGCGTCCATTACGTCACGCAATTATGTTAAACCAAGTTTATGAGCGCATTAAAGAACATTTACGCTCACACCTGCATGCCACTTTTGTAAATGAGAGATGCGTGCGTGCTACGCGCAGGCCTTGCAGATAATGAGCAGAACCATCATTGCGCGCGGTGGGTAGGCTCAATTTCATTTGACTCGCCCTCGTACATTAGAAATGCGAAGATAGAATGGAATATACAAATGCGAAGATACAGCTTGATAAAGGGCAAAAAGTGTGACTGGAAACAAAGTTCATTGCACTTATACACAAAACCCCGCAACATATTTAAATATACGTATAAGTCTCCAATAAACCCACGTATCTAAGAAAAAGTCGCTGTATATAATGCGTCAAACAAGGCAAATAAACGTGTTGCGCTATCACAGATTCCAAGAATCCTAGATTCCGCCCCCATTCCATCCACTCCCCCCGATGTACGGCGCGCGATGGCAGGCGGCGCGCTTGCTCCTCGCATTTCTCCCTTGCGTACACACCACTGAGCCGCCATCATCGGCTCAGCCATTCCGCCCCCCCCCCCCTAAGCTTTCGCTCGCAAATACAGCATGCTGCACGCGGTCACGATCTTATCACCCTTGGACTTTATACGAAACATGAGGGCGACGGCAGGAATGCGCCTGGAGTGCCCATATAATTGCTATCGCAATAACATAAGAGCATCCGGCAAGTGAAGCCTCCCGTGGCTCATTGCTTTCCACAAAAGAAGTAACAAAATCGAACTTTCGCCATGCGACAATTCGCTGCACCGCAACATATTTTTTTTTTCCTTTTGTGGGGCGGGGGAACCGTAACGAAAAAAAAATACGCAAAGGAAAGTATGTTGGTGACAATCGAATGCCCACTTTGGGCAACTAATGTGGCTATTAAAGGAATATCGAAGAAAACACGAGACGCTTGGTTCACCAAGAACCATGTGAATACTACTCGGTATCCTGCACTGGCAAAACAAGACTTTCTGGAGAGGTTGCGCTCAAGCGAACGCGGTGCAATCCGTCGAGTCCCCACATTGATGTCGTTGAGCGACCATTGTTTCTTTTTCTCGTCTGCTAGCTAGAAAGCGTCCAAAAACTCTGCCAGATGAAAATATTCTCGTCCAGAGAAGTCCAGAGAGTCCAGAGAAACCAAAGAAGTGCGCCGCGCGGTGGTCGGGGCAACACGAGAAAAATGAATGCGCTCTGGCTGGCTCTGGCAGCCCCCAGGTAGGGGACCGAGAACAACAAAATTGAAGAGGCTCAACGTGGTCTTCGCGATTAAAAGTTATAGTAGAAAAAATAAATAACAATGAAGTTACCTTGGCTGGCTTTAGTGTCTTCACTGGATGCTTTGGCGCAGGTGAAAAAAAATTGATGTTTTTTATGTGACATACGGCACGAATGAACCAGCACAACGCTTCGTCTCATCGGGCCTCGCTGCGGGCTTTGTCAACTTGTCTGATAGTGCGTTGATTTGGCTAGTCTCGTTGTATGGTCCGATGTGCGACATTCGAAACGTTATTGCACCTTTGACGTCAAATATTTATGGGAACATTAAACTTACATTGTTACGCAATTGAAAATCTAAAGCACACGTTTGGAAATGTCAATGTACCTTTCAGATCAAAAGTTTCTGAGAACTTTATACCCATAAAGTTTCGGAATTGACATCCACGCGCACCGTAGATTCCATGATAGAGTGTAGATTCCGCAGCCTCCGCGAGATGCCGCGGCGAGCCCGTTCGCCATCAAAACGTCCTTGAAACTTAGTGCTCGGATGGGGCTGCTTGCGTTATGTGACTCCCGGTGCATGGGCGTTGCCGCGAAATCCAGCCCGAGTTCGCAATTTTTGCGGTGAGATGGCTTTTCGAGCATGAAAAATACGTTCTAGATAAAATCCAGAATGATTTTCTGCGCCGGGGGTTGCTTTGGTCGGCGGTGCATGGACAGCGCGAAAAAATTTCGGGGGGGGCTGAAGCCCCATAAGCCCCCCCCCCCCCCTGGCTACGCCCCTGGTGTTACACACGAAAAACCAGAGCGGAACCCATGCTGAGTCGAGGTGCGCAAGGGAAATACTTTTTCCTCTCTGTTTCTATTGCAGGTCACTGGATAAGACCATGGAGGACTGTCAGGCTATCGCCGTAGCTAATACAAGGAGGGGAATCCCCCCCCTCCCCCCATTCAAGAGGTAGGAGTGAGTACTGTAAGTGTGTCCTATTCTTAATTGGCAAAGAAGTACTTCGTGGTACCATGCTGTTTTCTCACTTATACAATTCCGCAGTTTTGGTTTTAGAATGTGTAAATTATTCAATGTTTGTGTATACCACTCTGCTTGACAATGATTCCTCAATTTACGGCCCAGAAAGGGCTTTAGGTTTGTGGCAGGAATGGGAATATTTCCATCTGTGTCGCTAAAACTCAATGACGTAGCGTTTTCGACAGCAGCTACGTTGCCTTCTATACCTTTATGGCCCGGTACCCAGCATAGGATAATCGCTTGGTTGCACATATATGCGGAGCACAACAAGCTATACAGCTAATTCAAAACGGAATTCTTATGCTTTCGTAAGCTAATTAGGGCTCTCACGACACACAATGAGTCTGTAAAGACAACCGCCTTAGTGAGATTTCTGAGCCTTGTGTGTTTATTAGCCGAAATTGTAGCGTAACGATACTGGTGTGTGGGCTTAATGCCCCAAATGTAGAAAATGAGGGTCGAGAGCTGCGTAAGCAACACTATCAGTAGACTTCGAAGCATCTTTGTGAAATTCCTCACAGGAATACTTCTCTTTAGGTTCAAGAAAATGTGATTGTATGTTAGCCTCAGGTGCTCATTTCGATATTTCTAAGAGAGATATGTCGCATTGGATAGTTTGACGCTCCCAAGGCGTTGGAAGCCGAGTGCGAGCCATTAAGACATTCTCTAAAAGAGGGACCCTTGTTTTTTCTGAGAGTGCTTCCAACCGGAGGGACAGAGGAGGCCGGACACCTGGGCGGTTACGGAACAGCCTGGCCGGGGAGGAACGCGAATAATTGAGTGACATAGATGACCCACAGCTGATTTTACCTTCAAGGCATACGAAAGACATAAATATGTCGAAGCAAGGTTTGGGCACGGGCTAGTTGGTATTCCATGGTATCAATCGTCACTTACAGCGGATACATAGACGAGGGACAAAAAAGGACGACGAAGACAAGCGCTCACTTCCAACTGATTTTTATTATGAGAAACATACATATATATACTGGGACACCAAGACAAAAGCGCCCCCTACAAAGTAACAACCCGACATGAGTATGCACTAAAAATTCAAGACCTAAAATGAACGAGAGCGCATGTGGGACCTCAGGAAAACCAGTTCTATGTTTGTTCTATGTATGCGCTGTAAGTGACCATTGATAAATATGTCCTTTGGTAGTATAGGGACCATTAATCAGATTCGACGTAAAGGCTTTGTACAGGACTAGTTCTAACAGCGCCTGTTGCAAGGCGGGTGCCTAAGTGGTGGACAGGATCTAGCATTTTCAGAGAAAATAGCTGTACCTAAATAACCTTGTCACAGCAAGCACGTGTAAGCATGTAATTCGTTTATTAAAGCGAAGCGTTTTTTGCCTTTCTTTCCGGCATTTCTTGTACCTGCTCAGGTGGTATGTGGTCGATAAAATGCGCCAGTCAAGGCAGAAGCATAAAAGTATGCTGGGGCGATGCTAAAGATGGTGTAACTGTGCCGATCACAGAAACTATCTAATCCGGGGTCGAGTGGGTGATATGGTGGAGAAGTGGGAAGACTCCTTTCATTTTTTCGCTCCCCTAACGCGATGCCTGGGTATGGCTGACCATATAGTTCGGCACAAGGCGTTGGCGGGTTAGTTGGGGTGAATCCATAATTACTTTGTTCAGCGAAAAACAACGGCCACAAGAAAGACGACAGGACAAGGCGCTACTCTCAACTGACATCATTTTATTGCGTCACTTCTTTATAGAGATCAAAACCTAGAAGAACATGCGCAGTGAGCACCATGTGCAGGAACTACCACCATCCGATCACCAGAGCGCACTCATGCGACAGAATCCAAAAAACCATATTCAGCACTGCACAATGTTAAAGGAGGCACACTAATGCACTGTGACCAAAATGACTGTATGAATAAAGCTTCCGATAATTCAAAAGGATAGAGAGTTGGGCGAGTTGGTACGGTAACATGGTCTTGGATTGTAGCACGAAGTGACACAGACAGAGACCAGAAGCACACAGATAAGACTTCCGATAATTCTTGGGCAGTGGTATCACGGCTGTTTTTCTAAATCGTGGTTGGTGGTGTTGGTGGTTGGTGGTGCCTGCACATGGTGCTCACTGCGCATGTTCTTCTAGATTTTGCTCTCTATAAAGGAGTGACGCAATGAAATGAGGTCAGTTGAGAGTAGCGCCTTGTCCTGGGTCGTCTTTCTTGTGTCCGTTGTTTTGCGCTAAACAATTTAATTATGGCTGACCATATAAACGCTCGTATTGCTATCGCCATCAATGCTTTCCCGTGAGGTGAAAGTGCTATAATTTTTCCATGTCCAAAGAACTGAGACTAGGTACCCCCTCTTGCCTTCATGCGTTTTGCTCATACAGAAGGTGAAGAGAGTTAAAAAAACAAGCTAAGCAAAATGTTTGAGACTTTTCGGTGGCGGTTACGCTGCCTAAGTTCCCTGTTGCACCCTGAAAATGATTCGTGTCGCCATCGACGACACACAACAGGTTCCTTCGTCGTCTCTAGGCAACCTCGCGATTCCCACCATCGTTTCTCCCACAGCGTAGAGAAAAACAAAGCTCCTCCACTCCTGCGAGATTCGAAGCCATGCTAATGAAGCAGTATGCAGGTAGAAGACGAGCACACTGAGCACAAAGGTATGGCCAAATTTTTTTATAGTGCTTACTTCAATAAATGAAATGGTGTATGTGTAGAAACTATTTAAAGTATTATGAGCACCACATGGTCATAACCAATGACAGGACAACGACCAGCGCATACAAAGCGACACCTTCACTTCACTTCAACGTCACTTTATTTTCTTAAAGACCCCACAAGGGGGTGTTACAATCCCAACAAAAACTTAAACGGATAAAGAAAGTGTCTATCAATCCATCTGTAATTTTGATCGTCAATTTCCTTCGTTTGCATAATCACCTCAGGAGAGTGTACACTTGAGGGAACTAGATTTTTTGCATTTTGGTCTTGCGTAAAAGATTTTTTTATGCTATGTATGCCTATCAGTAAAAACATATCGAATGGTAGGTGTTCACGTGGCAAAGCAAGATATCGGATACTGAAAATTAGATCAGAGTCTTTCTGCGAATTTTTATGGAAAGCACCCCAGTGTACAATAATATCTTTACAATCAATAAAGCAGCATTCCCTAGGTTTAGTGACGTTACAAAGGCAACATTCAGTTCAAAAAATGAAAATGTTCTTTTTCCGAAGACGTATTCTAAATAGCCGCTGTGGGCGCATAGTGTATTTTTTGTAGCGCTGCTAAGCCCGAGGACGCGGGATGCAAAGCTCGGCTACGGCGGCCGCACTCCGATAGGCGCTTAATGTCCCTGTGCCGTACATTTGGTGCACGTTAAAGAACCCCAGGTGGTCAACATTATTCCCTAGTCCTGCGCTACGGCGTGCCTTATCATATCGTGGTTTCGGCACGTGAAACTGTGTCAATCATGTATTGTCCCAACTGGCAAGGTTTTTTTTTCAATTCAGTTTTTTATTTCCAGAATTACAAGTGTTGTGGTGGATACCAAAGGCTAAAAGCTGTTGGAAAACAGCTTGACTAGGCCGATGGTCCATTACAAGGCAAACATGGTGGTTGCATCAAAACTGTAACATTGTTAGACACTCAGAATAATTTAATTACATAAATGCACAATAACAAGACCGAAAATATTATAAAGACTAAGAGAAAAAGCATAATTGATACATAAGAAAAATGGAAGTATGTGTGTAAGGGTTACTAAGAAAACTAATACAAGTCGCTCTGATATAGAGAGTAGATATACAGACTAAAAAAAAAAACATTCGATACACCAGAAGATAGAAATATATGTGTATGGGTTACAAAATCAGTAACACGTACAGTTGTCTCTGAACGAACGATAAAAAATCACTGATCACATGTTTGCAAAATGCGTTCGCAGTTCCTTCGATGAAGAGGTATATGTACCTTTATATTTATTTAATATATGTGGTAGATTATGTTTTAATCACTGTAGCCTATATTTATTGCGAAACCACAGGACATACCATGTATCACTATTTCTTGTATTGAAAGAATTGAATTTTGGTGCCAAAGATGCAGTAGACACTAGGAAATTTTTGAAGGCAGTATTTGAGAAATAAAATGAATTTAGAAGGCGAAACGTGTAGAAATATTCCATTTTTATAATTTTATGCTTTATGAACGCTGGCCGCGTTGTCTCCAGATAACCCATGTTGTCAATGTGCCGAATCATTTTCTTTTGCAAAGAAAGGACTTTCATAATGCTTGTATTTCCTGTAGTCGCCCACAATAAGCTACAGTAATTTAAAAGGGAAAAAATCAGGCATAAGAAATGTTCAGTTTTGCTTTGGTTGGAAGAAGACGCCGACATCGAGACAGAACGCCTGTGATAGCAGACATTTTTGTGCAGATATTTTCGATATGTTTATCCCAAGTAAGGTGCGAGGAAAAAGTGATGCCTAATATTTTATGTTCATCCACAATTTGCAGTTCTTTACCGGCACACACTAAGGTTTGATTACTAGTAATAACTTTATTTTTTGCGCGAAATAACATTACTTTAGCTTTCGTAGGGTTTATTTTAGGCAATTAGCGACTGACCATTCAGATAGCTTATTGAGTAGATAGTTACATTTTTTCATTAATTCTTGTGAATTCGGACCAGAAATGAGAAGATTAGTGTCATCGGCATACACGATAACTTTTACAGTTGTATCAATATTAGTAATGTCGTTAATGTAAAGGTTAAAAAGCATAAGACCTAGTACGCTCCCTTGTGGCCAGGGGCGTAGCCAGGGGGGGGGGGGCTTATGGGGCTTCAGCCCCCCCCGAAATTTTTTCGCGCTGTCCATGCACCGCCGACCAAAGCAACCCCCGGCGCAGAAAATCATTCTGGATTTTATCTAGAACGTATTTTTCATGCTCGAAAAGCCATCTCACCGCAAAAATTGCGAACTCGGGCTGGATTTCGCGGCAACGCCCATGCACCGGGAGTCACATAACGCAAGCAGCCCCATCCGAGCACTAAGTTTCAAGGACGTTTTGATGGCGAACGGGCTCGCCGCGGCATCTCGCGGAGGCTGCGGAATCTACACTCTATCATGGAATCTACGGTGCGCGTGGATGTCAATTCCGAAACTTTATGGGTATAAAGTTCTCAGAAACTTTTGATCTGAAAGGTACATTGACATTTCCAAACGTGTGCTTTAGATTTTCAATTGCGTAACAATGTAAGTTTAATGTTCCCATAAATATTTGACGTCAAAGGTGCAATAACGTTTCGAATGTCGCACATCGGACCATACAACGAGACTAGCCAAATCAACGCACTATCAGACAAGTTGACAAAGCCCGCAGCGAGGCCCGATGAGACGAAGCGTTGTGGTGGTTCATTCGTGCCGTATGTCACATAAAAAACATCAATTTTTTTTCACCTGCGCCAAAGCATCCAGTGAAGACACTAAAGCCAGCCAAGGTAACTTCATTGTTATTTATTTTTTCTACTATAACTTTTAATCGCGAAGACCACGTTGAGCCTCTTCAATTTTGTTGTTCTCGGTCCCCTACCTGGGGGCTGCCAGAGCCAGCCAGAGCGCATTCGTTTTTCTCGTGTTGCCCCGACCACCGCGCGGCGCACTTCTTTGGTTTCTCTGGACTCTCTGGACTTCTCTGGACGAGAATATTTTCACCTGGCAGAGTTTTTGGACGCTTTCTAGCTAGCAGACGAGAAAAAGAAACAATGGTCGCTCACCGACATCAATGTGGGGACTCGACGGATTGCACCGCGTTCGCTTGAGCGCAACCTCTCCAGAAAGTCTTGTTTTGCCAGTGCAGGATACCGAGCAGTATTCACATGGTTCTTGGTGAACCAAGCGTCTCGTGTTTTCTTCGATATTCCTTTAATAGCCACATTAGTTGCCCAAAGTGGGCATTCGATTGTCACCAACATACTTTCCTTTGCGTATTTTTTTTTCGTTACGGTTCCCCCGCCCCACAAAAGGAAAAAAAAATATGTTGCGGTGCAGCGAATTGTCGCATGGCGAAAGTTCGATATTGTTACTTCTTTTGTGGAAAGCAATGAGCCACGGGAGGCTTCACTTGCCGGATACTCTTATGTTATTGCGATAGCAATTATATGGGCACTCCAGGCGCATTCCTGCCGTCGCCCTCATGTTTCGTATAAAGTCCAAGGGTGATAAGATCGTGACCGCGTGCAGCATGCTGTATTTGCGAGCGAAAGCTTAGGGGGGGGGCGGAATGGCTGAGCCGATGATGGCGGCTCAGTGGTGTGTACGCAAGGGAGAAATGCGAGGAGCAAGCGCGCCGCCTGCCATCGCGCGCCGTACATCGGGGGGAGTGGATGGAATGGGGGCGGAATCTAGGATTCTTGGAATCTGTGATAGCGCAACACGTTTATTTGCCTTGTTTGACGCATTATATACAGCGACTTTTTCTTAGATACGTGGGTTTATTGGAGACTTATACGTATATTTAAATATGTTGCGGGGTTTTGTGTATACGTGCAATGAACTTTGTTTCCAGTCACACTTTTTGCCCTTTATCAAGCTGTATCTTCGCATTTGTATATTCCATTGTATCTTCGCATTTCTAATGTACGAGGGCGAGTCAAATGAAATTGAGCCTACCCACCGCGCGCAATGATGGTTCTGCTCATTATCTGCAAGGCCTGCGCGTAGCATGCACGCATCTCTCATTTACAAAAGTGGCATGCAGGTGTGAGCGTAAATGTTCTTTAATGCGCTCATAAACTTGGTTTAACATAATTGCGTGACGTAATGGACGCTCCAGAAGTTGAGCAGCGTGGTGTCGTGAGCTTTTTGACAGGTGAAGGTGTTTCCCGAAAAGAAATTAGTCATCGTATGGCTGCCGTGTCGATTGAACATTGCATTTCATTGGCCACTGTGAAGCGTTAGAACAAACGGTTCAAAGAAGGACGTGGAAGTTGCAAAGACAATCCCAGACTGGGACGAAGCCATCGTGCAATCACCCCTAACAAAATTTCAAAGGCTGATAAGCTGATGACACAAGAACGGAGGATAAGCATCGATGAACTGGCAGAGCGTGTGAACATCAGTCACGGTTCGGTTCACCGTCACCGTTGACGCCATAATTCATGAACATCTTGGTTATCGGCTCTTGTGTGCGCAATGGATGCCGAAGATTTTGAATCTCCGCCAGAATAAGGAGAAGTTCGGCGGTGCCTTTACTCATCTGATCCGCTATTACAATAAGGGTGACGATTTCTTGTCTGCAAGTGTGATCGAGAACGAACCATGGTTCCACTACTACGAGCCTGAAACACGACGGCAAAGCTTACAATGGAAACACTTGAATTCACCACCCCCCAAAAAAAGGAAAGACCACCATTTCCACCGGAAAGGTGTTGTTGACTTTTATTTTTCGATCGTCAGGAGCCATTACTGATAGAATTTACTGAATCTTGAGAGACTATCACTTGTTTACGATATTGTGAAACGCCGGATCGCCTGCGTGTCGCAGTCAAGAACAAACTACGTGAAAAATTGACGAATGGGTTCATCTTGTTCCACGACAATGCCCATCTCCAAGTGGCTGATGTGGTTAATATAAAACTGGCGAAGTTCAAGTAGGAAATGCTGCAATATCCGCCATACAACTCAGATCTGTCGCCTTGCGACTTCCACATTTTGGCGCAACCGAAAAAACAGCTCATGGGAACCAGATTCGTCTCGGACGATGACGTGAATGTCAGTTGCAGACGTTTTGAAGCAGTGACCCAATGAGCTTTATGAGACGGGAATTACGCGACTCGTTAGTCAATGAGAGAAATGTCTAAATGTCTAAATGCTCACGGAGGCTGCTTTAAATAAAGTACCCCGTTTGTCATATATTTGCATTGGCTCACTTTCATTTGACTCGCCCTCTGCTGCCAGTACAATTTATGAGACGGGAATTACGCGACTCGTTAGTCAATGAGAGAAATGTCTAAATATCTAAATGCTCATGGAGGCTGCTTTAAATAAAGTACCCCGTTTGTCATATATTTGCATTGGCTCACTTTCATTTGACTCGCCCTCTGCTGCCAGTATAATTTCGGTGCAATTACTCACAATAGACGACCGGTGATAGATGTTTCTGCGTAATACATTGGAACAAATGACAGCGTCATTGAGATTTTTTACTGGCCGTTGCATATGTACAAGGATTTAAACAAGGACCTTGAATGACAAAGTTTAATTAACATATTTGTCCTCAACTTGTTCATTTCATGGCCTTTACATTTTTCATATCAGCGACATGTACTGCTTTGCTGATTTTGAACTGATGTAGTTCTAAAGTTCATGTGATATTTTCTTTATTATTAAATAGACAAGAACATGGAAGCATTGACATCAGTTACGTTGGGCACGATTTTTGGCACATACGAATATAATATTTTATGAAAAATACGTATTTTACTTGTATTGACAGTCCGTAGCGTTCAATAATTCGTTTGCAGCATCTTTGGCAATGTCAATGAGGTTATTATTTATGTATTTGATCCATAGGCAAATTATTTAAGAGGAATCTTAGCTTGGGCGCAACTCCGACGCGGCCTATTCAGATACATGTAAAACGCAGAAACGCTTTTCTGAGATAACTCCTGAATCGCTTTTAATGAAATTTGTTGCATTTGAGAGAGTAAGTTAAATTCTAGTGTTGGAAGTGGAATTTCGATTTAGGGCCCGAACTTTGATTAAAATATTTTGAAAAATTCGAAACTTCGAAAAAATAGGACGAAGTTTACAGATTAAGAGCTCTGCATAAAAACAGATATCGCGGTTCTGTACGCGGCTCCCAGTACACCATTCAAAGCGGACAAATAGGATATGTCTATTTGTATCTTACATGAATTGGTTATGTTATGTACAATGGTTCTGCAAGAGCCGTATTTCCATAATACTTTATTTTTTGACACTCATGTGTAACATATCAATTTTGTCCGCTGTAGACATACTATTATGTGCAATTCACGGAATTGTGATATCAATTTTCATTGCTGATTTACAGATCTATAAACTTAATTGTTTCGTTTTCTGAAACTTTTCGATTTGTGCCACTTTTCTGTAAAATGTTGACGACGTAAATCGGAAATTCGAAACAAACAGGCACTAGAATTTAAGTTTTTCTTTTAAATGCGACAAATATAATCAAATTTGGTGCAGTGGTTGCCGAGAAAAACGAATTTTCCTTCTACGTGTATTTAGATAGGAGCGTCCGACCTAATTTTTCCTCTTAGGAGGAGGCCGAGCTGCAATGTGAGCCCCCCCCCCGAAAGAAATTTCTGGCTACGCCACTGCTTGTGGCACGCCATTTAGTAAAGGAACAAAACTTGACTTGTCGTGTTTTATACATACTGATTGTTTTCGATTAGTAAGGTATATAATGCTAAAGGGGTACCTCTAATGCCATTCTGTGATAATTTCCATAGCAAAACTTTGTGATTTATACAATCGAATGCCTTACTGAAATCAATGAATAGTGCCAATGTGAAGAGATTTCTTTCTGTTTTTGAGTACATGCTCCTTGAGTGTGAGCAAAGCAGTCTCTGTTGACCTACCTTTACGAAAGCCGAACAGAGCACTAGCTAGATTGTTTTGTGTGTCGAAAAAGTTTGATAAGAGAGAAAAAAAATCTTTTCTAATCCTTCGGAAAATACTGGAGTGATTGAGATGGGTCTGTAATTTGATACGTCGTTTCCGTTGCCTCCTTTAAAAAGTGCAGTTACTCTACTCATTTTCATCTTTTCTGGAACACCCCAGACTGTAAAGCTAGATTAAAAATATGCGTTAAAGCGGGAGTGATGTATTCTCAAACTTATTTGATAGGTTTTATTTGGATATCATCAATGTCAAGAGCTTTACTATTTTTAAGGTTCATGATAGTGCTAAATACCTCAAATTCACTAGTGGGATTGAAAAATAAGCTGTTAGAAACAGAAGGAAACGATGACGTATCAGGCCGAGTTTGCTGTGGCACGGTTATACTTGCAAAGTACTTATTGAAATGGTTTGGGAGTGCTAAACCTGAAATTTCATTGTTATTATAGATTATCTTGTCTGGTGAGGTAGCATGCTTTTCGGGGCCAAGAACCTTATTGATAACGCTCCACAAGGTTTCAGGATGTTTACCAGTGGCGTTTGCAAACAGATGATCATGATGAGCATTCTTAGCGCGTCCAAGTTCCGTATTTAGTTTGTTTCTCTGTTTTTTAAACAGTGTCAGCGTTTCAGGCGAGCGTGTTGTAAGAAATCTTACAACACGTGTGCAATATTCGGTGTACAATTCGTAAAAAAGCAAGGATTTTGTAGAAGGAGGAATAGGCATTTCGCACACTCTTGCGTGTACGTTATGTTCGCATAATCTGATGTACTGGGTGTCTCAGCGCACACTTTCAAAAATTTGTATAGGTTGCCTGCGGCAGATAGTTTCGATACATTCGAGTTTATGAGCTGGTCTACTAGAAGAAGCGAACATTTTTTACAAAAATGAAATACATTATCAAATAATTAACAGAAATTCACTTATTGGGTTTCTAACTAATTACTTTGTGGCTCATATTGCAATTTTAAAATTCTAACTCTGGAGTTCGCAAGGCGAATCCACTAAGAACGAATTCTCAGGACGACACCTGTTTTGATATGTTAATTCGATAACGTTGCGGAGAGATGCATTGGCGTTCCACTTACTTTTGTGCTTCAGTGCGTGGAACGACGTCTTCTTAAGCAGGTAAATGGAACGCCAATGCATTTCTGTGCAAAGTTCGGGAATTAATGTCTCGAAACTGGTGTCATCCTGAGAATTCGTTACAGGTGGATCCAGCTTGCGAATAGCTCGGCTTGAATTTGTAAATTGCAATATGGGCCATAAGGTAATTAGTTAAAAACTTAATTCGTGATTTCTGATTAGCCGATTGCGCATCTGATTTTCTTTTTTGTAAAAGTAACGTCCGCCTCTTCGAGCACACCAGCTCATGAACTAGAACGGTGCTATCTCTGACAGGCAACCTTTAAACTTTTTTGTGTGTTCGTTAAACCACCCTGTATACTGATCACCAAAACAGCAGCGGGAAGAACATCGGTATTAGATCTCTGTACAACTTTTTTCGCCACACTGTGAACAAATAACCTTCAGAAGAACGGACAGTGAGCAAGCAATTGAAATACAAACATCTAATAAGCCGCATTAACAAGACCTTGAAAGGAAATTTGACCAGGTTAACATTGCAAGAAGGCTCTTAATATGGGATGACAGCTATCGCAAAAGAGAGCAAGGCGAGGCGAACTTTCACACATACAAATGCACCAAAACTAACCGTCCAACACTCGCTTATCAGAAAAATTGTTATCGCGTCTCATAAGATCAAAATTGGAACACCATGTAAAGGTTGAAAAAATACTGCGAGAACGCTCAATGTAAAGCCTAGGGCAGTGAATAACCATAAAGACAGAAAGCAATTTTTATCGTGTGTATTCTCAAAGTTTGAGGTTTAACACCATAATCGTCATGTACGCCTCTTTGTGCCACTGGGCACGGGTTGCACGAGCACAAATAAGTGCTCGCTAACACACAGCCACCTTGCCAAGGACAATTTCCTTGCGATGCACATAATAAAATTCACCCCCACTATAGCGCTGTTCATTATGGACTGCGTAATGCAGGCACCGATGGCTGTATTTGAATGTATAAAAATGACCGACCGAAAATTTTATTAGCTAAAGATATAGGATGCATGTTTCTCGCTTTTCCAAATATTTAAAGATGGTGCGATACAAAGGTATGTGTGTAGCTTGGGGTTATAATGTTCTCACTAAGGAGATAAAAATTTCAGCATACGCTGATTATCTCGCATTATTCTGCACGGACAAGCTTATTATCAATAAAGCTCTTTCTATTATAGAGAAGTTTGGTTCTGTCTACGCTGCGCAAATGAAAAAGCTGTAAGAGCGAAGATCTACGCTTTCGACCGCGGGCCATTACACCATCCACTTTGCTCACATTGAATGGTCTTGTGTGCCACTTAAATATCTCGATGTTCCACTGCATTCCTGCAAGTTACGATATTTCTGCTGGAGAAAATGCGTTCAAGAACTTGAGAGCTGTGACCCAACAAAGGTGCTGGACAACCAGAACAAGGTTTCTGGCTCCATACAGGCTCTGGTAGCAGTGGTACTGGTGCCTATAAATTGGAATACATAACGAACAGTGCTATAGTGGGGGTAAATCTTATTATGTGCGTCGCAAAAAAAATTGTACTCAGCAAGATGGCCGTCTGTTTACGAGTACTTCTCCTTTGTGCTCGTGAAATCCGTGCCCAGTGACACAAAGAGGCGGACATGACGATTATGGTGTTAAACCTCAAATATTGCGCATATCCATGATAAAGGATGGGCCGTGAATAAGGCTGTTGGTTGACTACAACGTGAAAAGCATTTGGACGACGTTAATGCCAACTGCGACGTCGGAACAGCCACGCTCCGTGTTTTGCGCGTTAGCTCGCAGTTATTCACAGGCGCCAAGCAGCTATTCAGTAGTACTGCTATTGCACAACAAGAAAAAATGAAAGCGCTGAAATCTTGGCACTGCGTCATTTCACTCATGACGTCAGTTGTACACGTTTTGGCTTCAGAGTCTACTTGAAAAATCCAGGTGGGGAAATAAAACAATTCATCGTGCTCTAAAAACACGAATCCTTTACCAGAGCAAATGCCTTTTCACCTGCGGCATAATATATTCATTTACAAGAAATGTTAATGCAAAAAAATGATGTTAGGAGACTTCAGACTTTCAGGTCCTGTGAAATACCGCGCCGCAGCCTCTCAAGCATGTAGGTGCTTCGACGCTGTACTACTGCACGATGGCAATAAAGAAATGAGATGGTTTCATATGATGAGCCAAGATTATTGCAGTCAAATATATGTAAAATGTGAAATCTATCATCATCATCAGCCTGGTTACGCCCACTGAAGGGCAAAGGCCTCTCCCATACTTGTCCAATTACCCCGGTCATGTACTAATTGTGGCAATGCTGTCCCTGCAAACGTCTTAATCTCATCCGCCCACCTAACTTTCTGCCGCCCTCTGCTACGCTTCCCTTCCCTTGGAATCCATTCCGTAGCTCTTAATGACCATCGGTTATCTTCCGTCCTGATTATGTGTCCTGCCCATGCCCATTTCTTTTTCTTGATTTCAACTAAGATATCATTACCCCGCGTTTGTTCCCTCACCCAATCTGCTCTTTTCTTATCTCTTAACGTTACACCTATCATTCTTCTTTCCATAGCTCGTTGCGTCGTCCTCAATTTAAGTGGAACCCTTTTCGTAAGCCTCCAGGTTTCTGCCCCGTACGTGAATACTGGTAAGACACAGCTGTTATAAATTTTTCTCTTGACGGATAATGGCAATCTGCTGTTCATGATCTGAGAATGCCTGCCCAACGGACCCCAGCCCATTCTTATTCTTCTGATTATTTCAGTCTCATGATCCGGATCCGCAGTCACTATCTGTCCCAAGTAAATGTATTCCCTTACCACTTCCAGCGCCTCACTACCTATCGTAAACGGCTGTTCTCTTCCGAGACTGTTAAACATTACTTTAGTTTTCTGCAGATTAATGTTTAGAGCCACCCTTCGGCTTTGCCTCTCGAGGTCAGTGAGCATGCATTGCAGTTGGTCCCCTGAGTTACTAAGCAAGGCAATGCCATCAGTGAATCGCAAGTTACTAAGGTATTCTCCATTAACTCTTATCCCCAATTCTTCCGAATCCAGGTCTCTGAATACCTCCTGTAGGCACTACAGTGAAATCCAAACTGCCGCAAATAAGAAAAAGAAATGGCATAAGCATTCAACTAAACAATTGCAAATAAGAGGTTTTATGAAGCTATGTACATTAATTAAATAAACATAGCCTCGGTGGACAAGCGGAGTTTCAGAATGCTAATGTCTGCCTATGTATGTGCATAGTTCAATTTTCAAAACATGCGTTATTATGTCATAAAGAAAGGAGGCTGAGTGAATCAAAAGCGGAAAAGGTCAGAACTTATCTATTCAACATTATCATTTCTGTATTAACGCCAATTTTAGCTACCTTTCAAATGCTGTTACAGATGTGGTATTTATTGTTAGAAATAATACGTTTTTACACAACCACCCCCATCCTCCCAAAAGAAACCGCCCAAACATTGGGTCTTTTCCCGTTCCTCGTAACGCATTGACGCTACAGTCAGGGCGAAACTGCCAACGAAAACAAACGAACAAAAAAGACGCTGGTTACCGCTGTGGGAAAATGCTGCCGTCCAGTAAACGTGCTCAAAGGCGAATGAATCGCTGAAGTCTGTTCTTGTTTCTCGTTAGCCTAAATGCCTCAATTGTAAAAGAACATGTAGGCGAATGAGATACGAAGAATTTCCTGTCAAATAGCGTGAAGAGTGATTGTCGGCGCGATCCCTCCCGAAGCGTACGCCGTTTTTCAATGCGAGTTTTTCAATGCGCCGCTAAGCGGTCAAGCCTCAACTGGGGAGCAAACTCCGCACGCGTTCAAATACGACGTGAAACGCACAAAATTTGCGCCTACGAGCTGCCTTACTATTTTTATTGAGAACAGCTCTTTGAAATAAAAATGTGAATTTTTATCGATCGATAATCGCCTATCTTGCACCGAGGCTCTTGCACACTTTCATAAATGGTGGAATATGTAAAAAAAAAAGTCTGAGCTAGAGTGAACGAGCTGGGACGAGTTGGTGTCTTGCGCAGCCCACGAATGGCTTTTAGTAGCGCACGAAAAGCACTCTCGCCCTCCATTTTTGATTTATTAACGTATTTCGTGCACTGCGCAAAACACCGTCATAACGTGTGGAGCTTGCAAAACATGAACGTGTGAAAATCCGTCTAGCGCAGTTTGAGAAGCTGCAGTAAATTGTCAAGGCGAAGTGTACTTATATATTGAATACGACTACAGCCTACAGAGGTAAGCAACGAACTTTAGTCTTGTAAAATATGTGTAACCTATGTAACAAGTGTTTAAAAAAGAGAAGTATTATGTAAACTTGAAAGATCAGTTCACAATTCCATAATGGTACCGGGGCTTTTTTTTAAATAAGCGATGTTTGGATGGACGCACGCACGGACGGACGGACGGACGGACGGACGGACGGACGGACAGACAGGCAGACAGACAGATAGACAGCGAAGTTTATTTAGTCATGAGGAGCTACTGTCAGGACCTCCTAACGGGAGGCCTTTGTAGCCGCAGGCTGCACCCACGTAGAGGACAGAACGCTGTGACGGACGCTCCGTCCTTTCCTGGGCCCTCTGGATAGCCTGGGTTTGATTTTGGAGTACCCTGCTTCTGATGGCCTCCCACCATTCGTGTTCGCTGCAGAGGCAGTCGTTAGGCAACGCGGGACATCGCCAGAGCACGTGAGCCATAGAACAAAACGTTTCACTGCAGTCGGGACAACTAGGGTCCACATCTGAGTATATCCTACTGGGGAATTCCCGCGACGGGAAAGATCCCGTCTGCAGCATTCTAAGTGTAGCTGAGTGACCTCTACTGAGCTTCGGGTGTGGCAGAGGATAAATTCTGCGACCAAGTTAGTAATGTTTAGTAACTGCATTAAATGTGAGGAGTGGATCGTTCTGCTGAGTCCCTTCCTGCCCCTCCGGAGCCTCCAGACCATCGCGGCGCGTGAGTTCTCGCGCACGGTCGTGGGCCAGCTCGTTGAGGTTTGGGAAGCCCTCGAGAACCTTCGTCCCCATGTGTGCGGGGAACCACGTGATGAAATGAGAACCAGGGCAAGCCTTTTTCTCTAGAACAGAGGCCACTTCTCGTGCGAGGTTACCCGATTCGAAAGCTCTAATTGCGTCTCTCGAGTCGGTGTAAATGTAGGAACGCTCTGGGTCACACAAGGCCAGCGCAAGCGCAATTCGCTCTGCTATACTCGCGGTGGCCGCTCTGACCGAGGCCGAGGAGCTAAGCACGCCCTGTCCGTCTACAACCGACAACGCGAACGCTTTCCTGTTCCCGTACTGCGCCGCATCGACAAAGACCGCGGAGTCGCTGTCATATCTAACTTTCTTCAAGATGGCTCATGCACGGGCTTTACGTCTGCCCTCATTGTGCTGTGGATTCACGTTTCGCGGAAAGGGCCTCACCAGGTGGGTCGCTCTCGTTTCTCGTGTAAATGTTATGCGCCGGTCCTCCTTTATTCTAGGAACCAAGCCAACCTCGTCGAGAATTCGCCTGCCAGCTTTGGTGGACGATAGCCTAATCTCCTGGGCAGTGACCTTTGCCTCTATGATCTCGTCTATGCTATTTTGCATACCGAGTTGATCTAGCCTGTCGGAGCTCGTGGCAATAGGCAAGCCTAGCACTTTCTTGATGCTCTTACGCATGAGCGCATTTAATTTGGTATTTCCCGTTTTTGTCCATACTAGAGCTGACGCCACATAGCTAATATGACTCATAAGAAACGCGCTGTAAATCCGAAGGAGGTTGTCTTCACCTAACCCCTTCTTTCGGCTGGACACCCTGGCAATTAACCGCAACACATGCTCCGTCTTGGCTGTAACGTGGGTAATTGTTCTGGCCTTACAGCCCCTCGCGTCTATGAGCAGGCCAAGGATCTTAACTGAGTCGACTCTAGGAATTTTCTGCCCATTATTCGCGTATAATACCATGGGTAGCTGGTTGAGGGGTGTCAGGCCCCTAACCCCTTGCCTTGCGTGTCTGTAAAGTAACAGCTCCGATTTACTCGTAGACAGCTTGAGACCCGTGTCCGCGAGGTAACCTCCGTCTCGTCCAAGCCCGCTTGTAGAGCTTGCTCCATTTCAGCTGGGGAGCCCCCTGGGTACCAGATCATGATGTCATCTGCGTAAAGTGCGTGACCTATGCCCTAGAGGCCGCCCAGCCTGTCTGAAAGACCCTTCATGACTATATTGAAGAGCAGCGGCGAGATAACTGATCCCCGAGGGGTACCCCGAGCCCCCAATCTGTACACGCTCGACCGAATCTGCCCCACCTGAATAGTAGCAGTTCTATTCAAGAGAAATGACCTGACAAAGGCCTGGAATTTGACTCCCAGTCCTATCCCAGCCGTGGCCTGCAGAATGTATCTATGTACCACTGTGTCGAACGCCTTAGTGAGATCCAGGGCGAGAATCCCTCTCACGTCCCGGGTGCCGCTATCAATGATTTGCTTCCTTAGCATTAGCATAACCTTCTGCGTCGATAGGCCGGGCCGGAAACCAATCATATTACGTGGGAAGAGGTCTCTGCGCTCTATGTACCCGGAAACCCTGTTCAAGATCGCGTGCTCAGCTACCTTGCCTATGCACCAGGTTAGTGATATTGGCCTCATGTTGTCCAAATGAAGGGGTCTTCCTGGTTTAGGGATGAGTGTCACTATAGCCGACCTCCATCCGTCAGGCACCTGTCCTGTCTCCGATACCCTGTTGACCTCCTCAGTTAGTACCACTGCCTTATCGTCCAGGTTTCGTAATAGCCTGTTAGAAACATTATGCGGACCCGCAGCCGATCTGCTGTTTAAATTGTAAAGCGCTCCCCGACCTCCGATTCTGTGAAGGGCGCGTCCAGTTCCTCTACCGTCGCACACTCGATTTGCGGATAATCCTCTTCCTACGTCGGCCCTATAGGAAGGTATCTATTCGCGATCGCATTAATAAGTGACTGCCAGTACCTCTCTCCTATTTGTGCCAGTGTATGACTTTACTAAGTGTTTGCCTTTGATTGTGCTTTGTCTGTGCGTCACCCAGGAGGTGCTTGAGGAGGTTCCACTTCCCTCCTGAGCGCATGGACCCGTCTACTGCCGCGCAGACCTCGTCCCATTGTAGCCTATTGAGCTCCGCGCAATATCTCTCGATCTCTCTCTTAAGCTCCGCAACCTTCTTTCTCAGCCTGCGATTTAACCTTTGCGTTTTCCACCTCATCATAATTAACGATTTCGCCTCCAACAGGTGCGCATCCATTCTTAGGACCTCCGCTTCCGTTTGTACTACCTTAGTAGCCCTCTCGACGCCCCCCATTAGCAATTTGATGGCCTCGCCAAATGAGGAAAATGTGCCCGTTCGCTCCTTCCTAAGTTTCCTGAACTCCTCCCAGTCCGTGACTCGAAATACCCTGGGCGGTCGGGCGTCCACCCTTAAAGTTACCGTTACTATGAAGTGATCACTTCCAAGGTTCTCCTGCTTATTGGCCCACGTTACGTTATCTACGTTCCTTACACAAGCCAAATCAGGTGTTGCGTTTCGCGCAACTGACGTGCCCAGCCTAGTGGGGAACCCTGGGTCCGTGATTACCAAAAATGCGAGATCATCGAGGATCCTCGCCAGGTTCTCTCCTTTTACAGTCCGTCTGACGTAGCCCAATGCATTATGAGGGGCGTTAAAGTCCCCGGCAACTATCAGAGGAGAGTGCTCGGCTACTTTGGCATGGCTATCTTCCGCCGGCGATCATTTGCCGCAGGTGCGACACCACTTGCTTCCCGGGTTGGGACACACGTCAGCCCGCTGTCCCAATTCTCCGCAAGCGTAGCAGACTTCTGTCTGGCGTCAGGAGAGTGTGCAGTGAAATATACACGCGCCGCATACCACGAAGTTGGGCGCCCTCATTCTCTCAAAAAGTACCACCACCACTGTAGTGTTCTTGATCCGCCTGGCCTCCAAAGCGCCCGGATTCCGATGGTTAACAATTCTCGCTCTGAGTTGAGCCTCACTGACTTCCACGTCAACTCCTCTTATGACATTCCTCTACACGTATTCTCGGGTGGGTCCAGGTACGCTGCCATCCCAAACGAGCCTTCACCGAGCCTGATTTGCTGCACTCGGGCGTACGCGTCCCCGTTTTTCTCGTGAGGAGTGCACACCATAAAAATGTTCTGAACTTCATTGGGACACATCGTGTCCTCTTCGATTGCGGCCGGCGCCAAGGATGCCGTCATGGCCAAGGCTTACTGAAAACGTAGTTCACTGACCTTGGTTACATTCAGGTCGTCGCGTGGTCTGACTCCTATGCCTCGGCAGTCGAGGCAGCCTCGAAGCAGCGGTGACGCGTCGTATCGCGTCGCGTGGTGCGGCGGTGCGGCAGCCGTCCGTCCGTCTGCCATTCGTACTTCCACCGTCTTGAGCCGAAGAATATTCTTCCCTGTGCCTGCCAGGCCGGCGGCCGTACGCCACCTTCCATCCCGCGTCGCATGCCTCTTCTTGAGTAACATCTTCTCCTTCCAGAACGTCTATCCTGGATTCAAAGTCCCACATGCGCGGGAGTAGGGCTAAGCGTATACACTCGCTGTGTTTCAAACACTCGCAGAACGGCGGAAAGTCCTCCCAGCAATTAAAATCTGGTATCGGCAGATTCCTCTTGACGTGCCACGTCGATTAAGGCATAACTCGCCCGGTTTCGCAGGGAGAACCACTCGAGAACATTGATGAAAGCTGGAGCCGATGTCAAAGCTTCCGCACTATTCGATTTCTTCTTTCTTCTTTCCTGTTAGGATGGCGCTGCAATAAAGTTACCGTATAAGGTTCGCGCTTGTCAGCATGTGGCAATAATTTAAGCAACCGAGGGCTTTTGCATTCTCTTTGAAACTCGTGAACCGTGGCCGTGAGCCGAAGAAATGACTTCGTTCTCAGCGGCACATTTCCACGGCTGCTGTGCAACTGCGCTGGTTCTAATCACGATTGACGATATTCTCCTGTCCAACTAATACGTAAAGTTCAATTTGATAACTGCGATGTTACCCTGAATTCCGGGATATGGCGCAGTAAATTGGGCAGTGAATTTATCAACAAGGCTTAGTCGCGTAGCTTTCTAACCTAAAAGTGTGAAAGTCTACATTACGCGTCTGACGATCACTCCATAAAATTTGACTATTTTAGAGTGCAGCTCTTGGACACCTGTTCCTGGGTACGCGTCTCGGTGTAACCGCGCGAATGCGCTACCGCCGCTGCTTACGCCCTCTTTTCCACCGCTGGCTCCGAGGCCGCTCTTCGTGCGAGCGTTCGCATACCACCCCTCCCTCTAATGGCGCTGACGGCACTGGCCCACTGCCATTTGGTGCGGTGATTTCGGCCTAACATTATTTGCCACTATAAATCGCGAAATAAGAACATGTATCGATCTGCGCTCAAATTTCGCGTTAGGGAGTACCGCAATCGTCGGGCACATTTTTTAAATAGCGTGAGACTTCGTTCCACTGGGCCAACTGGTAGACCAATTGCAGGTACTCTCCACTCCACATAGATTTGAAAAATAATATTCCGATCGAAGCCACCCTTTTCCGTGAGTTCTGTTCAAGTGTTACCGATATTATTTTTGCACTGAGCCAGAGCAATATTAAAAAGAAAGGGGCCAGCACACATGCCAAAAAGGTCTGATAGCGCTCCAATGTTTCCGCTCCCTCACGGGAGCCTTGTAAAAAAAACGGCAAACTGCGCGATTTCTTATGTACGGTGTGTGACATAATTAGGGCATATAGCATAAATGGGCGGAAGTTTGTCGTTGCTGCGATTAAAGGTGTGCGGCGTGGCTTTGATGAAAAATTATTCCAGATAAAGGCGTGAGGATAGATCTTTCTTTTTGGCCATCCCACGTTCTTCTCCCTATACTCCGTTTCATACATCCCTTCCGAGGATATAGAGGCTAGATATATTTTCTTGCAGTAGCTGCGTTCATACTTGGATATATTTAGATCTTTTAAAGCGAAAGCTTTACTAGCGCGTCGAGCCGAACTTCGCCGTCGCCAGCAATTTCACCTTCATTTGGCCGCGGCTGCGCCATAGCCTTGGAAACGCACCGCGGGATTAGCCGCGCCGAGCTCCACCACCGCCACCGCCGGCTCGGCGCATGCGCTCTCCGTAGCTGGGTCGCCACCTGACCACGTGACTAGCCACGCGCCTTCCTAAAGTAGCGCCGCACTCGCCTAGTCGGCGCGAGCTTGGCCATAGATGAGGGCGAGGGCGTCTAATCTGAGCGTTGCACGAGAGCGGGAGGCTTTGAGTCGTCGCTGCCAAGCAGCGCCTGACCACCCAGCGGATATCACAGGCGTCGCAGCGTCGAGATCAATGTGGCCACCGCGTTCGTGCCCTGTGCACTTGTGCTTCGACGCTATGCATGTTCGCGGCGTCTCTTTACATGTCTAGCACTTGCGCTTTCCCTGTGCCAGAACAAGCGTCGCACCGTCGAACGATGCCTGTCTACCCAAGCCTAATCACAGTGCTCTCTAGCCACCCACCGAGGCAGTGCGTCATACCTGGCTTAACAATGATTGCATACCTTTTTTTTTATTGCGATGAAGGCTTGACCTTAAGGCATAATTCTTGGAGCGTACATGTGTATTATATGTGTGCTGTGAGGCCTGTGTTGTGTATGAATTGAAGCAGTGTTTTGTGAAATCTGTTGTCATGTATCCAGCGGTCATAGCTGGTTGTCACACTGTAGCGGAGGCCGGTTTGCAGTAGGAGACGTGAGCGTTCCGATTGTAAACCCGTACATGTCCATATTAGGTGGTATGCATCTGATTGCATATCTAAGCATAATAATTACTGCTAAATTATTGCTAATAATATTATTGCTATTAATAATTATTGCTAAATTTACGAATTGAAACCAAGACTTAATCAGGCTAAACCAAGCTTTCGCTTTGCATATCCAGGGTTAGTTGAGCTAAGTCGCAGCCATTTTTTCAGTGAGTCTTGTGAAAGTGTTCTTTATATAAGCTTAGTTGGGAATGAAAAAAAAGAATATACACTTAGAAACGAACAATCCATGTACTCATATGACTGCTAATGATTTGTGCTATGACAATTTGCTTTGTTTTTATTATTATTTTCAGGCCGTAGTGACAGCCTCACGTGCACGCTCACCCGAGCAAACGCCTCCTGGCTCGCCGCGAAGCATAGATGGAACACGCAGAGGGATCAATTCTGGTGACCGCATATACTTCTTGCGTAGCTTCCACAGCGTTGCCCATGCGTATGAAACGGAGTACACTTGATAGCATATGACGTAATTGCGCAGTCCCAGGGTATTCCATGGTGCGTGTTGTTTTTTGGCAGCGTTCCAGTGCTCTCTAAGTCGGGAATGGAGTTGCCGGTCTTGCTTATGCACACGCACGGTCAATGTCCACACGGTACGACGTATACGATGATACGATGCCTGGGAACGTGTCCTTGTTGAGGCGGTCCCTCATGTTGACTAGCTTGTGTTTGAGTTAACGGGACACAACGTGTGCTGTCAGCACGTCGTATGATCACCGCACCCGTGCATTGTACGCCCCGGACGTATGGGATGGCGGTCCCTTTCTTGCTGGGCGCAGGCTGAAGGTTGAAGGTTGAAGGTTTATTTCCGCAACTGGTGTTGCGAGGACAGCCAGGGAAAAAGCTGTATAGACAGCTTGAGAGGTCCTGGCTTCCTCTTACAGTGCAGCATTGACGGCGGCGGAGTACAACAACAAACAAAACGTGAGGAGAAAAACAAAAAAAACCACGTACGTTCGGTACAGAGAATGAGACATGCACGTTCAGTACGCAGTACATTGTACTTGTACACTACAAAACTACACGAACATTTGGGGCAATTCTTTCAGAGAAATATTAGATAAATCAATATTCTCGTAGCAGTACAAATGGTTCAGAAGTGTCGGTAAGGTATGCTGCAACATTTGTTTGCCATAGTTTGTGCGGCATTTCTTAACATTCCAAGGTTCTGTTGCGCGGGTATCATACACAGTTCTGCTCTGCTCTAACCCAGCAAGTCTAAGCAAGGAGTCATCATTTTTCATCATGGCGAGTTTATATTTATAGCACAGTCTGTAGTTATACATGGACTTCATCTGTATAATGTTGTGTTGATGGAAAAGGCCTGCAGTGTGGAAGAAAAACGGCACTTTACATGCAATGCGTATAATACGTTTTTGTAAGACAGTGAGTTTGTTAATGTTTCCAGCTGTTGTTGTTGCCCACACCATACATCCGTAGTTGGCTATGGAAGAGAACAAAGAGTGGTAAAGTAACAAGTTAACTGATGTAGGAAAATTAAAGCAATTGCGGCGCATGATACCAACTGTTCTGGAAAGTTTCTGAACTACGTAATTAATATGATCATTCCACGACATATCTGCTGCAAAGTAAACGCCAAGAGTTTTCACAGACTGCACAAATTCTATTCTGGTATTGTTTAATTCAATTAAAGGAGGTTCAAAGTGTTTGTGACGTGGGTGAAACATGACTGCTGCAGTTTTGCTAACGTTAATTCTTAAGTGATTATCAGCCGCCCAAGTATTTATTTCTTTTAAGGTTTTATTAGCTCGATTTGAGAGACCAGCAGTTGAAGTACCCGTAAAAAACAAGCTTGTGTCATATGCGTAAATTATGTACTTAGCAGTGCTGTCGATGTGGACAATATCATTGACATAAAGAACAAAAAGAAACGGACCCAAAATGCTCCCTTGCGGAACGCCGGAAGCTACCGCTTTCAACTGGGAGCATTCACCGGCAATACTAACAAACTGAGACCTATGTCGCAAGTATGAGGCAATCAGCGTATGGGCTATGCCTCTAATACCGTAATGATCCAATTTTTTAAAAAGCACAGAGTGATTAACAAGGTCGAACGCCTTTGAAAAGTCTAGAAATAATCCTAGTACCATGTTTTTTGATTCAAAATTTTCTAGTATGAATTCTTTTTGAGCAAGGAGAGCTAACTCAGTAGATCTGTTTTTACGAAAGCCATATTGAGCTGAAGTGATAATGTTGTATCTTTCACTAAAACAAGATAGCCGTTTAAGAACAACTTTTTCGAGACCTTTAGAAAACACAGGTAAGATGGATATCGGGCGATAGTTTCCCACTACATTTTTGTTCCCTTTTTTATATATTACTATAACTTTTGCCCTTTGCATAAGACGCGGGAAAACGCCGGAAACTAAAGATAAGTTGAAGATATGGGCAAGGCAAGGTGCAAGAATGTCGATAGTAAATTTTATGGGCTGTATCTGGAAACCTGACGCATCTGTAGCTTTACTATCATTGAGTGATAAAAATTCTGTAATTACTTCATTTACTGTAACCGGCATTAGAAATATTGTTTCGCTATTTCGGGCACTCATATTAGACAGATTTACATCGCTGTTTGATGTGTCCGCAAAAGAAAGAAAGTAGTCATTAAAGGCATCTGCTAGGTCAGCACCTTTTAATTCAATCCCTTCATAAATAATTTTTGTCGTCGGTTCGGAAGAATTACCAAAGATAGATTTTAAAACCTTCCAAACTTTTTCGGACTGTCCACCAGTTGAATTGAATCGGTTATAAATATATTGCTTTTTAGCGATGCGAAGTTGCTTTGTAACGAAGTTCCTAAATTTTTTGAACGTTTTCAGCGCTTCAGGGCACCTACTTTTTAAGAACAGTCTGTAAAGTTTACCTCGTTTTCTTATCAATTGCAACATATCTTTGTCGACCCATGGTTTTCTACTTTTCTTTGATTGGGAGAATTTCTTCAGTCGAAAGGAAGCATTATAAATGTTAGTAAATATCTCTAAAAATTTTTCGTATGCTTCATCAGGGTCGGTTTCCTCAAAAACATGTTCCCAGTTAAGAATAGATAAGCGTTCCTTGAACTCGCATAACGTCTGATCATTTATAACTCGATAAAATGACGTTTGGTCCGGTTGTCGTTGGGAATTCGGAGTGAGATTGACAGATATGAAAATTGGCATGTGATCAGTCAGAGCATAAGCGATGGTGCCAGATTTCAAGCTATCTGTTTTGAAGTTTGTTATGGAGAGATCTAAAAGTATTTCTGATTCTGTCGTAATCCGTGTAGGTGACATGATGACATTTTCACAGGAGTGAACGTTAAGTAAAGTATTGAACTCGATTGTTGTGTTATTATTGGCCAGCATGTCAATGTTAAAATCACCACCTAAAATTAACTGATATTGGTTCGTGTTAACAAATTCTAGGAATGAATCAAGAAATAAAAAAAGCTCAGCAGAACAGCTACCCGGTGGACGGTAGCAGACACAAAATATCCTTGTGCCAGACTTGACTGCCAAGACTTCATAATGGGGCGTGATACAAGAAAATTCAGGCAATTCAGGCAATTCAGGCTGCTCAGATACTTCGCGAGCCAGCTGCCTTCGAACAGAGTCAATAAAGTGTCATCATCATCATCATCCTAATCATCAGCCTGCTTTATGTCCACAGCAGGACGACGGCCTCTCCCTGCGATCTCCGATTACCCCTGTCCTTCGTCAACCGATTCCAACTGGCGCGCGCGAATTTCACAATTTCATCACTCCACCTAGTCTTCTGTCGTCATCGATTTCGTTTCTTTTCTTTTGGTACCCATTCTGTAACCCTAAGGGTCTAACTGTTATCTAACCAGCGTATTAGGTCACCTGCCCAGCTCCATTTTCTTTTTTTGAAGTTATTTAGTTGTGATTAGCTTCGATGTCAATTACCCGTTTGCTCTCTGATACAAACCGCTCTCTTTCTGTCTCCTAACGTTATGCCTAGCAATCTTCGTTCCATTGCTCTTTGCGCGGTTCTTTAATTGTTCTCAAGCTTCTTTGTCAGTCTCGAAATCTCTGCCTCATATGTCAGTACTGGTAAAATGCACTGATTGTACACCTCCCTTTCAACCTCAGAGCAACCAAAAGACGATGAACTACAATACCTGGACCTCAGACTACGTTGAACTAGGTTGTTGAGATATTTGCCATCGATCTTCACTCCTTAGCCTTCTCAGTTTAATAGCTCGAATACTCCCAAGCGCGCTGTGAATAGCATTGGAGAGATTGGGTCTCCCTGTTTGACCCCTTTGTTTATAGGTATCTTCCTGCTTTTCTTGTGTAGAATTAAGGTAGCTGTAGAACCTCTGTAGGTATTTTCCAAGATATTTACGTAAGCGTTCTGTGCTCCTAGATTATGTAATGCCGCTATTACTCTTGCTATCTCAACTGAATCAAATGCCTTTTCGTAACCTATGAAAACCATATAGAGAAGCTTACTTTATTCTGCGCATTTCTGTGCAACCTCATTAATTACATAGATGTCATCTATTGCAGAGTATCCCTTCCTGAAGCCAGCCTGTTCCCTTGGTTGACTAAAGTCCAGTGTTGCCCTTAATGTATAGGAGATTATTTTGGTAAACATTTTATACAATACTGGGAGTAAGCGAGTGGTCGTATAATTTTTCTATTCTTTACCGTCTCCCTCTTTGCGGATTAGTATAACCTTTGCTTTCTTCCAGTTTTCTGGGGCCCTTCCAGTCGATAGACACTTCCTATAAAGAGCCGCCAGTTTTTCCAGAATTATGTCTCCTCCATCTTTGATTAGATCGACTGTTATTCCATCTTCTCCTGCCACTCTTCCTAGTTTCATATCTTGCAAGGCTCTTCTGACCCCTTCGCTAGTTACAGGAGGAGTTTCTGTATCCTGTTCATTACTGTTTCTAATCGAAGAATCCTGACTCTTCTGGGTACTGTAGAGTTCAGTATAGAATTCTTCCGCTGCTTTTACTATATCTTCGAGATTTGCTGATGATATTACCCTGCTTATCTTTCGGTGCATACATTTTGGTTTGTCTTATGCCAAGTTCTTTTCTCAGTGATTTCAAGCTGCATCCATTTCATACGCCTTCTTCAGTGTTTCTCACGTTATAGTTTTGAATATCACTTATTTTCGCCTTGTTGATTTTTCACGATTCCACGAATGCTACCTTATCTCTTTAGTTGGACACTTTAATTTTTTGTCGTTTCTTTATTAGGTCCCTTGTTATTTGGGAGAGCTAACCTACTGGTTGCCATGGTGCCTTGCGTCCCACTTCAATCGCTGCCTCTGAAGCCAACCTAGTTACGGTTTGGCTAATTAGCTCTATGTCATCATCATCTATCTGTTCCAAGGCTGCGTATTCCTTTGCAAGTACTAGCCTGAATTTGTGTGCTTTTACCCTTACTGCCTCTAGGTTGACCTGTTTCTTCTCGGCAGCTGTGAGGTGGCCAACATTCCATCGCCTTCGAGCAGCTGTCCGCCACCACGTGATCACCGGTTGGATCTACCATTCTCGATCCACGAACTTAAGGCAGCATTAGCTTTGTGTAGCCGCACATCAGCGCCAGGAGCTGACGGAATTTCCTACCGAGCTCTGTGTCACCTGGGGGAGCGAGCGAGAGGGGTTCTTCTTGAGGTGTACAATGAATCTTGGAGGAATGGCACGCTACCACCAACCTGGAAGACAAGTCGCCTTGTTCCACTGCTGACGCCTGGCAAGTCGCCGTTGGAGCTCTCTTCATATCGCCCGATCGCTTTGGCGAGCTGTGTGGGCAAAGTAATGGAGAGGATGATCCTAGGACGCCTGGAGTGGTACTTGGAGTACCACAACACCTACCCAGATGCCATGGCGGGCTTCCGACGCGGTCGATCATCGATCGATAACGTCGTCGACCTGGTGACCTACATTCAACATGAGAAACGCCGTAAGCGTCTCTGCGCATCCTTATTCCTCGACGTTAAAGGGGCGCATGACAACGTTACGCATGAAGCCATCCTCTCTGCTCTCGCAGAGGTAGGAGTGGGTGGTCGGATGTTTCAATGGATACGGAGCTATCTATCCATGCGATCCTTCTTTGTAAGCACCGAGGAAGGCCATACTTCTATACATTATAGCTACCGCGGCGTCCCCCAGGGCGGTGTACTTAGCCCCGTGTTATTTAATCTAACACTAATTGCTCTCCTTGAGCACGTGCCAACCACAGTCAGGCTATCGATGTACGCGGATGACATCTGCATATGGACATCTGCAGTAACACGCCCACAGCTGCGAGCGAGAATTCAGAAAGCCGCGACACAAACTGCTGTCTACCTCCGTAATCGAGGCCTGGAAATTTCCTCCGAGAAATGCGCACTAGTGCCATTTACGCGCAAACCCATGGCAAACTACAGTGTAACGATAAATGGCCAAGTAATACGACGGGTCCGATCGTACAAGTTTCTAGGAGTCATAATCGACAGGGACTTGTCATGGAGCCCACACATATCTTACGTGAAAAAACGGTTGACAGGCATATGCCACCTGTTCAAATTTTTCGCTGGCAAGACCTGGGGAATGTCGCCTAGTGCCATGTTACAACTGTACAGGGTGCTTTTTCTGGGATTTCTGCGATACAGCTTGCCAGCAATAAACAACACAGGCAAAACGAATCTACGCACAATACAAAGTCTTCAGGGTCAAGTGCTCCGGATCTGTCTAGGCCTGCCTCAGAGTGCTTCAACAGTGGCTACGATAGCAATCGCTAGAGACCACCTTGTCAAGACCCACATTGAAATTGAAGTACTCAGGACCCATATAAGGCATCTAGCGAGGACTCCTCGTCACCATTTAGCCTCTCTACCAGCGGACAGGCCACACACATCTTTCAGCCAAACGATAACTGCATATGATGAATCATTGCCAGCTTGTTACACTCCGGCTGCGAGACCTTTGATCCCTCCATGGTGCCTCGCTCAGCCAAAAATCAACCTCGCAATACCTGGTATCTCGAAAAAAGCTGATCTGTCATCACCAGCCCTTAGACAGCTCACGCTACTATATTTGTACGAGAACTACCGTGACTCTACGCATATTTACACTGATGGATCTGTCCTTCCAAGCAGCTCCGCGGCGGCAATCGTCATACCAGCGAAAGCTACAACAATCAAATTTAAGCCGACCCACGCGACAACATCGACGGCAGCAGAGCTCGCAGCGCTCTTTACTGCTCTTCATCACATTGGTGATGAACCACCACACAAATGGACAATATTCTGCGACTCGAAGGCGGCACTGCAGTCTCTACTGTCACCTTTACGACGCGGACCGCACGAACAGCTAATATTCCATATTATAGAGACATTACACCATATAAGTGATGCAGGCCACGAAATAACCTTTCAGTGGCTTCCAAGTCACTGCGGGATTGTCGGCAATGAACGGGCGGATCACGCTGCCCGCTCAGCCCATACTGAGGAGCGCGACGTCCCAATTCCTCTTTCTAGAACTGACGCTGCACGGAAGCTCCGCCTACTTGCTCGGCAGTGCGCTGTGTCGCAATGGAATGAGCCACATTTAAGAAATCCGTGACTGTACTCACTTGATCCAACATTAAGTCTTCGAGCGCCATCACAGCTTCGCCGTAGAGACGCCACGCTTTTATATCGACTTTGGTTGGGCGTTGCCTTTACTAAAGCCTATGCCTTCCGCATAGGGATGACCGACACCCCAACCTGTGACCACTGCGGCCACGAAGAATCAATTGGCCATATTTTGTGCACCTGCCCGCAGTACAGTCCACAGAGGGCATGCCTCAGCCAGGAACTTGGCCAACTGGACGACCAACCGCTATCCGAAAAAAGAATCCTGCAACATCGAAAGGACCTACCTTCACAGAAGAAGGCCGTGCAAGCGCTTTTGCGCTTCTTGCGATCTACCGGCCTGTGTGAACGACTTTAACTGGAACGCCTTTTGTGTGTGTGTCTCCATGTGTGCGCGTTCGTTTTTTTTCTTTTTTTTTCTTTTGTGTTTTCCTCTCTGTCATCTTTCTAACCCCTATCCCCCATCCACAGTGTAGGGTAGCAAACCGGAGACTCATATCTGGTTAACCTCCCTGCCTTTCCTCTTCATTCTCTCTCTCTGTTTCTTCTTGACAAATTTTGTACTTTCTCTCTTCAAATTGAGGTTAATCCTAGCTCTCACTAACCTATGATCACTGCACTTTACCCTACCTATCACTTCTACATCCTGCACTATGCTGGGATTAGAAATAAGTATGAAGCCAACTTCATTTCTTGTTTCCCCCTTAGGGCTTTTCCAGGTCCACTTTCTGTTGCTACGCTTCCTGAAAAAGGTTTTCATTATTCGAGGCCTATTCCTTTCTGCGAACTCTACCAGCATCTCTCCTCTAGCTTTCCTAGAATCGACGCCATAGTTGCCAATTGCTTGTTCACGAGCTTGCTTTTCTCCCACTTATGCATTCAAGTCGCTCATTACTATAGTATAGTGAGTTTGCACTTTTCTCCTTGCTAATACAACATCTTCATAGAACTGTTCTACTGATTCATCATCATGACTGGATGTTGTAGCATAAACGAGGACTACCTTTAAGCTACACCTCTTATTAAGTTTTATTACGACTACAGCGACCCCCTCATTAATACTGTAGAATTCGTCAATGTTGCCCGCTACAGCCTTATGGATTAGGGATCCTACTTCTTATTGCTTCTTATCTAGGACAGCTCTCTAGCAGAGGACATGTCCGTGATTCAGCAATGTATAAGCCTCACCAGTTCTTCTAGTCCCACTAAATCCGATGATAGCCCAAACAATGTCTGTTATTTCCTCAAAGAGTCCTGCTAAGCTAGCCTCACTCAAGAGGTTTCCGTTGTTAAACGTTACAAGCGTCAGTTTTCATTGGTGGCCTGTCCGGACCCAGAGATTCTTAGCACCCTCTGTTGCGTTACAGGTCTGACCACCACCTTGGTCAGGTGCTGCGCAGCTACTGGGGACTGAGAGCCAGTTAGTAATTGAGTGAGCTACTTGGGAGGGGATGGCCGAATACTGCACCACAGAGGGTAAATCCTGTTCTGGTGAGGGAGTGTCTTATTGAAGCTTTGTGGGCCTTCCTAATTTAGTTGTACCTGGGTTAGTATAGCCCCACTCACTCTCGGCATCTCTTGCCGATGGCAGTTGTCACTCGAAGCCTGCACATAGAGTAGATAAAATATGAAGGGTACCCAAAAGCTGGTAGTTTCTGCCGTATGAGTGTACCGGCTGTCACGATGACTTCCCCTCTTCTGCACACTTTGTCTGCCCGACGAAGAAGAGAGCCAACAACCAATACTTTTCTTTGATTGTTGCAGAATTGAGTGAACCGAATTTTAGTGAAGATGGTGTCCATTGTGAGCCGTCTTCTCGCAGTGGGACCGCGGGAGGAAAGCAGACTCCCAGTGGGAGTCGGCTTTCTAAAAAAAATACAGAACAAGAAATAAGGCTCATCGCGTATCACGAGAATGTCCAAGCGCGGTAGCTGGCTATTATATTCCGCTTCCATGGTGACTTTTACAGCTGCATGTATGCTGCTTAGGTGAGCCGTAAATAGGTAAACAGAATGCTGTAACATTTGCCATTGTACCGAAGAAATATTTTTAACGTTGGTGCAAACTGAGGACGACGTCTTAGCTTCGATAGCCTCCATCATTAGGTTAGCGGCCGTTACCGAAATTGACGCTCCTATTGCCGCACCGTGAATCTGCCGGTGAAACAACGGCTCGAATATGAAATCTCTGCGGGATCAGTAAAACTTGAGTAGCCTACTGAGACCGTGCACCTCGATGACGGATCTTTCTGGCAGCGTGGTATCCCAATTTGTCAAGAGCTGTTGCGCGAACTTCCACAGCCACGTCTATCTGTAATATCACTTGAAAAGTGATACTACATTAAACAAAACTAAGACTTCATAAGGATTGACCCTTCTATCTTTAGCTTTCTCACAGAAGACCGTCGGAGATATAGGTAGAACCTTTGCCTATGAGTTGCGAGATGACCTTACGTGCACAATCTGACAGCTTGGGAAGCGGAGACCAGGGGAAGTAATTTATGGGATGTAACGGGATGTCGGGCTTGTCTGTTTTCAGTAGGTCGTATATGGTTCGATCTTATCGTTTGTGGCTAAACAGTCTGTAATTTAGCTGCTCCTGTAACTGACTTTATTGACTCTATACTGGACGCCAGCTAGTTCGTGAAGCACCTGCTCAGTGTAGATCCCACAAAAAACTGGCCGCAATCCCGTACGTCAAAGGCGTCAGTGAGACGCTGACACGGGTGCTGCGATCACACGACGCGCAGACAGCTCACGTTCCGGGGCCGGAACCAAGACACGAGCTCGTCAACGTGATGAACGAGGACTAGTTACCAGGCGTTGTTTGCCTCCCACCATGGTCGGATTGCCCGTATGCTTAAATAGGCAAACCAGACAATTTCAGGACATGGCGCGAACAGCACATGAACGACGTCAATAATCAACACACAGCGTCGAATGCCCTCGCTGAGACCTGCTCAACTACGTCACATACTATCAGCTAGGCAGAATAACATGTGACTGCCAAGGACAAGAATAAATCTTCATGCCTTTATGTGGAGTCAGCCATCCAAACCGTGACATGCACCTATAATCGCAATGAAGGCAACCTCCCATCTCTGTATGCCAGATAGCATTAATCATGCCAGGCGCCGTACTTCAAAATCGCGCATTGTGCCGGTTTTCACTCAATGTGAACAAAGCTTCCGTGGAACAACCGGAACGTTAAAGCTCTTATATATATTTTGGTCTTTGTCACGGCCTCTTCCTTTTTACTATGTATCATCTCGACCGGACGGGCTTCTGTCAGGATTTGAGCCAGACATGTCGCTGTTACCAAATTTTTCAACATTTTTATCTACTCAGGAAGTGTTAGATGAGAGTGTGTTTCAATTATTTATTGCAGAATTCCTTTCACGGCTCACATTATAATAAGTTACGCGTTTTCTTCTTAACATCTATAATACCAACCATTATTTTGCATTTAAACAACCATTACTTCTCATGGCTATGTTGTTGGGCTGCTAAGTACGAGGTCGCGGGATCAAATCGCGGCCACGCTGGCCGCATTTTCATGGTGGCGAAATGTGAAATTTAGAGCCGGTGAATCTAAATTCAGGTGCATGTTAAAGAACCCCAGCAGCTCTAAATTTCCGGAGTCCCCCACTACGACGTGCTTTATATATCAGATCATGGTTTCGGCACGTAAAACCCCATAATTTAATTTTTAATCCCTTCTCATGGGCAATGCTACTAAGAAAATGCATAGGTTACGCAAACACATGACCACATGTCTCGAAGATAGTCGACGTTCTTAGCGAAATACTGTGCCTATTCACAACGCCCATGACTTCACTGGACAATTACTAAACTAATTTCAAAATGTTTTTAGCATAACTTAAGGAATCGAAATTTATTGATTGGCGATATGATCATGCTACCAAGGCTTTCATTAAGTTCTCAAAAATTAGCGAGAAGTTCAACATCTGTAACTTTAAGTGTACATCTCTCCACCGAAAACGCGCATTCCATTCTTTTAAAGTTGTACTGATGGAGGAATTGAAGTGGAAAAAGTGAATGCGATCCACAGTGTGATTTATTCATGCGTTCCTCATCTGAATTACGTTGGCTCTGCAATACTTGAATTAGTAAAGGCAAGGCGCAGAAGACCAGGGCTCAAGAAGAACACAAACGACCGGACCTGTCGTTTGTGTTCTTCTTGAGAGCTGGTCTTCTGCGCCTTGCCTTTACTAATTCAAGTTTGAACTAACTAGCCCAAGCAAGAGTTTTACTACTGCAAGACTTGTTTGGAGAATGACTGCGTCGCACCCAATCAGTCCGTTATGAGGGATCTTACTGCTTGTTACATACATTTGACTCCCTTTTCCTCACTGGATATTTCGATTTCTTAAAATATTGCAATGATTTCTTGCTTCTATACTTGTTCTTAATTTTTCGGTGCATGCACAAAAATTGCACAGTGGTCCGGTGCTGTAGTTTTGTGTTCATTAAATTATGCACGTTTGTATATGACTCACTATAGGATTGTTTTAGGCGAAAACTGGTTTTCGTCATATTTTATTAGCAAAACACAAGCTGTCTCCAAGATAAAGTTATGTCGTCAAAACATGTACCTCAGGTACCCAGGCCATAAACAGAGGTTGTGGTGTGTGTTCATATGTTACACCAAAGTGTTGCCATAACCGTCTAAAACGATCTTCGGAAATTCTATTTCTTTGTTCCGTGAGGTTCCTTCATCACATAAATAATTTTCCACGCAATTTGAGGAATTAAGGAGTCCATCAGAGATTTCGCAAAGGATTCTAAGCCAAAAGACACCTTGAATGGCTAGATGCAGAGTCTACCTCCTACACAAATCTTTTACGGCATGTTGTGCGTGATTAGACGTTTGGGAAATACGGCGTCTGAGAGCTTGTTTTTCACCAGAAGCTGAATCATAAGAGGAACTATATATATGAAACTATAATGTCCAAAACTGGAACTATATATGTCGAAAAAAGTTAATGTTTTGTGTGAAATTAAAATTTCACAGGAAATATTTTGTTTGCACATAGTTCCACTATTAGTGAATACCGAAGACATTGAAAAATGGTAAGAGATACTGCGTGCTTGGGCTTGTTCAACCTGCATGTTAAGCGCACTGGGTTTCACGAACGTTTCGGCCTTCGCCAAAGCATTCTTACTGAAAAAAAATGCGGTGTGTTCTTTAGATCACTCAGAATCTTTAAAGCTTGGCTGCGGCAGGTATCGTAATCGTAGTCCTTAATTAAGCAGCGGGCATTGTTCGCACAAAACACTGAAACGCGTTATCGACTAATGAGGAAGACCTCACTAATTTGTTCTTTGATTGTTTTATGGCGGGTATCGGAAGTTAATAATTTCCACTGGTGTATTTGCAAGACGTATATACTCGAAACAAACTTTAAGTATCGCATGGGTTTCGAGATATTCGGCATGAAGCTTGGGGAAAAAGTACACCATTGTTCCACTTACTTTTCTAACAAACCGCAGTTTACGAACTGCAGCATATGAGTAACTGGAACGCCCATTTATTTCGCTGGACAGTGCGGGAATGAATAGGCCGAAACTGATATCATCGTTAAAATTTGTTCCAACAATTCACTGGCTGAAATTCGTAAATTGCAGTATGTGCCATGAAGTTATCATTTAAAAAGTTTAATTGGGGAATTTGTAGTAAGTTGATTATGCGTTTTGATTTTCAATTTCTTGTGGAGGTTATGTCTTCGGCTTCCAGTAGTCCAGAACAGGGCTTCGAATTATGTCATCTGCCACAGTCGAGCTTAAACATTAAGTATTGCCTAAAAAACGCGAGATCTCTTGGTGCGTCCCTGATATTGTTTTCTTAGCAACGCACGACTCCTTTTTCTGCGTTCAGCACCATGCAGATTGAAATTCTTCGCTTACATTGTCTATATATTTGATAGATCTGCATCTTTGTTTCCTTCTTGTTTTCGACGTATTATTCGCGCCTGCTATGCAGAAGTGAACGCCGAGAGATATTGCATTTGTCTACTTCTATACCACGTCTTTTATAAACGGCATTGGCTCTTTCATACGAAATAGGCACGGAGACCTTCATTTACCCGCCGTTCCTTGGCGTCATCTCGACGGTCACTTTCCGCTCTAAGGTACTTATTTTCATCCTTGCATAAGAAGGATAAAAATGACAAAATATTATGTCACACGCGGAAGCTAGACGTAGATTCTGTATAGTGGCACATACCCACTCTGCGGAATCGGCCGAGACCTGGCAGTTCCATATTACAGCCATAAAAAAATCATAAGAAAGCTGGCATGAGAATTATATGTTTCCTCTACGTCGTCAACGTTCTTTGATGACGGTGATTGTTGTCTTTCTCACTTCTGGGGGCTACACAAATATCGGTCCTTGTCTTACCTTCCTCCATATGTTGTCCACGTCACTTTCAACACACTTCATCATTGTCACCAGCCTTTCGATGTCGCTGCAGGTCTTCACTCACAAAAGACGTCGCTGTTGTCGATGTTTGCATGTGGAGGAAAAACTTTGAAAGTCAGCTTGAAGCAGACCACTTGTTTATACCTTTCGAATAAACAAGGGACGCGCCATGCGCTCAATTTAGCATAGCAAAAGATTGCATCCACAGGCCAGAAATTAAGTGGATGTGCATTAAGCTTCGCCTCTTCAGAAAAATAATTTTAATGTAGTTGTAGAATCTAGTTAAATATAAATCAAGTCCAAATCGTGGTCCTACTTAGACCGGCAGTGCATGTTTACCGAGTGATAGAGCAAAATAATTGAAAGCTCGGGGCATCGAAGCACTACGTAAAGAAACTATTTATATTTGTACTTGCAAGCCCGATCAAAGTTCACGAAAAATATGGTCTTCTTCATAGCTTCGTGATTCATCCGAATGAGAGCCCATAATGCTGAACCTTCCTCATTCGTGTTTATTTAGGCAGCGCTCAATTCCTTGCTTAGATTTCGTACTCCAGTTGCGCAGAAAAATTCTGCCGTGAAATGCAAGGTTCTACTGGTATCGGAAAATGAGCTCGCATACCAGCTGAGGCCCGTGGGAAAATGGACTGCCATGCAGCCCGTAGGATGCTTTGGGTTGCGAGTTGTACTGCAGCTGATTGGTCGTGCAGATGATATGGTAAGTCATGGCAACGACCGCAGTAGATAAGAAACAGCCAGATGCATTCTGCACAACAAAACCTGCTGACGCAGCTTCTTCGCTTATCGTCAACAATGCCACCTGTATTCCGCTGGTTCTTCACGTTCATCGAATACCTCTCACGGCATGTGGTCTTCGCAGCGATGGCTTCTCGACTTTTGCATTGATTTAGCACCTCGCAGTGCGAAATGCCGTCCTTCCCTGAATTTAGTGTCATCGTCCTATTACGAAACCCAGTTCCAGTTCTATGCCGGATTACGGGCCCATTGTCACGCGCTAGATGCCGGAGCACTCGACTGGCACGGCATACTGGAAGGCGCTGGGATCTCGTGCGACAAACACCTAGTTCGAGACAACCCCGGTGCCTGCCTAGCGTACATATTTTTTTTAAATAACGAAAGTGACAGAAAGCATTTTATTGCGAAAGAAAGAACGTTTAGTAAAGGTACTACCACCGGGATTCTATCCTCTGACCTACAGATCGCAAGCCCAGTACTTTCCCACTACGCTCCGCCGGAACATGGCAAATGGTAAATAATTTGCCACGTAAACACCCAGGTGCAGTTTCAGTGCTTACAAGTCTTGCACAAACGTGGTATAAACGCTTTCGCTTTGCGACGAACACTAACGCCTCTACCAGAAAGAAAAATTTGCTTTTTTTAATACTATGCCGTCAAGTGCCATAACGGAATTTCTTTTACGGTCGGTATTTTGACCTCGCAAGACACAATAGAGAATTTTAGCAGAGCGTTTACGGTCCGCTCCGCTCAGACCGGCCTATCACAACAATTGGCACGCAGCCGCTCAGCAAAACGCTACCGGCAACACCGACGCGCGTGCGCACAGCACACATAGCGGCAGCGGAACGTGGGACGCTGACCACGTTCCGCAAGGAACCTGATTTAGCGGTGCGTCAGGGGGCGTGTAGATGCTTTCGTAATCGTTTTACCGCCAAGCTGAGAGCACGTCAGTGGCGTCTCTGGAAGACGCGCTTGTTAGATAAGCGAAATCAATGCATTCTATGCAGCCACCGGTGCGCGTGAAACGTGTGCGGAGCGGAGCGCAAGCAAACGCTCTGCTAAAACTGTCTATTAAGTAAACGGCTGACTAGCGGAGCGATACGAGCTGTTACTGCCGTTTTTGACAGACGTTTCTTGTGCCTCGCTCTAGGGAAATGCATCATTTACTTAATACAACAATGCGCTTCAATCGAATCATCTGTGTAGTCGCATATCCCCGCCAGAGCAGCGTCGGCTAGTGCGTCTGGCAGAATCCCGTGACCGCATGTATGCGCATGCGCACAACGCCCCAAATCAGCGCTCATCGCTTTTTGCACTGACAGTGTAGACATAAAAAAATTGTTTATTTGAAAGCACCGATGTGACAGCTGAACTACAGAGTGATTTTTTCCTCGTGAGGCTTGTTTGTTCCTGAGTCCAGACGCGCCGATGGCGTGCAGGTGGGCTCAGCGGGCACGCTAGGAATAACCTTCGGTGTAAGGGAAGTACTTCGGCGCCCGGTACATGGCGAATGCTAACATATCTGTATTTGAGCTTCACAACGTTTTGCTATTACTTTTCAGAATAGTAGGGAAAGTGGAAGCGCACAGATTCCTCGACCTTGGTATCGGCGCGATAATAGAGAGTATTATAATTATTGGAGCCCCAATTTCACCCACCTAGACGAAACGAAGGTAAACGCAGACCAATTCAGGCTGCAACTTGCAAACAAATATGCAGCCTTAGAAGGGAGAGATGAAGATGGACATAGAGATAATGAATGAAACCGTAACTAGGTTGGCCTCAGAAGCAGCAGTTGAAGTGCGTTGTAAGACACCAAGGTAACCAGCAGGTAAGCTCTCCCACGTAACGAAGCACCTCATAAAGAAAAGACAAAGAATGAATGTCTCCAACTCAAGACATCAGATACAATTCGCGAACTCTGAAAATTGATAAACAAGAAGAAAATAAGGGATATTCGAAATTATAACGTGAGAAAGACTGAGGAAGCAGTAAACAATGAACGCAGCCTGAAATCAGAAAGAAGGAAGCATGGCATCGGACAAACGAAGATGTGTGCGCTAAACGATAAGCAGGGTAATATCATCAGCAGTCTCGAAGATATAGTAAAAGCAGTGGAAGAATTCCCTACTGACCTGTACAGTACCCAAAGCAGCCACGATACCTCCATTCGAAATAATAATGAACAGGTTACAAAGGCACCTTCTATAAATAGCGACAAAGTTAGAAGGGCCTTGCAAGAAATGAAACAGGGAAAAGTGGCAGGAGAACATGGAATAACGGTCTATGTAATCAAATATTGAGGCGACATCATGCTGAAAATGCTAGCGGCCCTTTACGGGAACTGTCTATCGACTTCAAAGGTACCAGAGAACTGGAAGAATGCCAACTTTATATTATTCTACAAAAGGGAGACGCTAAAGAATTGAAAACTAGTAGGCCCACCAGCGCAGTTTTAGAACAATATAAAATATTCACCAAGATAATTCCCAATAGAATAAGGGCAACACTGGACTTCAGTCAACCAAGGGAACAGGCTGGCTTCATGAAGGGATACTGTACAATGGATCGCATCTATGTAATAAACCAGGTAACCGAGAAATATGCAGATAGCAAGCAACCAATCTACATGGCTTTCATAGATTACGAAATGGCATTTGATTCAGTAGAGATACCAGCAGTCATAGAGGCATTACGTAATCAAGGACTAGAGGAGGCTTACGTAAATATCTTGGGAAATATCTACAGAGACTCCACAGCTGCCTGAAAAGAAAAGTAGGAAAGTACCTATAAAAAAGAGCTAGAAAAAAGGGGGTTAACTGAGGGGCCCGGTTTTTAGTAATCATATCATGAAAAGCCAACAAAGACATCAAGGAAAATATAGGGGAAATTCTTTGTACTTACTAACTGAATTAATGAAATGATGAATTAATGGCAATGAAAGTGGATGAAAACACAATTTGCTACCGGTGGAAAATGCACTTGCCTTACGCGTGCAATGCCCTTGTTTTCGAGCTTCTTTGTCTGTCTAAATGTTTCTGCACCATAAGTCATCATCGCACGCGTAATGCGAAGACGTGGGATCGTTCCCCACCTGCGGCAAGATGTTTTTTCATTCACTTTCATTTCCATTATTTTTTCTTTTCTTTAATTCAATTGGTAAGTAAAAATAATCTCCCGTATGTTTTGGTTGGTGTCTTGTTGGCTTCTCGCTGTAAAAAAAGGCGCAAGACAAGGACACACAATCTCTCCAATGCTATTCACTGCATGCTTGAAAGAAGCATTCTAGCTATTCTAGCTAGAAGAGCGGTGTGGTTCAGAGAGAAAACGGGCATAGGTGATATTCTAATTGACAGTAGGATAAAAAACTGGCGTTGGGCTTGTCATGTAAAGCGCAGATCAGGTAACCATTGGACCATTAGGGTGACCGAATGGATACCAAAAGAAGAGAAACGCAATCGATGACGACAGAATACTAGCTGGAGCGATGAAATTAGGAAATTCGCGGGTGCCAGTTGGAATCGGTGGGGGCCGGACAGGGGCAATTGGAGATCGCAGGGAGAGGCCTTCGTCCTGCAGTGGACATAAAACATGCTGATGATGATGATGACTATGGGGCCCGAGTCACGCTGCAATTGTTGTTCTTGTGCTCGGAGAAGCATAAGAGCGTTAGAATTGGCACAAGAGCAGCGTTGGGCTGCTGAAAATAGTGGTGAAAATAGAAGACTCTTGAAAGCGTAAAAACGAGAAGGGTCGTCTTACAAGCGTAAGCTAAAGGAATTCATTTTTTAGCAAAAAGAAAGAAAGGCTTGAAATAAAGTTTGTAATAAGAATAAGGACTACGTTATTATTTGTACGACTTGTTTCTGCCTTTTCTAAACCAGGGAAGAGGGGGGGGGGAGGGGGTGTCAAGGACGACGACCCGACCTCAGCTAGCGTCATTTTGTGCTTCTCTGCCTCTCTTGCCTCTAAATATCCCGGGAATCACCGACTAACGTGGCTAGTTTAATCTGCAACCAATTCCTGTATATGCCGATTCCAGTTGGAGTGAAACGAGTCTGCATTTGCCTAGTGGCCAGGCTCGAGCACTAAGCGATGCGAGCTGCCTCTCTTGGCTGGGCTCGTCGCCAGGACGAGCCACCCAAGACGGCCTAGGAACGCACGTCATTTTTCGAGTTGAGGGTAACTCTAATATGGTCATGCCTGAAATTGTACTGGGTGTAACTTGAGAGGTAGTTTTGATAAAAATGACCGAATTTTTCTCGAGTTCGCCTCGTATGTATGTAGCTAGCTTCAATGAATATAGTTGCCTAATTTCTAAACGTTCATGTCTCAAAAAAAAAAGGTGACGTGTGGTCGCGGGGTCCAAGGTTTTTACCACAGCGAGCTGCTTGTTTTTGGAGACATATCAGTGGATCCAAATTTGATTGAAATATAGTCCCCCATACCAACAGGCAAGAACTAAGATGGGACTGAACTAAAGTGTAATACAGGTGGCATTTCAACCAATTAGGAACAAGGCATCTAATATTAAAAACAATATGTCTACTGACTTACAAATACTAGAATGATTCTTCATTACTTGAAATGTAAAACTCAGATTCTCTACAAGAACTACACCTAAAAATTTAATAGCTTAAGTCCACTCGATTACACAACTATTGAACTTTACACAAAACGCACAGTCATCAGGCCCATTTCTAGGCTTAAAGACCACATATTTAGTTTTATTGACGTTTAACTGTAGCTGGTTCGCTGATAACCAAACTAAAAGTTGGTCTAACCAATTATTAACTGTAATTTCTAGCACACGTGGACTGCCACCTGAGAAAAACAAACTTGTGTTGTCAGCATACAAGACTATATCTGGAGTAAGCAGTATGTTTACATTATCGTTTACGTATAGAATAAAGACTAGTGAACCCAAAATTGACCCTTGAGGGACACCGAGTGCAATTTCTTTTTTTTGTGAACAAAACAAATTATAACCCGCGTATTCCTGTCTGGTAATGAAGTAATCATTAATATGTTTTAGGGCCACTACGCGAACTCCGTAGTCTGGCAGTTCATTAAATAGGATGGTGTGATGAATGGAGTCGAAAATCAAATCAAATCAAATCAAATCCAATCAAAATCACTTTAGTTCAGGGCATTTCCTGCGGAGACAGAGACTAAAGGCTGAAATAGCCTGACTGGGCCCGTGCCTCCTTTCAGTTCATACAGCATTTACGCGTGCAATAACATATACAGTAAGGTGCACATTATATTAAAATTAAAGTTGCACTCAATGTACAGCCGATTAAGGAAAAAAAAGTGACTTCCAATACATCAGATAAAAAGTATGAGGTGTATAATTGTGCACACAGATGACGCAGATAGATACACATATAGAAACTGTCACACAGGATTCATGTGTTAGATAGCTAGTAGACCCTTTATCATGTTACAGATATGTACAGAACGAATATGTACCAGTACATTGTGCTTACAAAACAGAAAAAAAAAATAAAATCAGGAATGTTATGGATATAGTAGAAAGTAATGTAAAAGAGTCTGCAATACACATGCTGTTCTGACAAGTAACGTTTTGTGCATTTTTTAAAGTTTCTACGGCTGTATGTCCAATTTGTTATGCCTCTCTGTTTATTTAGAATCTATAGCTTGATACGTTACCGATTGTTTCCCGTAATTTGTCCTAATCTTCGGAAGGCTCTTCCTATGCTGCCTAAACCCGTACTTTTGTTCAACTACCATATCACTGTCTTTGTATATGTTTGTGGTGTGTATATGTTGCACTAATTTATAGAGATAAATTTGATTGGCCAAAAGCATGTTGTGTTTCAGAAATACCTCCCTTGTCACGGATATCTCCTGCATAATTTTCAAAAATACATAGCACGCGTTTTCATAGTACCGTTAATCTAATATAGTTGCGCTGAGTGGTGGTGCCCCATACTAGCGAACAGTAGGCAATCTTAGATATACTAGAGTGTAATAAAGAGTTTTCTTTTAGCCGAAGAGGTATTAATGTAGAAATCTTTCTAATACATCCTATTGATCAAGCTATATCGACTACCAAATGGTCGACTTGACATGACCATACCAAAGACTCTTGGAACCAAACGCCTAGGAACATTTGCTCAGGTGTTTGCTGAATAATCTCAGTTCCATACGTAATATTTATGACATGTTGGTCGCGTGTATTTGGAGGAGAAAAAATGATATATTAAGTTTTAGAGGCATTTAATTGTAGATAATAATCATTTAGCCATTTGGATAGGCTTTGTATATAATGATTAGTCTTTTCTTCAAGGTCCCGTTTCGTCCGTGAAGTAAAAAAATACGTTTGTATCGTCCGCAAACACTATATCAAGCGTGTTGTCAATCTGAGTTATGTCATTAATGTAAAACAAAAACAGGGTAGGACCTAGTACTGATCCTTTGGGTACTCCATTTGTTACATTTAACGATGTCGAGGAATAATGATTAACATCTGTAAATTGGAAGCGTTGCTCTAGATAGCTGGTTATTAATTTCAATGACATGGCACGTATTCCATAACATTGCTGTTTTAGAAGTAGGATATCATGATTCACCGAATCAAATGCTTTCCGCAAATCTAGAAAGAGACCTAAAGTGAAATCGTTATTTTCAATACCTTGAATAATTTTCTCCTTTGCATGAAGTAGTGCATATTCAGTTCACTTGTGTTTTTGTAATCAAAATTGTGATCTAGATATTATATTGACACGTGTACTTATCTTCATCGGGCAGCCCCATTTGGCCGCCTAACAAATGTTATCACGCAGCGCAGGACACGCCTGCATGTAAAAGAAGTTTCTGGGAAGTTATCGATGCTTCTATCCGGTGTCTGTTGTCGCCGAACCTTACGTTATCTGATTTCATCACCTGATGCGAACGGTGTAGAACTTTGTGAAAGGCACGCGGGTCTGAACCATTAGTCTGGAACATTCGGCGACTGCTCTATAAAAGCCGATGCGCTTGACCCGCTGATCAGATTTTCGACGATCGCCGAGCGTGTTCGCCGCTATCGTTGTGCTGTAAGTGCAGCCTGTTTTTGTGGGCACAGGTTCGCCCAATAAAACGTTATTTTGTCTTTCGCAGTATTGCTACTGTGTTCTTCAACGTCACACCACATCAACAAGGGCACGACATCAACAAGGGCATGACGATCGCGCACATCGAGGAAATTCTGGAAACCAGTAATCCGTTTGTCCTCTCGGATTCCGCAACATCTACACCGACGACGATGGTTCCCGAACCAGACTACGACATTAATCCAAGTCTCGCCGTTATAAAACAACAGCAGCTCAGAAGTCTGCTCCAACGATACAAAGGCTGCTTTTCGACGTCATCGAGAATCCGACAAACACCAGTCGCCAAGCATCGCATAATCACCGAGGAGTGCGCTCTACCACTCCGCCAGAGCCCTTACCGAGTTTCGCCGCGAGAACGTAATGTTATAAGAGAACAAGTCGACGAAATGCTGCGTGACGATATCATCCAGCCGTCGAAAAGCCCGTGGGCATCTCCTGTAGTCTTGGTGAAGAAAAAGGACGGAACCCTACGTTTCTGCGTCGATTATCGTCGTCTGAACAAGATCACGAAGAAGGACGTATACCCCCTCCCACGGATAGACGACGCATTGGATCAGCTCTGCAACGCTAAATACTTCTCGTCGATGGACCTCAAGTACGGGTATTGGCAAATAGAAGTCGACGAAAAAGATCACGAAAGACGGCCTTCATCACCCTAGATGGCCTCTACGAGTTCAAGGTTATGCCATTCGGACTGTGCTCGGCGCCTGCAACGTTCCAGCGCGTTATGGACACGGTGTTAGCAGGATTGAAGTGGCAGACCTGCCTCGTTTATTTGGATGACGTCGTCGTCGTCGCCGGAAATTTCGACGATCACCTCAGGCGGCTTGCGACAGTACTACAGGGCATCAAATCATCAGGGCTCACTCTGAAGCCGGAAAAATGCCGCTTTGCTTACGATGAGCTTCTGTTCTTAGGCCAAGTAATCAGCAAATCTGGTGTCTGTTCAGACCCGCAAAAGACAGCTGCAATCGCACAGTTCCCGCAACCCACCAATAAGAAGGCAGTGCGTAGATTCCTTGGCATGTGTGCCTACTACAGGCGCTTTGTCAAATAATTTTCACGCATCGCCGAGCCGTTGACACGTCTAACTAAATGTGATGTTGAGTTCAAGTGGGAAACGTCGCAGGCCGACGCATTTCAAGAACTCAAACGACGCATGCAGTCGCCGCCGGTACTTGTGCACTTCGACGAGTACGGCGACACAGAAATCCATACTGACGCCAGTAGCCTAGGGCTCGGTGCCGTTCCAGTCCAGAGGAGAAACGGAGTCGAACAGGTGATAGCTTACGCTAGCCGGTCGCTGTCACAAGCGGAAGGCAACTATTCTACGACCGAAAAGGAATGCCTCGCCATCGTTTGGGCTACAGCGAAATTTCGCCCTTTTCTTTATGGCAGGCCATTCAAAGTCATCAGTGACCATCACGCGTTGTGTTGGCTAGCGAATATAAAGGATCCTTCAGGAGGACTGGTGCGGTGAAGCCTCAGACTACAAGAATACGACATCACTGTAACCTACAAGTCCGGAAGAAAACACTCAGACGCCGATTGCCTATCCCGCGCCCCCATTGACCCGCCGCCGCAAGATGACGAGGATGACGACGGCTCCCTTGGAATGATAAGCGCGGAAGACTTCGCCGAACAGCAACGGGAAGACCCGGAGCTAAATGGCCTTGTCGGATATTTGGGAGGGCACACCGACGTTGTCCCCAGGGCATTTAAGCACGGTTTATCTTCCTTCACGCTTCAAAACAATCTACTCGTGAAGAAGAACTTCTCACCAGTCCGCGCCAACTACCTTCTTGTTGTCCCGTCAGGACTTCGTCCAGAAGTATTGCACGCCCTACATGACGATCCGACCGCTTGAGACCTCGGATTTTCCCGGATACTATCGAGGATACAAGAAAAGTATTATTGGCCGTGCCTGACCACTGACGTCCCCCGTTATGTCAGAACATGCCGAGACTGTCAGCGACGCAAGACACCGCCGACAAGGCCGGCCGGATTACTACAGCCAATCGAGCCTCCTTGCCGAACATTCCAGCAGATCGGGGTGGACTTGCTGGGACCCTTTCTGACGTCAATAACCAGAAATAAGTGGGTCGTCGTGGCGACGGACTACCTCACCCGCTTCGCTGAAACAAAAGCACTGCCGAAAGGTAGCGCAGCCGAAGTGGCGAAATTCTTTGTCGAAAACATCCTGCTGCGACATGGCGCCCCAGAAGTCCTCATCACCGACAGAAGAACGGCCTTTGCAGCGGAGCTCACACAAGCCATTCTGAAATACAGTCAGACAAGGCACTGGAGGACAACGAGCTACCACGCGCAAACGAATGGTCTTACGGAGCGGCTGAATAAGACCCTCGCCAACATGCTAGCGATGTACGTCGACGTCGAACACAAGACCTGGGATGCCGTCCTACCGTACGTAACATTCGCTTACAACACGGCAGTGCAAGAAACAACACAGATCACGCCGTTCAAGCTGGTTTACGGCAGGAACCCGACGACGACGCTCGATGCTATGCTGCCGCACGTAACTGACGAGGAGAATCTTGACGTCGCTACCTATCTCCAGCACGCCGAAGGAGCCCGACAGCTCGCCCGCCTGCGGATCAAGAACCAGCAGCGTACCGACAGCCGACACTACAACCTCCGACGACGCTTCGTCGAGTACCAGCCCGGCGACCGTGTTTGGGTATGGACCCCGATACGCCGACGAGGACTGAGTGAGAAACTACTCCGACGCTATTTCAGACCCTACAGGATCATCCGACGTATTGGCGCACTGGACTACTATGAGGTCGTGCGAGATGGCATTTCGCATTCACAGCGGCACGACGCACGATCGGAAGTGGTTTACGTGGTGCGGCTTAAACCATTTTATGGACGCTGACGAACGTCCTTATTTTGTTGTTTTCTTTGCTTCGAGTGCTTCTTTTTTTATTACTTTCGTTTCTTTGCTGGATCGGGTCGATGCTTTTTAACAGGGGGGTAATGACACGTGCACTTATCTTTATCGGGCAACCCCGTTTGGCCGCCTAACAAATGTTATCGCGCAGCGCAGGACGCGCCTGCATGTAAAAGAATTTTCTGGAAAGTTATCGATGCTTCTATCCGCTGTCTGTTGTCGCCGAACCTTATGTTATCGGATTTCATCACCTGACGCGAACGGGCAAAGTGGGCAAAGGTTCGCTCTTTTCTCTTCGCAGTATTGCTACTGTGTTCTTCAATGTCACCACCACGTGACAATATTATATTTCTCTAAGAACTTTGTTATACGATCATTAATTGCCCGCTCATACTTTTGATAAAACAGGTAACACCGATATTGAACGATAATTTGTAAGGTCGTTTCGTCTCCGCATTTGTGTATCGGAACAACCCGTGCTATATTCAGTTGGTGAGGGTAGATACCAGTATCGAACATTAGGTTAATAATATAGGTGAGAACGTTTTTAGTCACTCGGAAACATACTTTACTGGCTCAGCCCTGAAGTTGTCGTAACCAGTGGCGACATTTTTTATTCTATTAAGTAACTCTTCAGCCTCTTGCGGGGAAACGTGATATAAAAAAAAAACGAATTTCGTAAAGAACTCATCTGTCTTGTTGGTTCTTGACTGCCTATAATTGCACTATCCGACTTCCCTGATTGTATAAAGTACTCATCGAAGGTATTAGCCAAACACTGCCCTGCTATCGCATTTCCTTTTATCTCAATCTCTTGTACGCTGGTTATTGCATTGTTTCTGCTTATCAATCTGTTTACTGTTTCCCATATCTTCTTTACATTAGTTTGATGGCGAAGAAACAAACTTTCATAATGATTTTCTTTTGCTTTCTTTAGATTTGAAGTTAGTTTATTTCGAAGATTCTTGAACTCCTTAAATTGGTTTACGTCGCATGTACTAATAAAAGTGAGATACATCTTGTTTTTTCTCCTATTCTTCTGTATAGTGCAGGGTTAGTCCAAGGTTTTCCTATTGCTTTCTTATTCTTTCGGCCATATTGTAAAGGAAACGCATAATCATAACTTACTTTTAACTTCTTGTAGAATTCCTCGTAAGCATCATTAGGATCACTGCAGTCATACACGCTAGTCCATTTTATGGCCTCTACTAACGAAAAAAAAATTTTTTCAAGCGATTTGTCATTTATGACGCGATATTTGCTTACTTCAAGATGTGTGCGTGTGATGTGATCAGTAACACAAAACACGGGTACATGATCAGTTATGTCGCCAACTATCACTCCACCTATTAGTTCTGATACACTGATGCTGTTGATACCCTGTCTTGCTGTTTGCACAGGTTGGTCCCAAACGTTACTCTGACTCTATTCGAGATGACTCTCGTTGTCTTGTAGTGCTGCCGAGCCCACAGGCAGTCAGTGTACTTGTTGCCGACTGTTGCGAGGTCATAGTATTCCTACTAGCGTGTAGTGGAGACGTGGAAACAAACCCTGGCCCTCAAACGCAGGAACTGCTCTTACAGCTGATAGAAGGGCAAAGGGAAATCAAAGCAGAAATAACAAAAATGAAACAAAATATTGTTAGTGCCGAAATGGCTTTGGCCCAGATACCTACACTGGTAAAAAGGGTAGAAGTGACTGAAACAGAACTGTTAACTCTACGGTCCACTGTGGCGAAGCTGATAAAAAAGGTTGACCAAATAGAGAATCACCGCAGAAGTAATAACATTGTGATCAGAGGCATTCCAGATGCGCAGAATGAGACGGAACAAACTTTGAAGCAGGAGGTTGTAGTGGGAATTATGCAGGGGAAACTGAATCTATCAGTTACAAGTGTCGAACGTATACATCAAATTGGAAAACGTTCTTCAAACGGACCAAGACTCATTATTATGCGCCTGGGAAGCCTCACAGAAAAAAATGACGTACTACGCAATCGCAATAAGCTCAAGGGCACAGATATTTTCATCAATGAGGACTTCTCGTATGATGTAAGAAGGAAAAGACAATGCCTTTGGAACAGCGCATTAGAAAACAGGAAAAGAAAAGAGAAAGTCGCACTTGTTTATGATAAAGTGAAGATAAACGGAGTGATGTACGCATGGGACGAAGCCTCACACCAATGCTATCGGGTGACTGACAGCCCGTCTAATACAGGTGCAAGAACCACTGCTTCCTTAAATGACTGACATACGCATCCGGGCAAGCTTCGGCTACTAAACGTCAATGCCCGTAGCCTTGTTAATAAGGCTGTAGACCTGGAGCACGTTTTGCTTGAGCATCAGGCAGATATAGTATTTGTAACAGAAACGGGGCTACATGACGGTGTCCGAGATTCTGAAATATGCCCTCCGGGATATAACATTATCAGAAATGACCGCAGTAGCAGGGGTGGGGGCGTTGCCATGTTTCTGGAATGCACCCTTAAATACACGGTCCTTTACAAACCGTCCGACATTGAAGCAATATGTTGCGAAATTCTAGGACGCCCTGACTTGATTGTGGGATATAGTGGGATATAGTGGGATTGTGGGATGCGTATATCGCGCTCCGGGAAGTACTGCCGCTAGTATTGATGCACCGAATACGAAACTGCATGACTTACGCGTTCAGAACAAAAACGTTGTCATAACGGGGGATTTCGATCCTCCAGACTTTGAATGGGACGAAATGGAAACGGGTGCGCGAGACCGCGACGCAGGCTCGGCAATTATAGATATGTGCTTCTCACATGGACTTACACAAGTAGTACGTGACTTTACAAGGGTCTGCGGTAATAGCAAATCTGTTCTTGACCTCTTTTTTTTAAGTCATAACATTCTATCGAGATACTATAGAGTTGACATTCTGCCCGGGATCTCGGATCACTCGATTGTAAGATTGTCCTTAAATATAAGTTCCTTTTCAAGGGTCCGCAGGCTTGTTTCATATTACAGACAGTTTAATGAAGCTGATGATACGGCAATAATAGATGAACTAGCCTTCTCTTTTGAGAAGTTTGAAAAATTAAGTCAAAATGAATCTGCGCATATCGATGAGTTGTGGTTAAACTTTAAGCGAACGGTTCACAAATGTATATGCCGCTTTGAACCTCTCAAATGTAAAACAAAACGAATGCACAGCCCATGGATTACGAGAGAGATCATACAACTGAAAAGAAAAGTGGCAAGGCGTAGGACACTTTATAAGCGTACACATGATTCCGCTGTTCATGATGATATGTCAAACTTAAGTTAACAGCTAAAGTTAATGATGAATGAATCCAGGGACAATTACTATGGTGTCACTATGGATACTTTTCTACCTGAATCCCCCCAAATGTTTTGGAGGCACCTGGCGTCAACTAAGAAGGTGGTCACTAAAATAAGCACAGAAGAGGGACTTATTGAGGATAAAGGTCGTATAGCGGACGCCTTCAATATCTTTTTTGCTAGTGTGTTCACCAGTGATGACGCAAAGCAGTCAAAATTTGAGGTACACCAGCAGCTACCTGTTGCAGAGGAACTGCGGATAACGTATGAAGGAATATTAAATTTGCTGCTTAACCTAAATACAAAGAAATCGGCCGGTCCTGATGAGATACCAAATCTGTTCTTAAAGAGGTATGCTGAGTGGACTGCAAAGTACCTCTTCATTATCTTCACGAAGTCACTACGGTCAGGCACACTTCCGGCATAATGGAAAATTAGTAAAGTTATACCCGTATTTAAAGACGGTGACACCACGTGTACTGCCAATTACAGGCCCATTGCACTAACGTCTGGCTGTTCTAAAGCGTTAGAACATATTGTTTCTAAATACATTCGGCTGTTTTTGTCACAGAACAAAATTCTTAGTAACTATCAACATGGGTTTCGCGAGGGCTTGTCAACCGTAACGCAATTAGTAGAAAGTGTTCACGATTTCAGCAAAGTTATCGATGGCAAGGGACAAATAGATCTGATCTTTCTCGACTTCAAAAAAGCATTTGATAAGGTTAATCACAGAAAACTGTTAACTAAACTAAAGGCTATTTTAGGAGATACAGGTGTAGTCAAATGGGTGGAGGACTTTCTTACTGATCGCCGACAGTTCGTCAGTATTGATGAAAATAGGTCCGAGGTCTGTGAGGTCGAATCAGGCGTGCCTCAAGGTTCAGTTCTTGGGCCTGTGCTGTGTCTGGTATATATAAACGACCTTATCGAAGAATCGGCCACAGTTACAGCGAGGTTATTCGCAGATGACTGTGTCATATATACAGAAGTGAAATCTATTAGTGACCAGATACTTTTAAATAACTTTTAAGGAAAAGTGCACCAATGGTGCGACACGTGGCAGATGTCTGTTAACCGAGGAAAGACTGTATGTATGACCATCACGCACAAACATGAACCTCTGTCATCCACATACACTCTACAAGGTGAACCACTTCATCGCGTAACCGAGGACAAATATCTCGGAATTTTAATAACTTCTGACCTTAGTTGGACACCACACATTAAAAAAGTAGTAGAGAAAGCCAACCAGAGATTAGGTTATATTCGAGCTAGCATCTCCAGCCACGAAACTGACTGCTTATAAAGTGCTCGTGCGCCCAATATTAGAATATGCATGTGAGGTGTGGGATCCGTATTTGAAAGATTCAGTGGCAAAATTGGAGCCAGTTCAAAGACGCGCATTGCGGTTTATTTATTCCCGATACCGCTGGAAAGACGCCGTAACACCACTTTACGCGAGAGCAAACCTGCCCGTACTTACTGTCAGGAGGAAGGAAAAACGACTTAGCCTTTTCTATTTAATCATTAATGAGCTTCTGCTTGTTGATAAGTCTCGCTACATAAATGAATCTAAGACCCGCATAGTGGGAAATAAACATAGCAGACACGTTAAGGAAAATCGATTTCACAAGCATTGCTACAAATACCCATTCTTCCTTTCGACAGAACGGGACTGGAATTGTCTCCCTGCAAACATTGTAAACGCAGGGACCCGCGAGCAGTTTTCCGAACTTTTGTCCGAATATTTACAACAATAGCGCATATATTGCTGTATCACTGTAATCTATTGTTCCATTCACTACTTGCTGTATGTTGATATATTGTTACCACTCCTTTCTTGGTCCTGATGTGGACCGAGAGTATCTGTAAATAAATAAATAAAATGTCTATGTAACACAGATGTCTATGGTTGTAGCTGTTTTCACATCCGTATGACATAATCAGGCTCTTGTAATTGATAGCGTACTGGTCATTACTAACTGTATTTATATTTATATCACCACCAACAAAAAAAAGGTAACTTGTTCGTCGGTAAAACCTGCATCAATTTCTAAAGAAAGTCTAAGAACTCGCATTTAGAATCAGCTGGTTGCCTATAAATGGCAGCAAGCTGAAATTGAGATGTTTTTATAACTAAGCATGCAACATTTACATTTGTAATGGTGTACACCTCAATAATGGTGTAAGCATAGCTATGACTGATATATACTGCCACACCCCGTCCTCTTCTCCCTACGTGGTCCAAGCGTATGCAGGTGTAATTATTAATGACGGGTGTATCATCGGTAATCGTCAGCCAAGTCTCCGTAAAAACAATGACTTCATATCTCAGAACGAGAGACTCTAAGAAAATTCGTAGGCTGTCAAGCTTATTTTTTACGCTTCTAATGTTGAAATGAATCAAAGAGAAGTTACATTACTTCGTCTTAAGCCTGTTTCACATGATGCGATCATCGTCGCACCGGAAGTGCGATTTCCTTCGTTTGCGATGAAAATCGCAGTCGCAGTGCCAACCCCTCGATTTTCGGCTGCGACCAACCGGTTGGTCGCACAGTCGCACCGGCGCACCGATCGCTGCGATTTTCCGTCGAAATTGCGCGGAGAGCTGTCGACGGAGCTATGCCCCCCCCCCCCCCCCCCCGGTTTGCTTGGAAAATGGCGTCTCGCACGACAAGTGCAATGCGCGGAGACGTGGATCGTCGAATTCAGTACGTACGCGAAGGGAGAATAAAAAACTTGTACCGCAGATTGCATTCTCCGATTGCTATGCGTTTGTTGACTCGCTACATAGCAGATGAAGTGCATTTTCACGTTTGCTTCGTACGCCTTTGCGAGTTGTCAGCGCTAGGAAGTGTTCGATCCCCAGCAGACGACGAGGTCGCCACAATTTTCTTTTGTTGAGTAGCATGCGAAAATCGCGCTTACGGAGCAGCTTGAATTATTTCAACCTCGGCAAGGGCAAATGACGAGACAGCAAAGTACCCGAAGTTTCAACGTTGCGCTGAACGCGGTACCGTTCAGTTGCATTTTCTTGTCGGTTTTCAAGCACGAATTTCCCGATGCATCTTGAAAACTTATCTTGCCTTTTATTAAATTTGAAAGAGCAAAAGTGTAGGCTATCGTAATGAATTTGCTACGATAGCATTAAATCCGTGGCCTGAATAAAATATTACATGCACGTTAAGTTGCACCTCCTCTCTGAAGAATTTTTTTTCTTGCACAGAAACCAATAAACATGGACTATGTTGCGCACTCTGTATCCTTACTGCATCTGTATGAACACTTGCTCTGCAAGGTAATTAACTGTACAGCTAGTAGATTAAGTAAATTCCTTGCTATAGTGACACACTGACAACGTACCCTCCTGCACAATTATGAAGAACTGGTGCAACAATTCGAAAAGCAGGCAAACGGCCTGTTCTTGTGGTGATAAAACAGTGTAAAACGACACGCTGAAGAAAACTAAATCAAAACTGTACAGTGAAGTCAGGCAGTACAAGCAGTTCTTGCACGTTCACATCTGATCAAGTGTGCAGAAACATTCATGCCTTACATGTTTCCATTAAGTTTCTAATAAGTTCGTGATCACATATATTAGTGTGTAAACCCATATAACGATATCCGTTGCGATAACTATCTTTATAACTAATGAAATACCATGCTACTTGCAAGAACATATATCACCTGAGGATTTTAGAACAAATTTCTGCATTTCAACTATACACAATATGTGGTTTGTTCAATAAAAGACCACAAACTGGGCTTTTTTGCAATGACAAACTTATTCCAAACTTTACTTACATACAGGCAAGAAAAAAATTATAGACAGAAATATTGTTCTTCAATTTGTTCACCTGCCGCTGTGGCTATAGCATTCTGCTGCTAACACAAGGCGAGCGATTGATTTGCCATTTATGAAAGTCGCATTTCGATGGGAGTCATAGGTGAGAAAAAAGCTCTTGCACTTAGATTTAGTTCATCACCTTTTATCGAACCCTTACACTTCAAAATACATAGGGGGGCATGCTTACGCAATATCTAACACCAATAGAAAGCAAAGGACAGAATTGTAAAACAAACATCTTTCGTGATAATTCAAGTGTATAAATATTCATTGCATCAATATTTATTGTTCAACAGCACTGCACAAATAAGCATGATCAGGTATAGCAAGTACTCTGTCAAGAAGCTGGTTCTACAGATGTATAAATGTCAAGGCATGAATGTTCATACTACGTCGCACACATTGCACAAAGAAAACCTTTTTCAAGAGTTGTCCCTTCTGGCAGATATGAGTGGGCCATAAGCAGCAGAAACTTTATTGCAGGACATTGTGTAATACCGCTTATGAAAGAATGAAGAGAGTGAAGAGGCTTTTAACAGCAGTACCTCATGCTGCTCTAATAAGAGGAACGATGAGCAAAAACATTTCTGGTAGAGCACTTAAACAGTAACTTTCTGAAAGACAGAAAATTCCAGGAGAGAGTTGGAGGTACATTTAGCCGACACACACCAACAACACGGGCATACTACAAGAAACACTACAGCCTATGGTGTACTACAGTCTATGGGAAAGCTATCTTATACAGAAATCAAGAATGATGCAAGAAGTCCTCGACAACACTGCAGACGTTCTTGGCTAGTCTGGCCTCTCGTTTTCTGATAAGTCAGCTCATATCGACGTCAGAAAAAAAGAAAGACTAGAATCAAGAACTACCCGAGATTGAACATTGTGATCCCCATAGATGGACAAACATGCCCGCAAGTCAACATCCACAAATCCTCAGCTAGTGTAAGCCCATGACGGCAGAGCCAGCATGTGGGTGAAAGAATTATGCAATGCCTGGACGCAACTTCCCCACCTGGTGAAAAGAATAATCTCGAAATAACGGGGGTGGGCGAGCGGATACTATAGAAAATCGCAAATGCTGTGCTTGTGTGCAAGGTATGGTACGGTATGAATTACCGGCAGCACACAAAAAAAGACAACTCATCGAATACAGGCATCGGGTAGTAATAACAGGCCTTTCCAACTGTACCATGCTTGAAGACCTCTATGAGAAAGAGCCTACGAACAAGCACCTAGACAGAGTAGATTTGCAGCCTGCAGCACAAATTCTTTGTCGCAAGAGCTCGGAACCTCGTCCCAAGATACTATGCCAGCTAGCATATGAGATGCAAAGACGACTACCCCTCCCTTAAGAAACACAACCTCGGGAGTACCTGAACTTGAAACACAACAGGCCCATACCATGGAATATGGGGGCAAACAATTAGGCCAGGAGACTATATGCAACTGCCAAACCCAAAGAGGAGGTTGCTAATCATGAAGATGCAAGCAAACATAAGGCACATATACTACACTGATCTGCCAATAGCAGTGTAACAGTAGTATGACACTACATAAAACTAAACCCCATATAAGTGAGTACCATTCTAAGTCATCCAACACCTAGAAAAGCTGAACTGAAAGCAATCAAAGCAGCACTTGTAATGCAGATTACACCCTGTACAACACCCTGCATGGATTCACCAGAAACTGTCTGGGCCTGCACATCACACAAGATTGTCAGGAAAATCAGGACATTAACACGCGACTTGCCAGCACATGGCCAGAAATTAAATTACAGGATACTTAGCCCTGCAGATATTCCAGGACACAAGCTGGCTTATAAGCCTGACATAATAACTGAAAACTAGATGAGTTTGTGTGTATTCATTAATAACTAAAGTACAACAGATAGACAACAGACAAGAACGAAGCGCTCTGTGTGTTCACTTCGTTCCTGTCCATCGCATTTCTGTTGCACTATAGTTAATAAATTCATAAGGCTGCACAGGAGAAGAATGATACCTCTGCGCAAGGGCCCGATCTCGCATCCAAATCCACGTGCGCGCACACACACACACACACACACACACACACACACACACACACACACACACACACACACACACACACACACACACACACACACACACACACACACACACACACACACACACACACACACAAACACACACACACACACACACACACACACACACACACACACACACACACACACACACACACAAATGTTGCAAGAGTGCATAGCATGACGCAGTATCAACAGGATGGCACTAGATATAGATGAGGACTAACTTTCAACTGAGGTTCATTTGTAAAAATGTGGCGAGCTATGTAAATTACCAGAAAAAAGGGCGATGAGCAAAACGAGAACAAGGTGAAAGCAGGAGCCAACGTCTCGACAAGTGGACTTCTGTTCTTCAAAGTCCACGTGTGGAAACGTTGGCTCCTACTTTCACCTTGTTCTCATGTTGCACATCGTCTTGAATTTCCATCTCCTGCCTTCCCCGAGTTTTCCCCAGAAAAAGAAAGACATCTTTGAAGGATATATCAAAATTGGTGCCTGATGCAGCGAAACATAAATAAAAATGCTACAGAAAGAAAATAGAGAAAAATTCCAAGTGTAGGAAAAAATCATTACAATTGCCAATCCTGTATGCCAGCGCATTTCAAGAAAAACTGTTGTTATTCCAATAGACAGACTGACAGCTTGCTTATGCAAGCACATACTTTCAGTTCCATGTCATTGGGAAAAAATGAATTTCCTGGAAGGTAGCCACATGCACATATGGTGATCACAATGATATTTTCCCCTGGACTTGTATATCTATATGTCTTTTCTCCCTTTCCTGCTTTTATGTTTGGTTTCATAAAGCACTAGTCTTTATCAGGTTTTACTGCTGTACTACTTTGTGGTAACCTTTATAGATCACTGCATTTTCACAATAAACTTTTTCATTAGAAGTTAGCATACCCTGTTCTTACTGCTTCACACTGTACATTCTTGTTACATTGGCGAAATAGAAGATTTTATAAGGTATCACGAGGGCCATTAAAGTGACTTGTTGCAGTCTAAAAAAAACGAATAGCCTGGCTGCAAATGGCACCAAAGAACACATAGGACAAACTAGAAAACCGAGATGATCTAACAATCAAAAGTTTATAGTACACACCGAGTAAATGCTCGCTAACAAGCAATCGACTGAACATACACAAAGAGGAGAAGCAAAAATTCATGTGCGTTTCCTGACAGGAAATGCATCCATTTTTAACAGAGGCCGTGATGACAAGATTAACCCAGCATTTTTAGATCTACAGCTTCCGTAATTTCTCTAGGCAGCCGCTCTGCACAGAATGCTAGCTTCTTCCTCTACAATGCACGCTCAGATGTTTAGAGTCCATTGTAGAGGAACAAGCTAGCATTCTGTAGAGATCGGCTGCCTAGAGAAATTATGTATGCTGTAGATGCAAATACACTGGGACAATCTTGTGTCAGCATGGCCGCTGCTACACTTTCAGAGAAGCATGCGTTTCCTGTTGGGATATGTATGGACACACATCAGATCTTCTTCTGCTTTTTGAGTAAATTCAATTTATTGCTTGTCGAACAGCATTTACTCGGCATGTTCAATACACTTTCATTTGTTATTAAACCTCATGATTGTCTTGGTCTCTTGCAGAAAGGTGTTCATTCTTTTTACAGTGAAGCTGTGTATGCCTAGGCGAAACACTCATGGTCCGATCCCGAAAAGCGTAGTGTAGGGGTATGAGCCATTGTTTAAGGGGGTGTGAGCCATTGCATTCGTCTTGCATGATGGACGGAGACATTTCTTGTTGGGTAGACATAGAAATGCTTATGCATTTCAAACATACATTTATCTGCGTATTATTGCAGGGAAGGCACACAGAGGAGGATGGGATTAAGACAAGATCATGATGTCATTATTACCTCACAGCAAAGGTGTGGTGGACCATTGGCTACACCGATAGCTACGTCGTTTCCCTCTCGCAGCAGAGCGCGCCTGCAGCAGTCTCTCTCCGACTTCATAATAGGTTCAAAAATATATCCCTGTATTTAATTAAATGAAATGTGCAGCCTCGGTGTGTCACTTAGTAACTACAGTACATAACCGAGCCATAAATGCTATGAATAACCCATTACAAAACACAAATGCGTAACATAATTCAGAAAGACTTTCATGGACCCGCTGGATTAACACAGTGAGCCGCTCATTGCACTTTCCATCATGCTGATCTTGCGAAGCGCCATGTGCGGCATTCCAAATAAATAATGTGATAAACCCAAGCCAAACCTCAACAAGAAACCCAAGCATAACCTCAATAAGAAACACAGCCATAACCAATAATATAGAAAGACTTCAATAAACCATTGGAATTAACCCAGTGATAAACACCGGGACTGCACATTTCAGCTTCGCTCGTTTACCGTCTGTACAGGGTGCATGGGCAGTAACTTTTTCTGTTATTGTTTGTTAAGTATTGTATAATGTTGTGCCTGTAAACCACGTTGGGCCAGTTGGTGCAATGTATTGGTTCTGCTTTTTTTGCTGTTTTTTTTCCTAATGTTGTGCCCTTCTTCCTTTCGTAACAACTTCTTTATTCCCCCTTGCACAATACTCCAACCTTGCAGCCTGCGAGGTATATAAATAAATAAGTACATAAGCACGTCATTCATTCATCTGCATACACCTCGCACCATTCCTTGCTCAACAAACGTCACTGTGTTGATGTCTCGCAGCGTGCATCTACATTAACTGCCGTTTGCGTTTCGGTATGGTTTGTGAACAGTGTAATGCATAAACATTACATGACATCAAGGTTGTGACCTAAGCGGTGCATAAGCAAACCTTGCAAAAGATGACAAGTTGGATTGTTGAAAATAAGACAAACTGTAAATATCACAGTTACTTTAGCAGCATTTAATTGACCACTTGACAAAAACTTCACTTCGCATAGATTTCAACACGTACACTGAATCTGCAGTTTTCTTTTTTGCTTATTAATACAGTCGTTACTGCATGGCCACATTGTAGATTTGAAAACAAAGTGAAATAAATTTGTTTGTTGCAATATAACAATATGTGTAGATCACTGTGATTGTAACTCCAGAACTTGATACAAACATGCACACTATACGACGCAGACAAATGCTCAGGACAAATTTCAGAATGTTTGCATCCTGATAATTATGAAAGTGAATGGTTTCATTCTATGGCTGTCAGTGAGAGCGAGAGAGAAAACTTAATTGTGTTCGTGGAACAAAAACGCATTGTTAAGCTTAGAGATATACTCATTGCTTAACACTTTCGAAATGAATAATTATAGCTTGCTATCGACATTGGAGCAGCCTTTCGACAGCAAGAAAAGGAATCAGTTTTTCCAGCTCTGAACATTGAATTGCAGGAAATGCAAGCAGGCATAAAATTATGCCAATATTGCCACGTGGTAGTGACGGTGAAGAAAGAAGCGGTACGGCGGAATACAAAACTAACTTTTATTGGGCGAACCTGTGCCCACAAAACAGGCTACACTTATAGCACAACGATAGCGGCGAACATGATCGGCGATCATCGGAAATCTGATCAGCGGGTCAAGCGCGTTGGCTTTTATACAGCAGTCGTCGAATGTTCCAGACTAATCGTTGGGACCCGCGTGCCTTCCACAAAGTTCTATACCATTCGCGGGAGGCGATGAAATCAGATAACATAAGGTTCGGCGACAACAGACAGCGAATAGAAGCATCGATAACTTTCCAGAAACTTCGGATACATGCAGGCGCGTCCCACGCTGTGCGATAACATTTGTTAGGCGGCCAAACGTGGTCGCCCGATAAAGATAAGTACACGTGTCATTACCCCCCTATTAAAACGCATCGACCCGATGCTGCAAACAAACAAAAGTAATAAATAAGCACTCGTAGCAAAGAAAACAACAAAATAAGGGAACTTCGTCAGCGTCCGTAAAACGGCTTAAGACGCACCACGTGGACGACTTCAGGTCGTGCGCGGCGCCGCTGTGAATGCGAAATGCCGTCTGGCACGACCTCATAGTCGAGTGCGCCAATACATCGGATGACCTTGTAGGGTACGAAATAGCGTCGGAGTAGTTTCTCACTGAGTCCTCGTCGACGTATCCGGCTCCAGACCCAAACACGGTCGCCAGGTCGGTACTCGACGAAGCGTCGTCGGAGGTTGTAGTGTCGGCTGTCGGTCCTCTGCTGGCTCTTGATTCGCAGGCGGGCGAGCTGTCGGGCTTCTTCGGCGCGCTGGAGATCGCTAGCGACGTCAACATTCTCTTCGTCAGTTACGTGCGGCAGCATGGCGTCGAGCGCCATCGTCGGGTTCCTGCCGTAAACCAGCTTAAACGGCGTGATCTGTGTTGTTTCTTGCACCGCCGTTTTGTACGCAAAGGTTACATACGGGATGACCACCTCCCACGTCTTGTGCTCGAAGTCGATGTACATTGCTAGCATGTCGGCGAGGGTCTTGTTCACGCGCTCCGTGAGACCATTCGTCTGCGGATGGTAGGCAGTTGCCCTCCTGTGGCTTGTCTGGCTGTACTGCAGAATGGCTTGGGTGAGCTCTGCTGTAAAAGCCGTTCCTCTGTCGGTGATGAGGACTTCTGGGGCACTATGTAGCAGCAGGATGTTCTCCACGAAACATTTCGCCACTTCGGCTGAGGTGCCTTTTGGTAGAGCTTTAGTTTCAGCAAAACGGGTGAGATAGTCCGTCGCCATGACGATCCACTTATTCCCGGATGTTGATATCGGAAACGGCCCCAACAAATCCATCCCAATCTGCTGGAATGGTCGGCGAGGAGGTTCGATCGGCTGTAGTAATCCTGCTGGCCTTGTCGGTGGTGTCTTGCGTCGTTGACAGTCTCGGCACGTCTTGACGTAACGGGCGACATCGGCGGTCAGACGCGGCCAGTAATACCTCTCCTGTATTCTCGACAGCGTCCGGGATAATCCGAGGTGCCACGCGGTTGGATCGTCGTGTAGGGCGTGCAGTATTTCTGGACGCAGCGCTGACGGTGCAACAAGTAGGTAGCTGGCGCGGACTGGTGAGAAGTTCTTTGTCACGAGCAGGTTGTTTTGTAGTGTGAACGAAGACAACGCGCGCTTAAATGCCCTAGGGACAACGTCGGTGTTCCCTTCCAAATACTCGACGAGGCCTTTTAGCTCCGGGTCGGCTCGTTGCTGTTTGGTGAAGTCTTCTGCGCTTATTATCCCAAGGAAGGCGTCGTCACCCTCGTCGTCTTGCGGCGGGGGATCGATGGGGGGCGCGATAAGCAGTCGGCGTCGGAGCGTTTTCTTCCGGACTTGTATATTGCCGTGACCTCATATTCTTGTAGTCTGAGGCTCCACCGCACCAGCCGTCCTGAAGGGTCCTTTAAGTTAGCTAGCCAACACAATGCGTGATAATCACTGACTACTTTGAATGGCCTGCCATAGAGGTAAGGGCGGAATTTAGCTGTAGCCCAAATGAAGGCGAGGCATTCCTTTTCAGTCGTAGAATAGTTGCTTTTCGCTTTTGACAGCGACCGGCTAGCATACGATATCACCCTTTCAAGTCCTTCTTTCCTCTGTACTAGGACGGCACCGAGGCCTAGGCTACTGGCGTCAGTGTGGATTTCGGTATCGGCGTCCTCGTCGAAGTGTGCAAGTACCGGCGGCGACTGCATGCGTCGTTTGAGTTCTTGAAATGCCTTCGCCTGAGGCGTTTCCCACTTGAACGCGACATCAAATTTGGTTAGATGTGTTAGCGGCTCCGCGATGCGTGAAAAGTCCTTGAGAAAGCGCCTATAGTAGGCACACATGCCAAGGAATCTACGCACTGCCTTCTTGTCGGTTGGCTGCGGGAACTTTGCGATGGCAGCTGTCTTCTGTGGGTCGGGGCGTACTCCTGATTTGCTGATCACGTGGCCTAGGAACAAAAGCTCATCGTAAGCGAAACGGCACTTTTCCGGCTTCAGAGTGAGCCCTGACGACTTGATGGCTTCTAACAATGTTGCAAGCCGCCTAAGGTGATCGTCGAAATTTCCGGCGAACACACTAAGAAAAAAAAGAGTATCCCTTACTCTTTTCGAAGAGTCTGGACTCGTCACGTATACGACTCACTTTGTGGGAGACACCCGAACTCTCTTTTGGCAGAGAGTCCCGAGACTATCTGTGCTCAATACAAGGTGGTCGCGTGACTCTGCACACAATAGTCATGCATACTCTGTTGTAATAGTCGCCTATACCCTCTCAAAAGGGTTACAAGACTAGTGCTGAGGGAGTCCGTTAACAATTCTAAATGAGTCGAACGACTCAAGATAAAGTGTCACGTGAACACTGCAAGAATGAGTCAGGTAACTGTTCTAGATGAGTCTGATGACTCCACCATGTATGTCAAGTTACCCTTAGTGCGTGGTGCCGGCCTCTTGCAAATGCTAGCGGCAAATGCGGCCTCTTGCAAGTCGTTTCACTCTTGGATGGCAGTGTCGAGCCGGTTTTCAAAATGTGTCAACAACTCTTGCTGTAAGTACATACGACTACGGCTAGTTCTCAAGAAGACTACTATGAAAAGACAACATAGGATAAAAAGAATCCACAGTAAACTTGACAAAAAGCACATGGCAGGTTAGCAAGAAAAAGTTAATATTTCATCAATCTTTGTTACTGTCTTCTGGAAAATTCAAATGTTTAAGTCAGCACAGAATCACTATGAAAGCAAGACAGTTCTCTTTACCATTAAACTGGAATCAATAGCCAACTAAGCAAAACAGTCTTAAATAAATATCCAATATGTAGCCTGCAGCTGCATATGCATGACACTGCAATGCCACTCAGAACCATAACGAGACCCCAAAGTATTATGTAACTCATGTAGAAGGTTAATTCACCATCGCACAAGTCTCTTATAATATGTCAAAATATTCATAAGTTCAACCTATTTCCCTGTTCTAAAAGACTTTACTTACGACTTAACATTCTAAGCAAGTAAGCTACACATAACAAATAAGAGAGGCTGCACTTATGTACAAAGGAGACCCATATAATGAACTGCAATAAAAACAATATTCCAACTTAGATTACATTATCTATGCATTATGCTATGCTTGCTGAAAACAACTGGTTGGCAATTGATAATCCAGTCTAATAGTAAAAACAGCTGTCTTACCTTATGGTACTCTTGTTGGCACTTTTTCCCACACAATTTGTGCATGTTAGCGTGATGAAAATTGATCTGAAAAACACCACATTAAAAAGTTGTGCACAAATTTTATTCTGTCATACAACATGCAACAGTGTATAAAAACCTCATAACTGACAAAATTACAAAAATAAATACAGCAACACTCACACTGATCATTTATTTATGTTGAGAAGCATACTTTTGCAAGACTAAGTAAAATAGCTGACACAGAAAATTTCACAGGTAGAAATAACCGCTAATACAAAACTTTCCATAATGCAAACATGTTGACAAAATAAGTAGCACAGGCAGCTGTATTTTGTTACGGCAAAGATAGCGCATGAATGATGAGTACAAGAGAGGAAGCAGAACACATAAACAAACTATACCCAGTTGCATGCACACAGCCGTAACAATACACATAGTGCACAAAGATCCAAAAGAAACAAAGAGGAAGATGTGAGGAAGGCTTCTTTTACTCATCACAAGTCATGCTGTAAGAGCACATTATGCACTGGCTGTAATCTATCCTCAGGACATACATGAATAAGTTACTTTAGGTGCCACATTTATAAATCACTCATACAATGTTCTTGTGATTTTTCCTTATTCCAATCTTTAGCTTAGCAAGCATGACTGAGTTACGTAAAGCCTCCCTACGGCTTGGCACATATACACAAAGAAGTGTTTCTATAAACACTGGAGGTCACGGACGGATGACGGACACATACCTCTTTTAATTCTTTTGTCTTTGTCATTATGATTACCTACCACAGTAGTCTTTTGTAGAGTGAAACACATCCAAATAACACACTGTGGGCAACCAAGTGTGAATACCTGTTCTCGATTTCTACCTTTCTCTGGTGTCCCGCTAAGGTAACAATGGCGCAAAGGATTGTCTTCCCAATGTATGCATTCCCATACAACAGGAGCAGATGATAAACCACATTAGTGGTGCGTGAAATAAAGCATCTGTGCTCGACTTCTCACTGCCGCTCCAATCTGGAGTGATCTTTTTTTTGCTTTGTACACACTAGTACAGGTGCTACGTAGTCCCCTTGGAACCCAAAGCAATTCTCACACCACAGCAGGATGTCAATTTTTTTAAAATTCTAAGCAGAACTCTCGTTATGGGGGACAATTGCGAACTTATATTTTTGCTTTGTATCTTAATTATGTTGTTGACCTTTAAATTTAGCCACTTTACTACTTTTCTGCAGACAGGCCATTGCACAAATGCTAGGTTTTGAAAACACCAGAGCAGGGTAGAAAGCAAGAAGAGATATTTATAATTTGGGTGCCCTCTCTGCATTACATGGATATGTTTCAATGAACGATAAGACTACTTGGTAGATAAACATATAAAAGATAAGAGAATTAAGCTCAAAGCCTACCAAATTAGTAACTGGGAATTTCATATGCAAATTAAATTTCCTGATTCCCAGTGATGAAACAGTTTTGAGAATATGTGCGAAGGCAACCAAGTGACTCATTCTCACAAAGAAAACAAAATGAAAACCAGCAAGATTACAAGAACTTCGAACTTGCAACCTAAAGTAAGACACCTGACATGACTGATTTATGTATTTACTGAGCATAAATTACAGCTAGCGCATAATCTGCTTGAACAAGATGACAAACAATGAGTTACTGTTGCTTTCTCTCTGGGGCATTTGGCTCTTCTGAACACATGCACATTGTATGGCACAGCTGCGTGAATGTAGCTGGGCATAGTTATGAGTCAGCATCACTCCGTTATTATGGTCCTTCACTATTATCGTTATAATTTATATTTGGCAAGCAGCCTAACTATCGGGTTGATCAGCTGTATTTTAAACAAAACATACTGACAGATTTCCGTTTCTAGCTAACATAAGGAGGCGGGTACATCCTTTCAGATTTCGAGAAACAGCTGTGCAACAGAAAGTCTACGATGACCAGTACCTTTATTATTAAGTGCCATGTACTAGATCTTTCTGCAATGAATACCTCTATTACCAAAAATTGTAGTCTGAAAAACTAGTTGGAAAATATTTACAAAAGTGACAGATACTAGAACTGAATTACAATTGCAAATGTTTTCGTAAACAAGATCACAATAATTGAAGTTTTATTAATTTCAGCAAAATGGCTGACCTCCTATTATTGAGGCTAGTCAGTGCTGAAGGTATTGTTAGTTTGTAGGAGTCCTCAGACTGACAGCTCTGAAATATTTATCGCCATACTTGGTGGAACATGCTTTGCTGTTGCAGATATTACTTTGCCACAAAACATTTTGTAAGCTTTATGGGACAATTCTGTGTGGAAGATAAACCTATCTGATCATGTCTTTTTGGGTTGTGTATCTCGGAACTGGTGCTAGTCTGAGTTCTTACAAACTAGACGTTATTGAGTACGGTAATTATAATGCCTGCCACTGCTATAAATTTCTGTTAGCGAAAATTGTCGCATTGTCATGAAGCAGTTATGTGCAATTTTTAGCGGCAGTCACTGCTGAAACACTCAGTACAAAGCACAAAACAAAGATATGGAGTCAAAATGTAAATGTCGAACAAAGTTATAGTCAATTCTTCATTTCACAGAACTGTCCTTTTTTCTGTTAGTTTGCTAATACCAATTGCACATACACAAACATTTGAGTATTGCACTTCTGGTAAATGCAGGAAATTTCAGTGTTTAAGAGAAGCCCTTGGGAAGACAGCCCAGAGTCGCTTCAACAAAAAGACTTGCGTTCAATTTGTGTTTCTATGTTGTAGGTCACTATAGCAAGGGGCATGTTTTGCTGATTTAATATCACTCGAAACAGTCTTATTATTCGTGCTAGAGGCTTGAAAAGAGAGCAAATTGTAGAGTTCTTCATGCAGATGTCATATATGTCATTAGTATTTCTTTAGCTGCTTCTTGAGTTATGTCCTACACAATGGGAAAATACACTGACCTTTGCGGGCACTTTCTTGTGTAAATTTTCACAAAAAGCAGTGTGCTGTAGCTACCTCAGCTCTTTGTAGACTGCAAAGTGCCGATATCTATTCAAAGAACATGTAAAGTTACTAGAAGTATGCAAAATTAGTAGGCAGGCAGAGAGGCCTGCCTACTAATCTTGCACACTTCTCATGCTATTGTGAAAAAAAAACTATTGAATATACTTCAAAAACATTTTCTCACAATAGCATGAGAATAACCTTATGCACTTATAGTTGTCCTATACTTCGAAATTTGGCATACGTACTCTTCAAGATATGCAGAATGCTGATATCTAATTGAAATTGCAATCTGTAAAATTATTTAATGTGGCCTAATATATTTTTGCATAGTTCCAGTAATTGCACAAGCCGTCTGGATAGGTATCACCACTTTGCAGTATACGAGTAGCTAAATAAGATACAGCATGAAGCTATTTCTGAAAATTTTATACACAGGAAAGTGCCCACAAAAATATTTTGCCACTGTGTAGGACATAACTGAAAAACAGCAGCTACACAAAAATAAATGACAATTCAAATCTAATAAAACACTTTATGAATGACAGTATATTCAAATCTCTAGTACAAATATATAAAAGAGTTGTTTCGAAGAGTTAATAAGGGGGTGTCAGTGTATTCTACCAAAGTGTTAGAAAATGCCTTCAGGCATACCATGGGGAGCTTTATAAATAGCACACGCACGCATCTGCCTAAAAAGCCCCATGCCCTGCTTGAATTCATTAGTCATTTTTGCATTCTGTTGTATGTCACCATTTGCATCCCTTAACATAGAGTGCACGAAACCAAAAACAGCCTATTACCGTATTTACTCGCATAATGACTGCGCTCGCGTAATGATCGCACTCCTAAATTTTGTCGTCAAAATTCAATTTTTTTATTTCCCATGTAACCATTTCACCCCGAACTTGCCGCAGCGATGTGTCATGTGCCAAATCTAGCTAATTATGATCGCGCTTACCATCTGTCGACTGCTATGTGAACGACTCTTCAAGACAAACCAAGCAGACTGCATGCAACAAACTTTCTTAAGCAGATGCCCCATTTCATTCCTTTCATCACTTTCTGCACTTCTACGACAAAAAAAAGCTACAACCAAACTTTCCTTTATTATGTGTAGGCTTTGTAATGGTTGTGGTCAACAAAAACAACAAAAAAGGCGTCTTTCGGTTCTTCTCATCTGCACATGTGGGCACGCAACAAATCGCGAGCGGCAATGATAGCAGCCACGTTTACACCGATACGTTAGAAGTGTACCCTATTCATTCGCCGACGTTTGTAACGCAGCTAAGATATTCGCCCACCCTTAGCGGAAACGTGCCACATTAGGATAGTGGTGAAGACAAATGCCGCAGTTTCCGCAGCATGCCCACCATGTGTTCCTATGTCACTGGCAGAGCTAAGCGTGCCCATCTCTGTCCCCTCAAAGTGGGCATGGCTATGTTATTGCCGCAAACTTGCCGATGTTATTCATTACTAATATGGAAGAAACTGTTTGAATGCACTGTAATGTACTCACGAGAAGAAAAACGCATTCTCACGAGAAGAAAAACGCATTCAGCGCGTTCGGCTTGCTCTGCCGGCCACCATTTTTTTTCGTGTCCTGCACTACATACAGCAGCAGCCGCCTATTTGTTGACCTGTTGTCATCCCGTAGTAAATGCCAGATAATATATTTTTTTCTTTTTGCGAGAAATTTAACCAGCGTAATGATCGCACCCCTGAATTTGAGTCAATTTTTTTTTTAAAGTGCGACCATTATGCGAGTAAATAGGGTAACACACAGAATTTTTAGCCTGTAAAGGGGCTGTATACAAATGGGGGCAGCCAACTCTAGTGTGACAATAAACAAATATTTGTTCTCACAATATTGAAACCAGTCAAAATATATCCTCACAAATTTGGAAATGAATAACCAAAGAACCTTGCTGATTGTCTAATTGGTGTCCTAAACAAGACCTTTTGATGTTTATAATTCCTAGTTTAATTCACTTTCTCTAGTAAATGGGCTCTGACTTAGACTACTCAGTGTAGGAGACTAACCCAGACCTGGAAGCCAATATTTAAATCTGAAATAAAGACATTCATCCCACGAACACGTCACTGCTATGTCATCAGAAGCGTGCATCCATGGACATATAGTCTGTAAAATAATTTTTACATGATCTGTACTGTTACTCTTGTACTAATAAATTAGGAAATGCACTTGCTATTTAAAGCACTGCTGTAAACCTTTGTGTTTGAGAAATGCAATACTCAAAAGTGTAACACAACCAATGTGTGCATGAAACCTACGATGCCTTTTACATTCGTCAGTGTGGCAATTAGGCACTGAGAAATGCCAAGGGCATCATAGCTTTCTTGTTTGAAACCTTGTATGTGAGTACATTACTGGTATCTTTGCAGTGAAAGGAAGTCGCATTATTATCAGACTTATGAGGGGAACTCATGTTTCTCTAGTTTAATATTTTCTTTTTTGTGCTCCTATATTCTTGACTTTTCCAAGAATAATGGGTGTTTGAAATAAGTACTCTATATTGCTCTTAAATTTTTCCTGCACAAGAGCCCATGTTAGGTTACATTTCTTGAACACTTTGCAGTGCTGTAGATTATCAAAAGAAAGAAAAAAAATGCTGTAAGTTTGCATTTTAGCCTTCTGTATAACAAGTATGAACCTATCAATTACATACACAAGTACGAAACAACTACGAAAAACTGGGCATAAAGACATACATTATAATACCAGGAATCGATGGTGAGAATTCTAATAGAAAGGAACCATTAAAAACTAGGCACTAAAGACACATATTAATTATAATAACACAAGTATTTGCTAAGAATTTGAAGAGACAAATAGAATGTCTCTTCAAATCACTCCACCCCAACATTCATCCATGGTTCGATGAGTGACCACAGTTGGTGATGCTGTTTGGATAAGTTGCAGCTGAGGTGCAGCTGTGAAATAGGTGGAACATGTAGAGGGGTCACCAAAGGTTGCATGCTGGTTGCACAGCAGGTTGCCTTGATCTCCAGACTCACTCGACACTCATGCGTTGAGCTTGGTTATACGCCGTTTGCAAAAAGGCCTGGCCCGAGTGTGTGGTACGGCTTTGGTAAAATTTCGAGGCAACCTGAAAAACATAGATCGATATCTATAAGCACCACAATATTCTTCACCATAGGGCAAACCTGAAGTTTACCATCGGCACATAGCAGATAATGAAAACAGACACAAGCCACCAGACTTCAGGTATAAAAATGTGCAAAAGTGTAAATGAGTGTGAAGAGCTGCTTATAGGATGGAATGTTTCATTTTGTCTTTTGTAGATCAATAACAGTATCTTAACATAAAGTCAAGTTTACTTCGCCCTCCCTAAAAAAACTTAAAATTATGGGGTTTTACTTGCTAAAACCACTTTCTGATCATGAGGCACGCCGTAGTGGAGGACTCCGGAAAGTTCGACCACCTGGGGTTCTTTAATGTGCACCTAAATCTAAGTACATGGGTGTTTTCGCATTTCAACCCTATCGAAATGCGGCCGCCGTGGTAGGGGTTCGATCACGCGACCTCGTGCTCAGCAGCCCAACACCATAGCCACTGAGCAACCACGGAGGGCATGGCCCTCCCTATTTGTGTAAGTAGGCTATTCCATGCGAGCTGTACCAACCTGGCACACGACCACTTGAAATTTTTTTTTGAAAAACTGGAGGCCCTTCAATATAGTGCAAATGTTAATTTCAAGAAATACTTAACATAAAAGGTTTTTTTACTGGCGCAAGCACTAAGTGAGATTTTGTGTAATGCACCAATCTATGCATCATAAAAGGCATAGCAGAAAAATTGGTTCCTTCATTAAGGAGGCCAAATTTTTCAGGACAATAAAGAGAGGCCTTACACCAAAAATTGAACTGCTTATTAGCCACTGCTCAGTTTATTATGGGTCATTAAAAATGGACAAAATGGCCTATTAACTTTATTTTCATGAATCTGGCTTACAGCAAAGCTGCAAATTTATGTAATCCACATATTTAGGAGTTGTGCTGCATGCAAAAACTGGTTTCAGGAACATAAATTATGCAGCAGTGCACAGAGATGAGGATGAACTAGCAAAAAAAGTCAGTTTTGGTGTGTTTATCGGCATACTTACTATTGAGGCAGTCCTAGTAAATTTATGCCCACTACCATGTATGAGTGTACATTGTATTGTTTTTAGATTGCTAAAGCTTTATCAGAGCAGTTTTTTGTTAAGCAAGGAAAAAAATTGTACATGTGGCCTCCTACTGGTTTCAAAATTTGCAGCGCATTTCGTGTAATCCTCATAGCCTTTTGGCGGCTAAGGCAAACTGCGTGGACTTGAGCATCCCTGCACAGATAGCAGGGAGTCTAAACTGCTTTGAAGTTAACTCTTTCATTGCTGAGTGGCTACAAGCCACTTCACTCAAAAAGTTGCCACTTAATCACACGTATTTACCTTAATCTTTCTGCCGGCTTCCAGCCTGCTTGGCATCATCACGAAGGCTGCCAACTCCCTAGTGGACGTAGTCAGGACACGGTGGTGGCAGGACGCAGTGGCAGGAGCCGCCAAAGGCTTCGAACTCTCTAGTGGACGTAGTCAGGACACAGTGGTGGTAGGATGCAGGGGCGGGAGCCACCAGAGTGTACCTGCAGCAGACTTGCACAAATGCTCTTAGTCCTACCATGTCACAATTTACAAGAAAAATTCAGCTGTCTGTGTAACATGGATACCAATACAAATAAATGTAAACAGTTAGGTCCTACAACACAACTAGAACATTGACAAAGAAGAAATGGTACTTATGCTTATGAAAATCCAGGCAATGAAAAAAAAAGAATGTGCATCCGATTTGTGCATGGAAGCTCAGTGGAAACCCGAGCTCATACCATCAAATGATCTGCTAGTCAACTGCAAGCCTCTTAAAATGTCATTGTATATTTTTTACACGCACTATGTTAAGCTGCATTAAAACAAGTTCAGCATCTCTAAATATAGGTAATCACGAAGCAATTCAATTAATGAATTCCAGTGGTCGATAATGCAACAAAGTGCATGCTCTGATGAAGCTGGCCAAACTGGGTAGTGACAAATAACAATGTGGTTCCCTACATCTTGTTTTTCTGGCTTTCGCTGTAGCATTAAAATACACAAGAAATTTCACATTCCTGACATTTAACCCTGCTAATTTTTATTCCATAATGCATAATACTGCAGCAAGAGCAATAATGCTGTCTTTTAATCATAAATAGTGATAGAACAAGAAATTTTACTGGAGCTAATGTTTTGACAAGAAAACTTATCTCCTTCTCTTTGTCGAAACATTGGCTCCAGCGATGCTCCTTGTTCTACAGCTCTTCATCATTTCAAGTCTCTGTCTTCCTGTGCACCTCTGTACTTTCAATGTTGTATCAATGAAATTGTAATAACGGATAATTAGTAAATGTAGCTGATGAAGAACTTGGGCTTGTTGGTAGACAATGACAGAGTAACTGCGCAACATAGAGATACGGACAAAGGAGGCTTATGTGTGCCGTCTCCTCCAGCCATGTTTCTCCTTTGGACAATTACTCTATCTCGATGTAAAAGTATTACCCTTTGCACAATAATGCTGAAATGAATAAAGGCCAGGAAAGTGGACACAAAAATTACAACAAATAGCATCATATGCTAATGAGATATGCGAAAGTGCCTGCTACGATCTGTCTCACCCATAACGTGCTGGATAAGATGGCGTCTTCTGGATGTTGGCATTTCTTGAATACCTAAAATAAAGTGCATTTCAAAATTACAAAAATACACAGAACAGCAGTAGCAGAGGAGATAACGCATTGTTTAGTAAAAGAAAGTAAACTAATCTCTGATGCAGTGCAGACGAAATTTCCTTTATTAAATTAGTAGAATAATACACCACACTTCATTTCATTCAATGCTGTGAGCATTTCTTGGTACAAGAAAGAAAGGTATTTCTGCATGAAAACAGTAAAATAATCATAGCCTTGTACTTTTACAAATTATGCGACAGCAGTATATACTTAAAATTGTTATATGCACATTACAATAGCCAAGGCAGGATAAACTTGGGTTTATATGCAGATCACCAGGAGGTACCACTTTGCAAACAATTCATTCCTGCTTGCCAAATATCTGCACTAACATAAGACTTAAAAGTTATTGCGCGACATAAAAAACGACACGGACGTGAAAGAAGACACACCAAGCGCAATGGATTTAAGTATACTTTTAAGCAATGGATTACCAACTTGCCCGGAATGCTGCTCTCATTAAGAACATAAGACTACTAATAAAAAGACCCTCTTTTTCATAAAACACCGGACTCAAAATAGAAAATCCAGTAGGAATACAACTTCTGTGCATAACACAGCCAGGTTTTGTACGCCTGGTAGGATTTACTATATAAAGGTTGCAGCAAATTCATGCTTTTAAATATTTACCACCATGAAAATAAAGATTACATAAAAATAATAACATTATACATCGGCTTAGATTGTCAGCTAACGTGTTTTGTGTTTTCTACTTACAGCCAAATGCACATAAATTTTTTTCTGTTTCAGCGCTTTTAAAGCGCTGTGTCTGTTCGCTTGTGCATGCAGCCGCTTTACCGCTCTTAAGGTATCTGTGCTGCCACATCGCCTGACACTGCCATACAGCGTTGTAGCGCTTTTATTATTCGCGGTAATATACCTAAAGCGCTAGTAAATCTTCAGAATACACAAGCTGTCTTTTCGACTACCTGTCTTCGCCAGCGAAAGTCACACTGGTGCTAGTACTGTATCTACAAGTTACGCAGTACTTGATATTATACGGATTTTTCGATGCGACAGGCCACTCGTCACCGGAGTCGTTAAGAACGGTGTTTCTCCTGGCAGTACAGCTTTGCAATAATTTCAGATGCTCTCCTGAGGCTTCCGTCTGCCAGTAGTATTTTCGCATACATACGCGCACGCATGCCCAAGAAACGTCTGTGAACTGCCAAGAGAAACGTGGCGCAAAATGTAGCCATACCGGAAGGGCCGAGTCGGTGCCGTTTGTAAACTCGGAACAAAAGCTGATATGCTTACCTGAGACGTTAAGAGAAATATGGCACAGGTCACAGGTCCCCGCTGGTAGTGGTTCGTATGCATCTGGTCGTCTCTGTCCGTTGCGATCTCCCATATCACAATGAAAGATGCAGTGCAAACCGAAAGACGAAATCGGCGATACGCTGCTGCTGGCGGCGGTCCCCTCGTCGCAATCACACAGCACGGACAGAAGCTCCCACCGTAACTTGCCGCAACGCTTGGTTGCAGTCGCCCCTAACGCAGCGATTTCAGAACCACTCAACGACAACGCACTCGCGCGTGATACAACGCAACTTTAAAATGGCGTCATGCTATTGACGGCTTCGGCTTTGGATCATTTTGTATCTGCACAACTGAGCAAAACAGTTGCGCTAGTTTCGGTTTTGTTTCCTCGCGTTGAAATGAAAACTGTTTTGTTCACTGATAATTTTACGTCACTTAAGTAATGCTCACGAATGAAACAGCCATGAATTTAACACGCGTGTTGAAATGCCCGCTACGTTCACTTGGCAGAAGCAAAATTTGCCCGTCCGAGCGTGGTTACGTTTGAAATATCTATCGGGGGGCTGTCGGAGCATGCTCGAAGTGTGAAGACGCGGCGTAATTGTCCTTAATTTGCTTAGCTATAACGGTGCGGCTGCCCTTTATTTCTGTCGAGTGCAGTTTGCTCTGATGTGAGGTAGAACTACAAAGCCGCCCATGTTACTGAATGATCTAGTGCACCTGAAGCTGCCAGAACTCCGGTATTTCCTCCACAAGTTCTTGCGACTGTGTGCCGTTGTCACCAAATGCGAGCGTAGTCATTTGGCGGAGATTTAGCAACACATTTTCTAGAACTATCGTTCACCGCTCTCTCACGACATGGAGAAGCAGCGTGGTTGGTCCTTAGTGAAAATTTCTATTTATTGCGAATTTTGCGATAGCAATTATATGGACACAACCGTCGAAATATATCTGTCGGTGTTACCGTGAGCTTTTGTATAAAGTCAAGTGCGATAAGATCTTATCCCGCGCCGTTGGCTGTGCGCGTTAAAGGAAGTGTTTGAGGCTGAGCCGGGCTCGATGGGCGCCCCAAGTATCTATAGGAGGTCACGTGATAAAACGCGCGCAAGCCGGGAAAGGGATGCGCTAGTTTAGCGCGCTTCTCCTCCTCTAGCCGTTGCTCTAGCCCGGTCTTGCGCCACCCTCGCTCTGTTTTGGTGATAATTTCCAATGGACGCAAAGCTGGGGGGAGGGGCGGGGGGGCGCTCAGATAACGCAATGTTGCGGAGACGCTTTGACGGAAGAGGCAGCAGAAGCGTTCGGTCGCGCCCTTCGTCACGCCAACGCTGTGACAGCGAGTATTCGCCGTCATTGAGTGAGATCTGTTTGCACGTACGCGCGTGAGCCAGTGCTTCCTAATTTAAGGAGTAAGCGAATGTTTACTGCAGTTTATTCAGCCGATGAAACAACGAACCTTGGTTCGAGCAATGGTTCGTGCAGTGGTTCATGCAGCATTGGGGCGAAACAGCTGTATTTTTGTTTTTATATTTCTAGGGGGTTCCAAAGCAGTGTTGCGTACGCTAATATTTGTTTCTGGCCGCGGAACGCAACGCACTGCGGTAGCCCAGTGGCTTTGGTGTTGCGCTGCTGAGCTCGAGGTGACGGGTCCAATCACAACCGCGGCAGTCACATTCCAACGGGGGCAGAATGCGCAAACGCGCGTAACCGTGCATTCCGTACACGTTAAATAACCCGAGCTGCTGAAAATAAATCTGCAGCTTTCCATTACCGTGCGCCTCATAACAAGATATTGATTTTGGAACTTAAATCTTCAAAATTTAGTTTAAGTCGCGGAATTACATTTACAATCGACACTGTTGACTGCACCTACTGAACTTATCTCTTTGCTGTGCTCTCTTCAGTAGGCAATACTTTTTTTTAGATTTACTTATGGTCAGAATCCAGTGTGACAAATCCAAGTTTTCCCTATTATGGGAATCCAGCTATCGCTTAAGCGTGTGAGGTATCAACAAACATGGTCAAGGAAAATCAATATATAGAGTTCGAAGTAATTGCAGAACATGACAAGGATGAAAGAATGATACACGGCATTACAACGAGGACAGGAACCCGAGGGCCTGCCTAAAACACAAGAGTTTATCTGGTATTTCTTCTCCTGCATTAAAATCTTTCTCTCGCCAGACTTATCTCGAATATCAGAGGAATGGCGATCTTCCATGACTCTTAGCGTGCTGTTGAGAGTCAAACGACCCATGCGGGAATGTTGACTCTTCTTTCTGACTCTACTCGCGCAAAAGTGGGTCTTCAGAAGAAAAAAGAGAGTCAAGTTGCCGTGACTCACTTTTTACTCTCTTTTTTCTTAGAGTGAAGACAACGACGTCATCCAGGTAAACAGGGCACGTCTGCCACTTCAGTCCGGCTAACACCGTGTCCATGACGCGCTGAAACGTTGCAGGCGCCGAGCACAGCCCGAATGGCATGACCTTGAACTCGTAGAGGCCGTCTGGCGTGATGAAGGCAGTCTTTTCGAGATCTCTCTCGTCGACTTCTATTTCCCAGTAGCCAGACTTGAGGTCCATCGACGAGAAGCATTTAGCGTTGCAGAGCCGATCCAATGCGTCGTTTATCCGAGGAAGGGGGTACACATCCTTCTTCGTGATCTTGTTCAGTCGACGATAATCGACGCAGAAGCGTAGGGTTCCGTCATTTTTCTTTACCAGGACTACAGGAGAGGCCCACGGGCTTTTCGACGGCTGGATGATGTCGTCGCGCAGCATATCGTCGACTTGTTGCCTAATAGCTTCACGTTCTCGCGTCTAAACTGGGTAAGGGCTCTGGCGGAGTGGTCGAGCGCTCTCTTCGGTTATTATGCGATGCTTTGCAACTGGTGTTTTTCGAATCCTCGATGACGTCGAAAGCAGTCTTTGTATCGTCGGAGAAGACTTCTGATCTGTTGCTGCTTACTCATAGGAAGATTTGGATTCACGTCGAAGTCTGGTTCGCGGATAATGCTCATCGGGGTAGATGCGGCTGAAAACGAGAGGACAAAGGCATTGCTGGTTTCCACAATTTCTTCGATGTATGCGATTGTCGTGCCCTTGTTGATGTGCTTGAACTCTTGGCTGAAGTTGGTTAGCATAACTTCCACTTGCCCTCCGTGGAGTCGAGCGATCCGTCTTGCGACGCAAATTTCACGGTCGAGCAGTAGATGTTGGTCGCCCTCGATGACGCCTTCTACGTCAGCGGGTGTTTCAGTGCCGACGGAAATAATAATGCTGGAACGCGGCGGCATGCTCACTTGATCTTCGAGCACACTCAAGGCGTGGTGAATACGACAGCTCTCCGGCGGTATCGCTTGATCTTGTGACAGCGTTATCGATTTCGACTTCAGGTCGATGACTGCGCTATGTTGATTCAGGAAGTCCATGCCGAGAATGACGTCTCGTGAACACTGTTGGAGGATAACGAAGGTGGCAGGGTAAGTCCGGTCATGAATGGTAATTCTTTCCATGCCGATTCCAGTCGGCGTAATGAGGTGCCCTCCAGTGGTCCGAATTTGGGGGCCCTCCAATGCAGTCTTAACCTTCTTCAACTGGGCGGCGATGTGTCCGCTCATTACCGAGTAATCGGCCCCTGTGTGGACTAAGGCAGTGACTGCGTGGCCGTCGAGAAGCACGTCGAGGTCGGTGGTTCTTTGTCTGGCGTTGCAGTTAGGTCGTGGCGTCGGATCACGGCTGCGTCGTGTTGAACTGAAGTTGGAACGTTGCGTCGTCAAGTCATCGTTCGTCGGTGTAGTCTTGCCTTCCTGACTTCGTCGGGACGGCGGCGTGTCGTTGTTATGTCGTCGAGATCGTTTCTTCGTCATCTTCGTCGGCGACGGATGATCTTCGTCAGTTCAACGAACAGCAACCGCACCTCCATCGGTTGCTGCTTTTAGTTTTCCGGATATGGGCTCGCTGACCGGCCCCGGGCTGGGCCAGTGTATGGTAGGCGCTGCGGCGACAGGTAGCGGCCTGGTGATGGCGAACGCGACGGTCGTCGAGGGCTCCACTGAGTAGCGGCGAGGTAGTCGGCGATGTCACGAGGTCGTTCACCTTCCTTCGGGCGCTGTGCGTTGACGGCGAAGCCTCACAATCCCAGGTCGCGGTATGGGCATCGGCGGTACACATGGGCGGCTTCGCCGCAGTGGTAGCAGAGCGGGCGGTGGTCGGGGGCGCGCCAAATGTCCGTCTTCCTCGCGTAGGTGCGCTGGGCGACGGGTGGGCGTGCTGGCGGCGGCGGCGGTGGACGACGGAATTGCGGCGTTACAGGGCCCTGGCGTTGACGCGGAGGGGGAGCTTGACGGCGTGCGACGGCGGCGTAAGTCACCGCTTCTGGCTGGGGCTGCGGTAATTGTGGCTGCACCTCAGGAACTCCTAGCGATTGGTGCGCCTCTTCTTTCACGATGTCGGCGATAGAGGCCACTTGAGGCTGCGACGATGGCAAGTCCTTGCGCAGTTCTTCGCGTACAATGGCCCTGATGGTCTCGCATAGATCGTCCGTGGCCAGTGATTGAATTCCGGAGTAGCTTGTTGGCTTGGTGCGTCGGTCGAATTGCCGGTTCCGCAATTCCAGTGTCTTTCTGCTCGTCGCCTCACGAAGAAACTCGTCGACGGTCTTCGGTGGGCTTCTTACCATACCGGCGAAAAGTTCCTCTTTTACACCTCGCATCAGTAGACTTCTCCTCGAACATTTCGGGGTCGGCGTGGCGGAACAGACGGCTCATTTCCTCACTGAAGATCGCGATTGTCTCATTCGGCAGCTGCACTCTTGGCTCCAGTAGAGCTTGGGCTCGCTCTTTTCGCACGACGCTTTGAAATGTTTGCAGGAAGCCGCTTCGGAAGAGGTCCCATGTCGTCAAGGTGGCTTCTCGATTCTTGAACCACGTCTTGGTGGCGTCCTCCAATGCGAAATAGACATGTCGTAGCTTGTCGTCGCTTGCCCAGCTGTTAAACGTAGCGACCCTCTCATACGTTTCCAGCCAGGTTTCCGGGTCCTCAAATGTGGAACCGCGGAACGTCGGTGGTTCCCTGGGCTGCTCCAGCACGATAGGGGACGCTGGGGCTGCCATTGGGGTTGCCTTGGTCACAATCTTCTTGGTCTTCTGAGGTATAAGTCCGTGCTCCGGGGGCAGCTGTTGAAGACGGCGGCTCGCTCGGTGGTCCGGAACTACGTTGTTGTTCTGTTTGCGGTCTGGGCTGGGATCACGGCTTGTCGGGGGCGTCCCGTACATGAACGAAAACCACCTCCACCAGATGTCACGCGGTAGTGACGGTGAAGAAAGCAGTAGTACGGTGGAATACAAAACTAGCTTTTATTGGGTAAACCTGTGCCCACAAAACAGGCTACACTTATAGCACAACGATAGCGGCGAACACGGTCGGCGATCGTCGGAAATCTGATCAGCGGGTCAAGCGCGTCGGCTTTTATACAGCAGTGGTCAAATGTTCCAGACTAATCGTTGAGACCCGCGTGCCTTCCACAAAGTTCTACACCAATCGCGGCAGGCGATGAAATCAGATAACATAAGGTTCGGCGACAACAGACAGCGAATAGAAGCAGCGATAACTTTCCAGAAACTTGGGATACATGCAGGTGCATCCCGCGCTGTGCGATAACATTTGTTAGGCGGCCAAACGTGGTCCCCCGATAAAGATAAGTACACGTGTAAATATAATGTTTAGGAATACCAAATTGGAATAAACATTGAGGCTTGCATTGGTACTTTCTCTGGCTGAGCAATCTCGTTTGAAATGACTCCCATAAGCATGTCGTAACAATGTTGATCTAATACAGGTTAAATTCATGACTAGCTCAAGAAATCAGGATGATTGCTATAAATTACAGTGAAGAAACTAAAATATCTGATAACATTATTATTATAATAATAATATTTATTTCCACAAAACAGGCTAACCGTGAGAGGCGTGCGAGGCTGAGCAGAAAGCTGAAAAATTTTACGGCAAGTGCGCCTGCCGTGGGCCTACCATCCTGCATTATGAATAGCGCGTATTGATATGGTCTTCTTGGTATTGATATGGTCTTCTTGTTAGAAGTTCCGAGTATACTACTAGCGCTAGACACGGGACAACAAAGTGGACGAGAAGCGTGTCTTTTAGAATGCTATGTTACAACATACAGGTTTCTACAAACGTGATTGTAACTGCTCGAAACATTTGATGCGTCGGCTTTTGCGCCTTTAGAAATATTGAGAGGGGGCTCCCGCATATATATTCGCAGCGCAAGCACGGCGATGGACGAACCAGGCTAGCGCTAAGGTTGAATTTCACAACACGATTTTCATTCCCCGTCGTAATCACACAGATCGTTTGAGGCTTCGTTCAGGGGCACACGCGGGCGTTCGGGTTGGTGCTTCTTGTTGCGCTTGGCGTAAGAATGGCTAGGAGCAGGCACCACATATGCGCAATGACAGGCAATATACACGCATCATTTCTCCAGAAGCTGACGCCGAGCACAGGTAGCGCGAGGATCTTGTATGGCTGACACGACAACTTCGTGGCAGCCTAATTCCGAATACTGCATATACGGTGAGGGTAGCTATATGAACTTGTCGATAGGTCATCTTGTAGATTGTTGTAGCACAGGCAGAACGAAACGGTCATAGAAGGTAGATAACACAACACACAGCGCTGAACCATGGAATAAAGAATCGCTGAACCACCTGCGAACAGCTGTTAACGTGCGCGATGTCGCACTGAACTACAGAAACCGCCGTCGCGCACCCCAAGACAAATCTTAACTAACGTTTTTAATTTAGTAAACGTAGATATTATTTGCTTCTAATCAAGAGAAGTCAATAATATTATAGTGTAAACGTTTTATTCACTACAATAAAAGAATTATGCAGCGTGTGCCACGATATCTGGCACTAAGCAACCCTGGGCGTCGCACCAGTCACATTGTTGAAATCGCAATCATGTGAAATGAGCCCTCTAAAAATCGCATTGCGACACGTGCGACAGCACCGATTTTCGTCGTTGCAGTCGCAGCATGTAAAACAGCCTTTAAATGCTGTGTTAAATACTTCTGCTGTGTAGACATCACACGTGCTCATCTACAGTAAAGAGAAAGCAAGCTTATAATTATTTGATACAATCTTTAGTTCATTTTGACAAGGTCATCGGAAGAAATGATTCGCGGGACAGGACTATCTTCGTCTTTCCTTGCTAGAATCTTGCCACCTGCTGTCCACACAAACTTCTATTTGAGCTCTTTCTTCTTTGCCACTGTTGCTAGAAGCAACTGCTTGTTGTTGCGTGCCAAATGTTCATTGACGAAAATTGCACTGTTAACACCAACCAGGCCAACGTCTTTTGAGCCTATTCTCATTTTCTTAGCCTTGGCTAATATCGGGTCTCTCTTAGCACGCCTCACAAAACGAACAATGTTCTTGGTTGTTGAGTTTGCAGTTGGAACTCTATGGCATATATCAATGTCCCTCTCGTCAACTGAGTCTCTGACTATTTCACAGATTTCTCGAACGGCTACTAAAGAGCCGCACTCGTCCGGAACACCTTTTATCTCAACTTTTCTAATATCCCGGAAAAGACCAACCGTATATAGAATATAGTCGGCATCACCGTTACCGTCGCCTTGAGTTTTTGTGTATACTCCAAGGGCGATAAAACCATCGTCACGCGTCGTATGCTGTATGCGCGAGTGAAATCGTCTGAGTATGAGTCAGTGAACGCGGTTCAATCTCCCTTAAGCGATCGAGGACGGCGGGCCGGAAGCGTGCCCTCTCCTGGGGCACGTTGGTGAAGCGAGGGAGGAGGGACGTTCTCCGGCGGCTTCTGCTTTCGGTGTGGCCGCGTGGGCGCCGTATATTGAAAGCGATCTGTGCGACGTGGCCAAAGAGCGCGCCCGCGCGGGACACACATTCAAAGCGATCTGCCATGTTTGCAAAGTGCGCGTAGTTCTGGTAGCTTCGCGTGCGCTTTGCTTACGATGTTTAGTTCAGGTTGAAGTGACAAATGCACGAAGTCAATTCGCTCGCTGCTACTGCCGCGATTCCTCACTCCAGCATTTCGACAGCGAGTTTCCGCGCTCATCGAGCGAGATGTGTTCATGTTTACCTGTACGCGCGTAACACAGTACTTGTCAATTTAGTTAAAACATGGTGACGGGCTGGTTGGTTCGAATCCACGATAGAATGCGCATGCGCGACTGGACGAGGACGCAGAAACAGGCCCATAGAGACACCGCTGTCTCTGTGTGTCTGTTTCTTCATACATCCTGGTTCACTCACACTTGCACATTCTATCATCGGTAATTCAGTCAGTAAGCTAATGTTTACAAGTTTATTCGGCCGATAAAACTACATATGTTACTTCGTAGAGCTTTCTACTAATTTGCCATCGCAATCGGTGCTTCACCTTCCGGACGAAACTGCGACATTTTTTAGTAGGAGCTCTCATTTTTAAAACTTATATAAATAATATAGCTGATATACCACAATCACTCCAACCTACTATGTAGACGAATGATACATATTTTTTTCGTCTAATCCTGAATGCAGCCTACAGGTAACGGTAAACGCCTACTTTAGAAGCTACGTAGCTGCTTAGGTGCGGACAGTCTGAGTCTTAATTTGTATAAATTTAGCTATATAGCCGGTCGCAGTAAATACTGTCGCTCATAGCAAAATCACAAACAAAAATACCGAGCTAAAACAAGTTGTTAAATAAAGATATCTCGGTGCTTGCTGTCATGAAAACTATCCCTGCAATGGGCACGTCATGAAACTCGCCACGTGTCTGAGTAAGTCTATTGCTTATAAAGACTATAAACGTTATAACCTTGACAACAGCTTCGGTCTGCACGGCGTGACTTAGCACATCGGAGTCGGCTACAGTAGCCCTGGTGATAAAGACACAGGAGATAGAAGAAACGCCCGCCTACGTCCTCACGGACACTCAGGCGGCTTGCCGACTCTTTCCCCTCGGACGAATCCCCAGGATCGCCCTTGACATTTTGGACGATCGACTAAGACGAGAACATCACAATGTGTGGTGTCCGGCGCGTGTTTGTGGCACCGGCAACATCGGGGCAGACGCTCGTGCTCGCCAGGCTTCAGTCCGAGCTGGGAAGAATACCACAATCAAAAACAAGGAGCCAACGGTAGGGCGCCACATCTTTGAACATCAACGTCGTTCACGCCAACAACTCGCCGCACCAAAGCTGCAATTACCAGTGGAGGGGTTCGGCTATACAGAAAAATTTAGACAGGCACCTTACCCGCATCTGGGGTGGTGATATGCCACCTGGCCAACAAGATATGCCAAGCAATTCCCCGGTTGGCGGAAGGCCATATTTGCCCCAACTGACACGGCAATGCACATCACGGCCCCAAACGTCAAATTCGCAACAATGAGCATAAAATTCGTTTCAGGAGCCTTGGCAAGCCATCCTCGCCTGGAATGACCTGGAGACTCAATTGAGCCTCGTCAACCAGGCCCACCGCGTAGCGGTGGCCCCTGGATGGCTCGAATGAGGACCCAGCCTCCGATAACTAAAGTCTCCTCAATAAAGATATTTCGCTCTCTCTTTCTTGTCTAACACGTAGAAAATACCTATGTAAAATGCACCCATCTGCCCTAAATTATATTACTATATTTTCGTATGGGAAACTACAGGACTCGTAATCATTAGAAACTTATTCTGACCTAAAAACACACTTTGCGTACAATTGAAGGTTCTTACCACGACTCACCAGAGAAGGATAGGCCACGCTGGCCTTGGCCTGGTACTTGACCACAACCTCCTATATGAATACAATAATCAAACATCGGCCCTCAGTCCCCCGCAGCTCCGAAGCAACTGACCACGGCGGCGGTCAGACCTGTGACGTCGCAGAGGGTGCTAAGAATCACTAGATCCGGACAGGCCGCCATAGAAATCTGAACCTGGCAACATTTAACGCTCGAAAGTGATCTAGTAAGGCGAGTGTAGCAGTGCTATTGGAGAAATTAGCGGGCATAAAATAGGATGTTATCGAACTCAGTGAGGTTAGGAGGACAAATGAAACATATACAGTGCTAAAAAGCGAGCACGTCCTCTGCTACCGGGGTTTAGCGGAGAGACGAGAACTAGAAGTCGGATTCCTGATTAATAAGGATATAGCTAAAACGATAGGTAACATACAGGAATTCTATAGCATTAACGAGAAGATGGCAGGTTTTGTGAAACTTAATAAAAAGTACAGATTGAAGGTCGTACAGGTCGACGCGCCTACAGCCAGTCATGATGACCAGCGATGACCAGCAAGTCGAAAGATTCCATGAAAACGTGCAATCAGTGATGGGTAAAGTCAAAAGAAAATACCCTATACTGATGGGTGACTTCAATGCCAGGGTAGGCAAGAAGGAAGCTGGAGACAAGTCAGGGGGGGAACATGGCATAGTTTATAGGAATAGCAGGATACAGTTATTAGAAGAGTGTACAGAATGGAATAATTTGCGAAAAATGGATACCTTCCTCCGCAAGCAGGAGAACCGAAAGTGGACATCGAGGCGCGCGAAAGGCGAGACTAGAAATGAAATAGACCTCATATTCTGCGCTAACCCTGGCATCCTACAATATGTGTAAATGTTCAGCAAGGTGCGCTGCAGTGACCATAGGATGGTAAAATCTCGAATTAGCCTAGACATGAGGAGGGAACGGAAGAAACTGGTACATAAGAAGCCTATCAATGAGTTAGCGGCAAGAGGGAAAATAGAGGAATATCGGATCAAGCTACAGAACGGGTATTCGGCTTTAACTCAGGAGGAGGACCTTAGTGTTGAAGCTATGAACGAATACCTTATGGCCATCATTAAGGAGTGTGCAATAGGGGTCGGTGGTGACTTCGTTAGACAGGATATCGGTAAGCTATCACAGGAGACGAAGGATCTGACTAAGAAACGTCAATGTATGAATGCCTCTAACCCTACAGTTTGAATAGAACTGGCAGAACTTTCCAAGTGAATCAACAAGCGTAAGATAGATGGCATAATGAAATATAATATGGATAGAATTGAGCATGCTCTCAAGAACGGAGGAAGCTTAAAGCAGTGAAGAATAAACTAGGAATAGGCAAGAATGAGATGTATGCGCTAAGAGACAAAGCTGGCAATATCATTACTAATATGGATAAGATAGCTCAAGTGGCTGCGCAGCTCTATAGATATTTACACAGTACCCGTGGTACCCAAAGCGATAATGGAAAAGGGAATAGTCTAGAGGAATTTGACATACCACAAGTAACGCCGGGAAATTAAAGAAAGTCTCGGGAGCTATGCAAGGGGGAAAGGCAGCTGGGGAGGATCAGGGAACAGCAAATTTGTTGAAGGATGGTGGGCAGATGGTTCTAGAAAAAACTGGCCACCCTGTATACGCAAAGCCTCATGACCTCGAGCGTACCGGAATCTTGGAAGAACGCCAACATAATCTTAATCCATGAGAAGCGCGACGCCAAGGACTTGAAAAATTATAGACCGATATGCTGACTGCCCGTTGCCTTCAAAGTATTTACTAAAGTAATTGGAAATAGAATCAGGAACAACTTAGAATTCTGTCAACCAAAAGAGCAGGCAGGATTTAGTAAAGGCTATACAACATTAGACCATATTCACACTCTCAATTAGGTGATAGAGAAATGTGCGCAATATAACCAACCAATGTAAATAGCTTTCGTTGATTACGAGAAAGCGTTTGACTCAGTCGAGACCTCAGCAGTCATGCAGGCATTCCGCAATCAGGGAGTACAGGATCCGTATGTAAAAATACTGAAAGACATCTATAGCGGCTCCACAGCCACCGTAGTCGTCCATAAAGAAAGCAAAAAAATCCCATATTAGAGGTTGGACTGCGCAACATTTTGACGAGACACACAGAAGAGAAACACAGACCACAGAGCACAAGATAGTTGTTTCTCTTCGATGTGTCTCGTCATAATGTTGCGCAGTCCAACCTCTAATGTGCTCTACCAACACGCCCAGTCGTCAACCTTGAAAAAAATCTCAATATAGAAGGGCGTCAGGCCGGGACATACCATCTCTCCAATGATATTCACAGCGTGTTTTCGGGAGGTGTTCAGAGACCTTGATCGACCTTAGTAACTTGCGATTCCCTGATGAGATTGCCTTGCTTAGCAACTCAGTGGACCCATTGCAATGCATGCACACTGACCTGGACAGGCAAAGTAGAAGGGTGGGTCTAAAAATTAATCTGCACAAAACTAAAGTAATGTTTTACAGTCTTGGAAGAGAACAGCAGTTTACGACAGGTAACGAGGCACTGAAAGTGGTAAGGGAATACATATACTTTGGGCAAGTAGTGACCGCGGGTCTGGATCATGAGACAAATAATCAGAAGAATAAAAATGCGCTGGGGTGCATTTGGTAGGCATTCTCAGATCATGAACAGGTTGCCATAATCCCTCAAGAGAGAAGTGTATAACAGCTGTAGCTTAACAGCACTCACTTACAGGGTAGAAACCTGGAGGCTTACGAAAAGAGTTCTGCTTAAATTGAGGACGACGCAACGAGCTACTGAGATAAGAATGCTGGGTGTAACGTGAACGGGGCTAGGAAGAGATCAGACTGGATGAGGGAATAAACGCGAGTTAATGATGTCTTAGTTGAAATCAAGAAAAAGAAATGGGCATGGGCAGGGCATGTGATGGGGATAGAATGTAACCGATGGTCATTAAGGGTTACGGACTGGATTCCAAGAGAAGGGAAGAGCAGCAGGGGGCGAAAGAAAGTTAGGCTGGCGGAAGAAATTATGAAGTTCGCAGGGACAACATGGCCACAATTAGTATATGACCGGGGTAGTTGGAGAAGTGTGGGAGAGGCCTTTGCTTTGCAGTGGGCGTAGCCAGGCTGCTGATGTTGATGATAATGATGACCACGACAATTGCAGGTGTCACCATATTTTGCAAAACACCATCTACCATCAAATATGCGTATATGATTTCTTCACTCAAACTTATTCACAAGAATTGTTTTCACTACTGCAGATAACACATTTACCACATATGCTTCCCCATAGAAATGTAAGCGACTCATAACCCGTAATAATTACAATAAATAAACAATATTTCACGTTGTCTTTATACTCATAAACCACTATCCTTATTACGAAGAATATGATTTGTCCACAACGATTTCAATAACGCTAGTAAAGAATTCTTTATTGAAAAGAATGAAGAATTTTTTTTTAAAGAAGGTCTTGGTTTTCAGTCAGTGGTCAAATACTCGATGGGGATTTTTAGCTCCGGGTCTGGTCGCTGCTTTTGAGCGAAGCCTTCTGCGCTTACTATTCTAAGGCAGGCGCCGTTATCCTGGTCATCTTACGGTGGCACGTCAATGGGGGTGCGTGATAGGCAACCGGCATCGGAGCGTTTTCATCCAGACTTGATGGTTATAGAGATGTTATATACTTGCAGTCTGAGGCTCCACCGCACCAGCCGTTCTGAAGGGTCCCTTAAATTCGCTACCGAACACAACGCCTGATGGTCGCTGATGACTTTCAATGAGCTGCCATATAGGTAAGGGCGAAATTTTGCTGTAGCCCAAATGATGGCGAGGCGTTGCTTTTCAGTCGTAGAATGATTGGCTTCCGCTTTCGACAGTGACCTGCTAGCATAAGATATCACGCGTTCAAATCCGTCTTTCCTCTGGACTAGGACGGCACCGAGGCATAGGCTAATGGCGTCAGTGTGGATTTCGGTATCAGCGTCCTCATCAAAGTGCGCAAGTACCGGCGGCGACTGCGTGCGTAGTTTCAGTTCTTGAAATGCATCGGCCTGTGGCGTTTCCCACTTGAACTCGGCATCCCATGTGGTTAGATGTGTCAGCGACTCAGCGATGCGTGAAAAGTCCTTGACAAAGCACCTGTAGTAGGCACACATGCCAAGGAATCTACGCACTGCCTTCTTGTCGATGTGTTGCGGGAACTTTGCGATGGCAGCTGTCATCTGTGGGTCGAGGCGGACTCCACATTCGCTGATGACGTGGCCTAGTAACAGAAGCTCATCGTAAGTGAAGCGGCATTTTTCTGGCTTCAGAGTGAGCCCTGATGATTTGATGGCCTCTAGTACTGTCGCAAGCCGCCTGAGGTGATCGTCGAAATTTCCGGCGATGACGACGACGTCATCCAAGTAAATACGACAGGTCTGCCACTTCAATTCTGCTAACACCGTGTCCATGACGCGCTGGAACGTTGCAGGCGCCGAGCACAGTCCGAATGGCATGACCTTGAACTCGTAGAGGCCGTCTGGCGTGATGAAGGCAGTCTTTTCGCGATCTTTCTCGTCGACTTCTATTTGCCAATACCCGTACTTGAAGTCCATCGACGAGAAGTATTTAGCGTTGCAGAGCCGATCCAATGCGTCGTCTATTCGTGGGAGGGGGTATCCGTTCTTCTTCTTGATCCTGTTCAGTCGACAATAATCAACGTAGAAACGTAGGGTTCCGCCCTTTTTCTACATCAAGACTACAGGCACCAGGACTACAGATACCCACGGGATTTTCGACTTCTGGATGATGTCGTCGTGTTGCATTTCGTCAACTTGTTGCCTAATTGCTTTACGCTCTCGCGTCGAAACTCTAAAAGAGCTCTGGCGGAGTGGTCGAGCACACTGTTCGGTTATTTGCGATGCTTTGCAAGTTGTGTTTGTTGAATCCTCGCTGACGTCGAAAAGCAGTCGTGTATGGTCGGAGAAGACTGTATGGTCAGAGCTGTTGCTGTTTACTCAGTGGGAGGCTTGGATTTATGTGGAAGTCTGGTTCAAGAACTATGGTCTTCGGGGTACATGCGGCAAAATACGAGAGGACAAACGCATGGCTGGTTGCCACGATTTCCTCCATGTATTCGATTCTCGTGCCTTGTTGGTGTGCTGAAGTTTGTCAGCAACACTTTCGTCTTTCCTCCGTTCAGTCGAGCGATCGCTCTACAGAAAAAAATTGCGCGGTCGAGCAGTAAACGTTCGTTGCCCTTACGACGCTTTCCACGTCTGCGGATGTTTCGCTGCCGACAGAAATGACAATGCTGGAGCGAGGCGGGATGCTGACTTGGTCCTCTAGTAGAATCAAGGCGGGCTGACTGGAAGGCCTCTCCGTCGGTATCGCTTGGTGTGTGCACAGCGTAATCGACTTCGGCCTGAGGTCGGTGATGGCATCGTGTTGGTTCAGGAAGCCCTTGCCGAGAATTACGTCTCACCAGCACTGTTGGAGGACAACGAGCGTTGCGGGGTAGGTCCGGCCATGAGCTGCAATTCTTGCCGTGCAGATTCCCGTCGGCGTTATGAAGTATCGTCCAGCTGTCCAAATTGAGGGCTGTCCCACGCAGTCTTCACTTTGTTCAGCTTGGCGGCGAATAATTCACTGGTGACGGAGTAGTCGGCTCCTGTGTCAACTAAAGCGGTGACTGCGTGGCCGTCGAGAAGCACATCGATGTTAGTTTTTATTCCGAAAGCAATACTGCTCGAGGTTTCCGCTCTTGGCCGTCGTCCCGGAGAATCCACCATTGACCTTTAGCGTGAGCTATGTGTGACGTCATACCAGCTGTGGAAAAGCGGGCCCCCCAACTCGGCTTGTCGCGATCGTCCCAGCGAATCCTCCACGCGCCGCTTCCGTGGGGGAGGCGCTCGCTCTACGTAACGTCATTATAGCTGTGGAAAAGCGGCCCCCCAACTCGGCTCGTCGCAGTCGTCAAAACGAATCCTCCATGGTATGTCGGATGATGTGTATAAGGTGAAGCTGCAACGATGTGCTGCAGCTAAGAAGCGGCGGCGTGCGGAAGAAACGGGTGAAGAACGGGAACAACGTTTAGCTAAACGGCGTGCATATTATGCAGCCAGGCGAATGCGTTCAATATCTCTTGATCTGGGTGCATCTTCAAGTATCATGCATGCTCTCAATGCTGACGCGACTTTGGCGACACCTGATCGTTCAACAGCAAGCCTTATGGATGCTTTAAATGGCGACGAGACTGCATCTACACGTTAGATGAGCAGTATGGAACTCTACAACCTGAACAGAAGATTGCTTTCGCAATCCACTAGGCTTAGCTAAGCTAAGCCTCTGCCAATTTTTTGTCTTGCGTCGCAGTTAGGTCGTGGCGTCGGATCATGACTGCGTCGTGTTGAGGTGTGGTGGTACGTCGCATAGTCAGGTCTTTGGCTGATGATTTCTTTGCTTCCAGGCTTCATCGAAAAGGCGGTGCGTCGTTGTTATGTCGTCTAGATAGTCTCGTCGGCGTGTTCGTCGCCGGCGGAGGATATTCGTCATTTAAACGAACAGCAACCGCACCTCCATCGTTTGGTGCTTTTAGTTGTCCGGATATGGGCTGACGGACAGGTGCCAGGCTGGGCCAGTGTAGGGCCGGCGTTGCGGCGACAGGTAGCAGCCTGGTGACGGCGAACGGGATTGTCGTCGAGAGCTCCACTGAGCAGCGGCGAGGTAGTAACCTTGCCGCTGCTCAGTGCCTGCAGCAAGGTAACCTTGCTGCAGGCACGGATCGTTGACGGCGAACACTCGTAGTCCCATTTACACTCGTCCAGTCAGACACTCGTACACTAGCAGGCACTCGTAGTCCAGCCAAAGATCCGTGCCTGCAGCAAGGTAACCTTGCTGCAGGCACGGATCGTTGACGGCGAACACTCGTAGTCCCATTTCGCGGTATGGGCATCAGTTTTACCCATGTCGGGCTTCCGCGCAGTGAAAGCAGAGCGGGTGGTGGTCGGGGGCGTGGCATATGACCGTCTTTCTCGGGTGGCTGCGCTGGGCGACGGGCGGGAGAGCTGGCGGCGACGACAGACGGCAGAACTGCGTCGTTACAGCACCCTGGCGCAGGCGCGGAGGGAGAACGTGACGGCGGGCTACGGCGCCGTACGTCATGGCTTCCGGCTGAGGCTGCGGCGATTGACGTACTCCGAGTGACTGCTTGAGCTTCTCGCGTACGATGTCGGCAATTGAAGCCACTTGAGGCTGTGATGAAGGGAAGTGCTGCTGAAGCTTCTCCCGCACGACCGCCCTGCTAGTCTCGCGCAGGTCGTCGGTGAAGAGTGAGGGAACTGCGGCGCAGTTTGTTGAGTTCGTGCGGCGATTGAATTGCTGGTTCCACACTTCCAGTGTCTTGTTGATGCTGGTGGCCTCGCAAAGAAATTCGTCGACGGTTTTCGGTGAGCTTTGTATCATTCCGGCAAAAAGTTCCACTTTCATACCATGCATGAGTAGGCGGACTTTCTTCTCGGACATTTGCGGGTCGGCGTGGTGCAATAAACCGATGGTATCAATGGCGCAGAGGCGCTCGGGTTTCTAGTAGAGCTTGTGCTCGCTCTTTTCGCACAACGCTTGTAAATGTCTGCAGGAAGCTGCTTCAGAACAGGTCACACGTCGTTAACGTGGCTTCTCGATTCTCGAACCACGTCCTGGCAGCGTCTTCCAATGCGAAATAGACATGTCGCAGCTTGTCGCCACCGTTACAGCTGTTATACGTAGCGACCCGCTCATACGTCTCCAGCCAGCTTTCCGGGTCCTCGAATGTTGAACCGCGGAACGTCGGTGGCTCCCTGGGCTGCTGCAGCAGGATCGGGGTTGGTGACACTGGGGCTGTCATGGTAGCTGCTGTCGTGGCCGTGCACTTCCTGGTCATCTCAGTCCATGCTCCGGGCGTAGTCCTTGCAGCCTGCGGCTAGCTCGTTGGTCCTTGGCGACGTTGGTGTTGTCTTCGTGGCTCGGGCTTGACTCACGGCTTTGAAGGGGCGTTCGGTACATGAAGGCACTGGCACCTCCACCACATCTCACGTAGTACACAAGGGGAATAATACAGCTTTAAAACTGCGAATGGCCAAACTGACTTTTCATTGGCCGAACTCGTGCCCACAAAAGCAAGTTATACGCTGAAAGTGCCGCAATAGCGGCGAACACGGTCGGCAATCGGCGAAAATCTGATCTGCTGGTCAATTGCATCCGTTTTTATACATGAGCCATCGAACGTTCCTGAGTAATCACTGGTGCCCGCGTGTCTTCCAGAAAGTTCTACACCATTCGCGTCGCGCATACATGCAATCCGATTACATAAGGTTCGGTGACGACATACAGCGGAAAGAAGCATCGATAACGTTCCAGAAAATTCCGATACATGCCGGCGCATCCGGCGCTGAGCGATAACATTTGTTAGACGGGGAAAAGCGCTCCCCTGAAAAATGATAAACAAGTCCATGTGTCAATATGTTACATAAATATTTTATCTACAATGAGTTTATTTGGTTACAATAGTACATAATAGAACCGTTATTACTATTTTTTCGATGAAAGGGGTTTTCCCTTGTTAATTTGTTTTTCAGTACTTAGAGCAAATATAATACTTTTTGTTCGCAGTATTGAAGAGTTTTCTTTATTCCAGATCAGTTGACAGCATTATTCAATGATTAGTTTGTGTCTTGTGTGGGTAATAATCATACCAGTGCTTTTGATGTTTTAATGAATTGTTAAATTTGATGTATGTGTTTGTTTTGATGTAGAAGTTTGTGCACTGCGCCGAAGGCCCAGTCAGGCCCGAAGTGTTCTATCTGGGTTTCCTTCTTTCCTTGACAAAAAAATAAACTTGAAGCTGAAGCTTATCCGTCAGCTTTAACATCCTTCAAGTTCATAGTAATTTTGCATTTCTGACCAGTGCAGCGCCTTTTGTAAGCAGCGGAAACAAATTCTGCCATTAAGGGGCATCGTTCGCTCAATACAGGTCAAAATAAATGAAAATGAAGCGATGATCCGTAGATGCGAGATGCGACAAGGACTCGAGCCTGCGGAGAGCGGTGTGATCTGGATCTGGCCTACGCAAGTTGTTTAACACTTGTAGCAATTCTAATCGAGAAGTTTTCGTTCGTTTACGCAGGCGCTTGTACTACACACATACGGCATGAACGAGAAGAAAGGGGGTTAACCGAGGGGCCCGATTTTTTTAAAAATCACATTTTAAGAAGCCACCAAACATAGACAACAATGAAAAGACATGGGAGATTATTTTTACAAATTCAATTAAAGAAATGATAAATTAATGGAATTGAAAATGGACGAAAAAACAACTTGCCGCAGGTGGGGAACGATCCTACGCCATCGTATTATGCGTGCGATGCTCTACCAATTGAGCTACCGCGGCGCCGTCTTAAGTCGAAGTAGAAATTGCAAGTCTGGCGGTGCATCGTCCAATGGGTGACACGAGGTGTCCTCCGGCCGTAATCAGATGTGGGCCGTCCCACGCTGTCAGCACCTTGCGTAGCCGAGTGGCCAGTGAGGCACTCATAACTGAGTAGTTAGCTCCCGTATCGACAAGTGCAGTTACCGGATAACCATCGATGGAAGCAGTAATAGCAGCAGAAGTTCTTTTTGCAGTTTCGAATGAAGGCGTCAGCGGTACGTCGCGAGGGGATGGCGTCGGCGGAGGATATTTGACGGTTAGCATGAAAGCGGTCTCACCCCCGGAGGTCGCCGTTTTCAGTTTCCTCGGCGCGGGCTTCCACCGTTGACTCCAGCGCAATCAAAGGCGGGTCGAGCACGGTTTGGTGACGCGTACCGACGAGGTGAAGGCAACCGTGACTGTCTTCGCTGTGGGGCAGAAGGGAGCTGGTTACTTTCTAAGTATTGCTCGATTTCGTGCGGGCGTTCGCCATAGCGCGGGCAACGGGCGTCCGGATGTTATCCCCGCAGACCAATCCGTCGGTACTGGCAGTCGCGATACATGTGACCAGCCTCCCCGCAGTGATAGCACAACGGACTGTTGTCGGGGGCACGCCATACTGTAGATTTGCGCGGACCAGGATGAAAGGGTGCTTGCGGATTCATGTGGTGGATCGGACTTGGGAAGCGTCGAGAAATCCCAGCAGGCGGCTGCGAAAAACGGCCCGTCGACGGCGCGCGAGCCCGAAGAGCATCCGCGTACGAAAACGTGGGAGGTTCGGGTCGTGTTGGTGGCGAGGGATGAACCACTCTGCCGATTTCTTCCCGAATGACATCCGTAAGAACCGCGGCACTGGGAGGTGCCGCAGCTGATGCATAGGACTTCTGCAGTTCTTCTCGAACAATTTGTCGTATTAGCTCGGTAAGGGACTCCCTGTCATCATTTGCAGGTACGAGAGAGCATGCAGCAGTCATGGTGGTCTGGCGTTCATACTGCGAGAGCCGCTGCCGAAGCATACGTTCTATGACTGTTGCCTCACGAACAAACTGAGTGACTGTTGTAGGAGGATTGCGCACGAGGCCCGCGAAAAGCTGTTCCTATACGCCTCGCATTAACAGACGCACCTTCTTGTCTTGTGGCATTAGTGGATCGGCCTGACGGAAGAATCGCGTCATTTCTTCGACGAACATGGCGACGGTTTCGTTTGGCATTCGGAACCTCGAAGACAGTGCCTGTTCGGCTCTTTCTTTCCTTTCGGGAGTGCTGAAGGCTTCGCAAAGCAGTCGGTAAAACTGCTGCCAGCTGGTAAATGAGGCTTCGCGGTTCCCGTACCATACTCTCGCCGCGTCTAAAAGGGAAAAGTAAACGTTCTTCAACTTACGGCGATCGTCCCAGTCGTTAAAGGCGGCGACCTGGTCGAAATGGTCCAACCAGTCTTCAACGTCCTCAAAGGCGTCGCCATGGAACGGGTTAGGCGTGCGAGGCGCGTAGAGAATGCATGGTACGGCAGCATTTGGGATCCCGTCGGCTTGGCTTGCGGTAGTTGTTGACATCTTCCTCACGGAGCTTGCCAGGGCACTGTATTGCGGTAAAAGACCTTGGAGGCGAGGGCTGCTTCGATAGATTTCTGCCGTCCCCGAGGAACTGGCGTCGGTAGCTACTGGTTCAGGACCCGTAGGCATACGATGGATGCGTACCCCGCACCTTCACCAGTTTCTCACGAGAGGAAAAGCCAGTCAGTCAGTTCTAAGTGAACGGCCGTTTACAGTTCGTTTTTGCAGCAGCTACCACGCACACTTCTTCTTCCTCGACTTCTAGCGTAAGTAGTGCGTGCCAATATATATATATATATATATATATATATATATATATATATATATATATATATATATATATATATATATATATATATATATATATATATATATAGCGATAGAGGCCAGGCACATGCCCGATACGGAAATGTGGTCATAGTTCGCTGAAAACGACTTCGTTTGCACAAATGAAAAGCCCAAGCTGAAATAGTGTCTGCATTCTACAGCCAAGAAGGCAGAGCAAACATTCGATAACTCGCCGAAATGTACGAAAAAAGCAGGCGGCAAATCCTAGAGGACGAAATCGTTCACTTGTTCTTCATCACCCTATGCCCAATTGCCCTAACCCTATGCCCAATTTTCGTAGGCACACATCAAGGACAGTGCAACCATGTTTGAGTGCCCTGTAAGGCCGACATGAAATTGCAAATGTAATGATTCACTATTTCTGAAATATGTAGAGCGGTCCCTCAAGACTAAAAAAAATTACGTAAAGATTGTTAAAAAACATTAAGAATAAAAAAAAATTTAAGATGCTCTTTGCTGGCTTACACACGAAATCGCTCTACAAATATTCGCTCTCCAAGATTCATTGCTACTTTGATTTTTGAGAAACATGGGACATTCCCGCAGAGCCTTCATGGCCATCAAACAAATCTATCCTAAAACTACTGGGTTCAGGCATTATCAGTTGTATACGTCTTCTCGTGTAACTGGGCCGGTCATTGCATCACATTACAAAGCACAATTCTTGCAAAATATTCTTTTAGTTCTGTTCGGCTTTCTGTTAGCTTCTTTCTTGTGATTTAAAAAAAAAGCAGTGTTTATTGTTTGTCTGCAATTTTACAGAAAGAATTGGTTAGTTTATTCATGTAACATTTACACACACAGCCCCCGGCCCCCTTGACTACAACTTCTATGCAGTGCAATCGAGTGAAACACTGGGATGCAGTTGTAACGGATCATAGATGTACAGATACCGTATTCTCACGATTCCAACCCGCACCTTTTTCACAGCGCAGCTGGTAAGGGCTACTTTCCTCACTATTGTATCTGCGTGTACAAAAGAACGCCGAAGATACTGCGATGCCGGGCCGATCTGAGGCGGAGGTGAAGGAGGTGTTATGCACTCACCATACGTGGGCCGATACCAAAGGTAGTGCAATACCGGGAGGACGCGCGGCGAAGATGAAGGAGGCGTTAACCACTCCCCATACTTTCGAGTATAGTGCAATGCCGGCCCAACCCGCGGCAGAGGTGCTGTTCGCCATTTAGGGGCCCGCATACGCAGCTTCACTGGTCATCCTTGAGAGAGTGGAAGGGCACTGAGCTTTTTTAATTGCAAAGTTCAAATTTGCATAGCGTTACAATCGTAACTAATTCTACTAAAGATGAATTAAAAAAAAGAAAAAGCTGTATACAAGGTAGCTAGCCGTACTGCCATCGACCAGATCATGTGAACAAAGCGACGCTCTGAGACATCGCAAGGTCGGTCCACGGTGCGTGGAATGCACTTCCGCCGACGATGGTTGCACGAGCCTCCGGAAGTGTGGCATTTGTAATGCATTAGGTTGAACTGAAGATGGCTTTCTGTGGTCGGCAGACCACAGATGAAAAGGAGGTGTCGACAGACTCCGATAGCTACTAGCCGCTAAGATTCAGCTGTGTGCGTGCCTGTGTGCCTTTGTGTGTTGCATAATATAGTTTCAACACGGTACACGTAGCCTCAGGTTTCACTAGTCGATGCGTTCGGTAGAATCGGCACCAAATTATTTTTTTATATATTTAGACAATATTGTAACTGCGCGTTACAGTCAGTGGCGCAGTGGAATCCCGCAAGTACGGTAATCACACTACTTAGAAGATGTGAGACGTGACAAGCCACTGACAAGACTTCTGGCACCAAGACACCCGGAAATGGGCTACACATCCGAATATGCACTCCACGAGTTCATACAGTCATGCCCCGAGCGCCATGGCTCGCCCCTATTGGAAGACCAAGTGGCTGACGCGTACGACATCGGCCTTTATGCAGCAGTTGCGCGGCTGGTGAGGCTGCGTACAATTGTTATTGAGGATAGAAAGAGACGAGCAAATTCCATTTCGTTCACAGTGTCGTTGAAAAATTTTCACTTTGCCGTATGGCAACAATTCTGGTAAACGCATGGAAATTCTAACTGGCATCACAAACAAAAGAAGCTCATTTTCTAACAGAAAATAAAGGAATATATCCATAGAAAGGAAACATAGCTAAGAAATGGAAAAAGGAAATAAAGAAATAACTTATTTTCTAAAAGAGCATGAGGTATTTTTCTGTCATAGGAAGAAATTTTCTGTTGGAAAAATATAAAAGCACGTTTTTTTTGTCATTTCATTTTTTTTCACAGTGAGAGGATGGAAGCGAAAAAATAAGAGCCGGCTCTTACCGCGACATGCGATTTAAATAAGAGAAAGATTGAGAGCGGCAGCAAATGATATTTTGAGGCAGCAACAACTACGACGACAAAGATGGTACACAGCTAATGCATACCTTTCCGCGCTACTTTGACCCGTGTACTTACTCCACTAGGCGCTTAGGCTTTGTCCTCAGTCGCCGAAAACTAGGATCTCCTTGCTCAAATGACTTGGAATGTGTGAGTGGCGAGAGAGTCTAGGTACTGGGAAACTAAACACGGTAATACGCAACGAGACAAGGCGGAATACCCGCAGGAGTAGCGAAGAAATCATGTCATTTATATCGCGAAGCGGAGACATTGTAGCACGGATTTGTTTGTGATGGGGAATGCTACGACACCTCGGGGTCACAGTACGACAAAATGCCCCAATTTGCATGTAGTTGATTTTATCGATGCAGCCAGTCAGTGAAAATTAAGTTGCCAACCTTCAATGACAGTGAGAAACAGCTGTGCCATCAGAGAATGCGATCAATTTTATTACATCTTATGAGTAAAATTTGTTGCTGGGCGAGTTACTTGAAGACTAAAGGATGTCCATAAGCGTGAGGAGGAAGCTAGCACTTAGGCAGTAAATGGGAAGGAACAAAGCAGGCGCTGTCATTTTAGCGCCCACTTTTCTGTTCCTCTCCTCGTCGCGCTGGTAGGCCTCTCTCGGTCCAGTGTATACGTTCCATTTTCCGATGCCCCGAAAACATTTAGTTGCCATGTTTTAGTAAACGTGGCTCATTGGGTACGAAAACAATGCTTCTCTTCATAAAATTACGTTTTGCCTGGCTATATACAGTAAGAAAACCACGCTTACTAATTCAAATGAAGGCATTCACCGCTGGCGACAGCTGTTGCCGAACTCTATGTAAATAAGCTTCATTGCAAAAAACTGAATGCTTGTTAATTTTGAAAATTTAAGCTCTACGTCAAACCTTTGATTCTTCCTTTTCAAATTCTACTAGCATTTTCTGTTTATCCTCCTCCTTCGACTCAAGAATATTGCACATCTCACCGTCCTATATGACGGCTACGAAATATCAAACCTTTTGATACACCTGATCTCCATGCTGGGTGCACTGGGCCGAGCCTCGTCCGATCGGCTTACAGCAAGAATCAAGTAAATGGTACTTTTCTTTGGCGCTTTCCGACACGTTAGACAATCCCCTTTTCCTTGCACATGTTGAAATAGGACTACATTTTTTTTGAGGCACTTCATTTGCACTTATAAGAAATCGAAAAATGGCACGTTGCTTCGAAGACCGGGCACTATTGCATTTGCCATGCTGCATTCGTTTCGAGAACATGACGAAGCAAGATGTACATCATTTTCAAACCACACGAGGTAGTTCGAACACACTTCTTGGTACTAGAAATTTACAAACCAAGTTATCAATCATTCAGTACATAATATATTGGTAGTGCAGAACTGAAAATTCTTGTAAACAGAGAGGCCAACACAGCCGAGTATCGCGTGACTTTTGCAGGCGAAGTTCCAGAGGCTGCTTCTGCCACTTTAGAAACGTCTTTTATGAAATTAAAAAGAAAGAAAAAAAAGAAAAACACGAAGACTTCAGGTCGAGAAAGGGAGCAAGTTCCAAACAAGCCGAAAAAGCTTGACGAAGCTGCCACACTTTTCGACAACATTTTTGCCTTTATTTGCTCACTGTTAGACGTGACCATAGTGCTCACTTTTGAAATTTCTTACAGTGAAGAAGGACTTAAGCACAAAGAGGAAGCTCAACACAGAAACGCAGTCTGTAGTACTAGGGCCCCGTTTCGCCCTGTAAGTAATATGAAACTTAACCGACTCGCCCAGCTGGTCCCCTTTCAACGGCTGATTCATTGTGTGAGTTCTTTCTTTTTTTTCTTTTTTTTAAGTGGGGGTCTTATTGAGGGCCATCGCTCAAAAAGTCAGATCCCCGCCACCATTGCATGAATACCAACAAATTTCTAAAGCCGACCTTTCTTTGGGATACACTAAACTGAAATTACATTCAACGCTATGCTAAAGTGTCTCCAACCTAATATCAATTTCAGAAGAAATGAAATGCCTCGTGAGAGATTGGAGGCAACAGCGGCAATTGAACTCCCAAGATGTCCGACGCTCAGGAGCCACAATTCTGTCCTTGAATCAAGTTTACCTGCAAGGTAATTTACAAGGAACTTGTCTATTGGCGTTTCAAATCGTTTGTCAGTACTGCGAGTGCTCTCCAGTTGGCATATCAGATTGAGAGAAGATTAAGAAAAATGAATATATTGACTTCTACAGTCAAGCCACACCTTTATCCTGGAAAGGGCACTCAGTTTTCTTGCCTTGTTGCCACAAATTTTATTAGACAAGATAGTAGGTTATTATGGACGACTAGGCATAGATATGTATCATACATTGTTGATTATAAGAAGTATCTCCACCCGCCGTGGTTGCTCAGTGGCTATGGTGTTCGGCTGCTGAGCACGAGGTTGCGGGATCGAATCCCAGCCACGGCGGCCGTATTTCGATGGGGGCGAAATATGAAAACACCCGTGTACTTAGATTTAGGTACACGTCAAAGAACACCAGGTGGTCAAAATTTCCGGAGTCCCCCCCTACGGCGTGCCTCATAATAAGGAATGTTTTCACTTCTATTCATACTTCAGTACACAAAAATTAACGCACTATTAAAATATACTATTTTGCAACTAATACTATTTGCACCGAAAAATGCGACTTTACTATGGCTTCAATTTTGCTTTACACAGTGGCCACAATCTGTCCTTCCAAAGCATTAACTTGACTCCGAAGGTTTCTACTGCCACAGACAAGGTTGTATCGGCAAGAAAGAAGTTTATCATGGCGTTTGCATACCAAGCGTATAGCTCCAAATCCCAGATACGGGATATTCTTTCAAAAATTTTATGAACGTATTGTATTTACCGCTTGCATATGTTGTTGACATGCGCATACTTGCTGAAAAGTTCTAACTTCTGTAATTGTAACTCATCAACGACAGCTTGGCGAAATAATTGTAATCTCGAAGTACTCTAGTTTTTACAGGTAGCTCGCATAGCTGGAATAACAACTTAGAGTTGAGCGTCCATGTATTTGCAAATATGTGAATTACAGCCATATGCGCATTTTCCCGACACTGTGCAGAATTTTTCATGTAACACTTGCCGATGATGTAGTCGTACTCCTTTCTTAATTGCTTCAGAGGCGTGTCCAGGTGTTCGGGTGATTGCTTGGGATTCATGTAGGCGAACATCATCGTCACCGCGAGGAGGTCCGCCTTCGACACCATGACTGCTTCGAGCACCGCACGAGGCGTCACACAGTCTCGCCGCCCACAGCGTCTTGCAAGCCACAACTGGGAAGCGCACGAGGTTTGTTTGCGTGCGACTCTCGCAGAAAGTGAATGGTGCGCACGCTTTTGGTGCCGCGCAAAAAATACGCCGGGCAATGTGAGCGAGGCGCACGATTGCATTCATTCCGGGCGCTTACTCTCTCGCTCACAGCGTAGACCGGAGGCCGTTTCGTTCTCTCCCACGCGACGCCTCGCACAGACCGTTATGACGAAAGAAGGGTTTGCGATATGAAAGAAAGTAGGCCGACATGCCGCGGGCGACTTCATGGTCAAGGGTGAGCACACGCTCTTTGGGCACGAGACCCGCCGGCGAAGGTCTCCTGTCCCTCCAAGGGCGTCGCCTCCCAACCGGATCGGAGCACGCCATGTGCCGACAACCTGCTTCTGTGGACGTAAAGAATCGTTCCGGCCTCGGTGCAACCAAGACCTCGCGCCTGAGCCGAATCACTTAGGCGCTCTATTCAGGTGCGCTGCGACACCGTATCGCGGACAATGGGGCCTTTCTCGTTGCGTGGAAAGTGAACCTCGGTTCGCTTCCTCTAGCCTTTCAGCGCTCTTTGCCTGCCTTTGCTGCACGGCGCGCGTGGCCTCTCGTTCTTGGCCTAATTGGAGCACATTATGTCTCGCCAAGTCAAATCATCTCAGAGACAGGAATCATTCTTTGCACTGCACAATAGTCAGCCGTCTCGCGGGAAACTACTGCGCCTGCCTCATTTGATCCTCAGTGTCGCGCGCAAGGACGCGCTTGTTTCCCAAGCAAAAGCTGCTTTCCTTCGCTGTTCACTACAGGAATATAGTGAAGGACTCCAATTCCAGGCAGTGCCGTATAAGCAAATGCTGCTGTACCTGTGTTAAGAGAAAAGCGTTTGCAAGGCTGGAACAAAAAACTTTTTTAAAATTTTTAGTTTTTAACTCATACTCTTGAAATTCTAAACTTGCAAAAAAGATTACATTTATAATTCCTCTGTTACATTCATAGAACAGTAACTGATCACTGAAATAAACTGCATTTTGGACTCAAGTAATTGCAATTCTGATAAGTAAAATTTTTTACTGTAAGGTATAGCGCCAAGTCATGTCTAGGTTAGTAAGGAAGACCTTTTTGTGTAATCATTCTCTTATAGACCGAGAAATCGGTCACGTCTCTTAGTAGTCTCCAGTTACCAATACACTTGCTCTGCATTTTCTTTACGCCGTGTTTACTTTGCGCCATAGTATATACCATGTGTCCCAGCTAATGTTAGAGCTGTCCAACGAAAACAAATTGCGCTGCACCTGAATGACACTGGGACTGAATCCACTCCACGTATGTCGTAAAATCACCGGGCTTAAATTTTTTCACTTGATGTTGAATAACGCTACAAGTTTGACTAATGTCACATATATCTTTTTTGGTGGGAAATAAACATTATTATTAACATTATTATATTTCTCATGCTCCACACAGATCATCGCGCATTCGTTATTCCAAAGTAGGACAATCATACTTTTCCAGCACAAAACTCTACATTCATTCATTCCACCCAACTCATTATTTCCACTCATGAGCGAAGCATGGACCACCTGCCTGAAAGTGTTGTTGAATGAACATCACATGACGTCTTTGAAAAACTTTTGCGAATCCACTTCATGCAGTCGTCTCCTGCTTGGGTAGCATTGCTGCCTGCAGTATTGTATAAACAAATAAAAATAAAGTGGTAATAAATCTTATGGTCTGAGGGAGAACAAATGGATGGGCAGCTGGCAAGAAGGACAGCAAAAATGGAGAAAGCTCGTAAAGAAAATGAGAAAAACAATAGAAGAGAAAATAAGGCAAAGTAGAAATAAACGCAGTTTTGCCCAAGAGGCGACGCATTATTGCGATAGCAAATTACCGGACAGCTATGTAAAGTAAGCATAGTAGTTTTATGAGCCGTAAAAACATAGACACATGAACTGAATTAACAAGCTTGGTGTCACGCGTGCAGAAGCAAGCATGAACACATCTGTCTAGACGACTGCGGAAACTCGCTGTCAGATCGTTGGGGTGAGGAAACGCGGCAGCAGCAGCGAGCGAAGTGAAATTCGTGCTGTCTGTCTCTTCAACGAAAAGTGAGCGCCGAGAACACACAGTACGCGCAAAGCTACGAGCCACCGACGTATCTAGAGAATCTGGCTACAACGCAGATCGCTCTCGAGACGACCACGCGCAGTCGCCACATGCGCAGTTGCAGGTGGAGTACGCCGCCCTCTTTCTCTCCCCTCCCCGCCATGCCTCGCAACGTTGGGTACCTCCCGCTCCACTGGAGACGTTGACGCGATGCTCGCGATACTCAAGAAGCAACGCTGCCAGTATATATGGCCACGATACTCTGTGCCTCGAAACTGCCTAGGGAGTAGCTGTGCTGTTTTCAGAATTACTACTCGCATGCTCATTCATAGGAAATCTGCCTCTCTTAAATTAACAGAATACCTTAATCAACATAAAAGAGTTAATTCAGAATAATGAGAGAAAAATTATTGCCGTAATTTTTCAAAATTGGCATGCCATTCTGTGAGTGCTGAAGCGCCTTCGCACACTGCCGGCGTTTGCGGCTAAAAAGTAGTGCGTTAGTTACATTAAGCAAGGAAAAGTTAAGTGCGAGTGCTTCATTGCAAAATTAAATTTTTTGCAATATAGTGTTAGCGTAGCAAGAAATTATAACGTGTGAGCATGACCCACAGCAGCCGACGTAACACCAAAAAGTTCGAAGCCGTTCTACACTGCACTACTTGCTCAGAGTCCAAGCAATCTCTATCGGTAGTGAAAAGGAGCATAGAGGAGGCACTGGAAGGAGCTACATTGCTGATCTGTCGAGTGAATCCGCAAACTGGAAGCTAGCAGGCATGCTTCTAAATTGGTGTCTGGGATAGAGCGCAGCGTTAATGCAATATTGGAAGCAACGACGTGACCGAAACGTATATGCGCGATAACAATTCAATTCACATCGCTCAGTAAGAATCTTCATTTACACTACGCATACTTATGTCCTACCGTTTTTCTTGGGTGGGGATATCCATACACAGATGCATAAAACAGTTGCTTGCACTACGGTCTCTCCCACTAGCAACACAGCACCGCAATGAACTTCGGTTAGGCCATTCAGGCGCGACTAGCACGGACGTCATCGCTCAAACAGTGGCTGCTGTTGTTATTGCTACGCTGTCCTTTCAAAAATTACCCAGGACGTTGTCAGCGTGCACCCAAAAGAACATAAAAGTCGCATTTCACGTACTGAAGAACACAAGCCACGGTCACGCCGCACGAAAACACAGTCAGAACCTGAGCCGACATCATAAGCCAGTGAGCGTGAGCAGCTTCGAGGTATACCTAAGCCTTCTTCCGCAACTTGAAAACGTTGCTTTTGTATTCACCATTGTCAGCGAAGTAATCAGAGCTAACGTACTTGAAGCTGAGATACAGTGAGCTTCACGCAAGCGTATAATACTTTCTGGAAGAAAATACGGGAAGCAAATTCACGAAACGGCGTCATGGAGCGACACTTCACAGATTTAAACCAACCGTCAGCCATGAGCACTGCCGACTCCGCCGAATGCGCCCGGTCGCTGGCGAGGCATACAGCCTCATTGGAAGCGGCGCGTGACGAACCTGTTTTGGCAGCGGGGCGCTTTTTAAAACTGCCTGTCGGAGTTTTCACAGGAGAACAAGATTTTGAAGCGGAGTAAAATCGCGTCATGTCGCTTTAATACTGCCTCAGCTAGCCAACGGATTAAAACGATAAAATGGCGCTGTTTTGCTCCCATACATCAAAGTAAATATTCGACGACGGGAGGTTTTAGAGCACATCACTTGTTAAAAACTCCCAGGTCACTTCATTTTTGTTTACAGTGTAGGCAGGCGAAAACAGCACATTTGCGAGAGGATGAAGTAGCCATAAAATAGGAAATATACCAGGAGGAAGAATATATGGTTCAAATAATGGTTCCAGCAAAGATAAAAGGTGAAAGTGAAAGTTGGTTCTCACAAACACGTTAGAAAAAGAAGGCCACAGCTGCAATATATTGGAACCACATCATCTTGTTAGGCAGGAAACCTGGAACAATACAACAACTTATCCTAGACGAATATGGAAACAAATTGTAAGGGAATGCGGCATTAAATTACACCCGAAAAATAACAGCCCAATCATTCCAAGGCAAGAACTAGGTAGTATTTGAGGAAAAAAGAGGAGCAGGAAAAAGAATCAGATGGAAAAGGAGCTGGTGCTGACAAATTTCAACTGGAAGAAAGCCGAAGAGAATATACCTAAGCGCACTGCCACAGGGCTAGACGACGTTCTCGCTAGGCTGATTATTGAACTAGGTCCAAAAAGTAAGGAATCCTTGTTGAAAGCAGTAGGAAAAACTCTTAAAAGATAGACAAATATCAGGCAGTTGGCAACAGCGTAGAATGAATTTTATTCATAAAGAAAAGGGGGAAAAAGATTTCACTCACATAGATCGTTTACCATTACTTCGCTAATATACAGGCTAGCAATGCAGGCCATCAAACTAAAGCTTCAAGAATGAGCAGAGAATAATGGCATTTTGGTAGAACTTCAGAATGGCGTCAGAATAGGTAGCAGTCTCGATGATAACTAATTTTCCTTACTCAGTGTATTGAAATATCCAGAGTAGCAAAGAAACTGGTATACATGTAGCTTGTTAAAACATTAGAGGAGCGTATGACAACGTAGACCGCAACATATTGTATCGTATCTTGGGCGCCGAGCGCCACACATGTTCCGCGCAAGCGCATTGTATGTCACTACGCATGCACCATGTGCATGCTGTGCAAACAACTTATCTGTTCTTGATAAATAGACACACCCCTTCCTAAAACCTATATATGTACACATGTTCAATAAATCGGGGTTCTTTCCCCCACTGCCCCGGCACAGCATGTTCCTCTTCCGAGGCGCTACGCTACATGGTGTCAGGAGTGGGATGCGTAGTCAAGCACGGCTTTGATCTTCAACGGGCAGCACTGTAGGAACTACTCAAAGACACCACGGCCAAAACAGTGGTTGACGCAACAAGTTCGATCTTTGCAAGACACGGCATTCCCATCGAAGTTTGTTCTGACAATGGCCCTCAATTTTCATGTCGCGAATTCGCGTTATTCTCACAATTGTACGATTTTAGGCATGTCACGTCTAGCCCGGGATACCCACGTTCTAATGGGTTGGCCAAAAAAGGTGTTCAGATAACTAAGCGTATCCTCAAGAAAACGACGGAAGCGAAACAAAATTTCTGGTTGGGACTGCTCGCTTTCAGGACAACTCCACTCGAGTACGGCGCATCACCCGCTAAGCTGCTGATGGGGTGAAGGCTCCGCACAACAATCCCCGACGTTCAAGGCAACCCCAGTCACGAGGTGATCCGGCGCCTTCAGACAGACCACTCTAGGGGATCAGTGGCACGCCTGAACCCTGGAGATACGGTCCGGATCAAGAAAGGTGCATGGGACACGAAAGCAAAGGTTCTCAAGTCGGCTGGTTACCCGACGTCGTATACAGTCGTCACTGAAAACGGCACGGTGTTGAGGCGCAACCGGCAGCACCTGCTACGGACCCGGGAGCCCTTCCGACGCAGCGTACAAGAAGACGACGACGATGACTTCGAGGGAAACTCGGGCCAAAGAAATGGGTCGGCACCTAGCTACCCAGAATGTACAGCCCCGTCTATTCCCTCTGAGCCCTGTGCCCCAATTAGTGTCTCATCCACACCAGCCCCAAGGAGGTCGCTCAGACAACGTCGACCGCCTCAACGTCTGGCCTACGACGAGAACTTCGCGCAAGTGCCTTGAACTAAAGTGCCTGACAATTTTCATTAATGTTATTTTCCCATTTCTTGTTTTGTTTTTTGTACAAAGGAAGATGTATCGTATCTTGGGCGCCGAGCGCCACACGTGTTCCGCGCAAGCGCATTGTATGTCACTACGCATGCACCATGTGCATGCTGTGCAAACAACTTATCTGTTCTTAATAAATAGACACACCCCTTCCTAAAACCTATATATATATATATATATATATATATATATATATATATATATATATATATATATATATATATATTTATATATATATATATATATATATATATATATATATATATATATATATATATATATTTATATATATATATATATATATATATATATATATATATATATATATATATATATATATATATATATATATATATATATATATATATGTATATATATATACATGTTCAATAAATCGGGATTCTTTCCCCCACTGCCCCGGCACAGCATGTTCGTCTTCCCAGGCGCTACGATACACATATTGTGGGATAATCTGGAAGGGGAAGGCTTAGGTGACGAGTGTCTACAGCTTTGGAGAGAGATTTACCTAGAAAATGTCATTTGCGTTGAATGGGAAGGGATGAGGAATGAGGAGAAAGTTGATATAAACAAGGGCCTGAGGCAGGGGTGCCCTTTCTCCCCACTGCAGTTTATGATGTACATGTCGAGGTTGGAAAGGGCTCTAGAAGGAAGTAATACCGAGTTTAATCTCGGATAAAAACAGGCGGGTACAGTAGCAGAGCAGCAGCTTCCGGGTATGTTTTATGCGAACGACACTGTGCTGCTAGTTAACAAGCAGAGCGTATCCAGCTTTTCTGGACACGAGGGTTTAGTTCGCGGGAATGCCACCACGTGGCGTACTCACCTTAAACTTTTCAAACTTCCCGCGGTGACGCGTGATGACGTCAACCAAACAAAAATAAAAAAGTAAAAGCTATCCCTGTGCATTGAACTTCGCCACAATGCTTGTCCCGCCAGCGTTATCAGTGTTCTTGATCAAGCGTATTCGCTCGTCGCCTGGAAATTGCTCGTCATCCAGCGTTTACTCGCGACGAGCAATTGTTGATTCTGGGCTTTTGATTCGGTTCTTATTTTTTTCTCTTTTCCTTTTCTTTTTCTTTTTTTCATTCTACGGAGTAAAGAAGATAGCCTAACCGTCAGAAGCACTTCGGGGCAGCCTTTCTTCAATCGGCATACATTGTTAACGTCCGAACATCGCACCGCGCCTACTAGAGACGCCGTCGTGGATGGATTTTGATTTTCCCTTATCGAATTCATTAAGGTGCACACAATTATTTCACTAGCGACTTTGCAATGCGCACTCATGGGCTATCGACGCAGCTGCAAATCTAGATGTGCTTAAGTATCAGGACATATACATGGATATGTCGGTTTTTCACCTTGACACAAAAGTCACGA